>NW_012105775.1:1167917-1170399 GCF_000951045.1 Mandrillus leucophaeus | reverse complement strand
AATGTGGTCTTACTTTGCTTCTGCAGGCGGTGAGGAGAAAAACCAAAAAGAAGCATCTGTACAGTTATATTGTTATCTTCTATATGTTCGTATATTGTTCATGCAGGAAGATAAGCATATTGATATTGTGCAAAACCAAACAGAATCCTCATAAGACTTCAAGAATGTGTACTAGAGTAATATGAAACAATTCCTGCATATTCTCATACTCAAATGAAGTTATTGATTCGTTCATAGCCTAAAGCCCTGCTTGAAATAATCAGACTTCTGAAAACACATTGACCCCTGAGTGTTGTGAACGTTGGATTCTTTTCTGTTTTGCCGAATCTTCAACTTAAGTGGAGATTAAATGGTTGTGATATCTGAAAGAAGTGTGAAATGTGAAAGTCAGTATATTAAGGATTATCCCTACAAATGTTTAAAATGCAATGTCATGCTTTGTACAAGCCTTCTACAGTGTTATTTGGAAAGCATTTACAGTACCATATTATAAAGACAGTTTTGTATATTCCCTTAGTGAAAAGCCACTAATACCACTCTTAGTTCATGAATCCGAAATCCAGCAGGGCTTTTCCACATACCACATTGTAATTTTATAAGTTAAGTCTCAGTATGTATGGTTTGTTTTCTTTCCTTTGTTTGTTTGCTTTCATTAAACATTTCTCTTTGGAGGAAATATCGGTGGAAAGCTTTATAAAGGAAGAATTCAGTGAGGAACAATGCATAGTGTTAACGTTTTGATTCTTTAATGAGATAACTGTTTTTCCTCAATGAAAGCACTTTCTGAGGTAATGAGCAATGTGTCTGATAGAAGCTGAGAGACTGAGACTCCATCTCAAAACAAAAGAAAACAAAACAAACAGAAAAAGCTTTGTTATTTTAAGCAGTGGTCTAAGCCCTAGCTCTGCATCTCAGAAACTTAAAACTGAATTTCCAACATCTATATTTTCCTAAACTGCCCCAGGTAATTCTTAAAAGCTGTGAAGAGTTGAGAACTTCAGTGTAAGGGCAACTTGAAAGAGCCATAGTCAATAATTATTATAATGTAATCATCACCTTCATGTCTATTTCAGTGGGCGGGTAGAAGTTCTCTTAAGCGTGACAGTGTACTATAAGAACCATCACATCTTGAGAGTCCTTTCAAACTCAAACATTCCTTCTGCCTCATGCATTTCTGGGGTATAGGAAGTAACAGGATATTGGATCATTGTGTCCCCTTCATACCTTAAGGCGCACACAGTAGAAATAAAGGCCCTGCAGTCACCCATTTTAAAAGTTTGTTTAGAGAGAGAAAGGAATAGAGAATCTGTATGTGCAGTAAAGGGTGATAATTTTCTGTACTGATTTTCTTACTAACAAATGGTAACACATTCTAAGTTCAGATTTAATTCTTAGTAATAATAATAGCTAGCATTTATTGAGTACTTCCTGTTCTAAGTCTTGCTGTAAGCATTTTGCAGGTGTTCTTTCTTTTATTATTTAGTATACAACAGCTCCTGTTGCTGTCTTTCTTGCTCTGTGGTTGCAGCACACAGAGGCACAAAGATGCCTAAGGGACTTGTCCAGGTCGCACAGTCAATAGTTGAGCAGGCACTTTGGCCTGAAGGAGATTCTAGCGTCAGGCTCTTAGCCATGAGCCTATGTTGACACCCATGTGTATGCAGAAAAACATTCCGGCAATTGGGCTTAGTGGAAACAGTGAAAAAACCTGAAAGAACCTTAATTTGAGAGTTAAGACAACAACCTGGTTTGCCATCCAAGGTGTCAGATTGTTAACTTGATGTAACACTGGGCAAGTTACTTCATCTATCTAAGGTTTTTATCCAGATTCATCCAGACGATGCTTGTTGATCTAGCTATTTTATTTTATTTGAAAAATCAACTAAACTGTGTTAGAAAGACACTCATTTTTATCTTTAAATTTCATTTAGTGTACTTATTATCAATTTATTTACTTTAAGTTCTGGGATACATGCACAGAACGTACAGGTTTGTTACATAGGTATACATGTGCCATGGTGGTTTGCTGGACCTGTCAACCCGTCAGCTAGGCTTTAAGCCCCGCGTACATTAGCTGTTTGTCCTGATGCTCTCCCTGCCCTTGGCCCCCACCCTGCGACAGGCCTCAGCGTGTGTTGTTTCCCTCCCTATGTCCATGTGTTCTCATTGTTCAGGTCCCACTTATGAGTGAGAACATGTGTACACTTATTATTTATTACTTCTCCCATCTGTATTAATATGTATTAATTTATTAATACTTCTGGGAGAAGAGTGGTACTTCTCCCATCCTGTCCCCACAATAAAAATCCAGAGTAAGAATCTCTTTTCAAATAAATATATTGAGAAAAGGAAAAGTAAATGCTAAATTAAAATTGGAGATTGAGGAGTGTTAACATGTAGCTTTTAACTTTGCATTTTCTTATGATCTCATCTGATGGTTTCTTGTAGCTGCCTATTGTGGCCTGATTTTCATTCTGTCCAG
>NW_012105775.1:1090013-1167867 GCF_000951045.1 Mandrillus leucophaeus | reverse complement strand
CTTCATACCTTAAGGCGCACACAGTAGAAATAAAGGCCCTGCAGTCACCCATTTTAAAAGTTTGTTTAGAGAGAGAAAGGAATAGAGAATCTGTATGTGCAGTAAAGGGTGATAATTTTCTGTACTGATTTTCTTACTAACAAATGGTAACACATTCTAAGTTCAGATTTAATTCTTGGTAATAATAATAGCTAGGATTTATTGAGTACTTCCTGTTCTAAGTCTTGCTGTAAGCATTTTGCAGGTGTTCTTTCTTTTATTATTTAGTATACAACAGCTCCTGTTGCTGTCTTTCTTGCTCTGTGGTTGCAGCACACAGAGGCACAAAGATGCCTAAGGGACTTGTCCAGGTCGCACAGTCAATAGTTGAGCAGGCACTTTGGCCTGAAGGAGATTCTAGCGTCAGGCTCTTAGCCATGAGCCTATGTTGACACCCATGTGTATGCAGAAAAACATTCCAGCAATTGGGCTTAGTGGAAACAGTGAAAAAACCTGAAAGAACCTTAATTTGAGAGTTAAGACAACAACCTGGTTTGCCATCCAAGGTGTCAGATTGTTAACTTGATGTAACACTGGGCAAGTTACTTCATCTATCTAAGGTTTTTATCCAGATTCATCCAGACGATGCTTGTTGATCTAGCTATTTTATTTTATTTGAAAAATCAACTAAACTGTGTTAGAAAGACACTCATTTTTATCTTTAAATTTCATTTAGTGTACTTATTATCAATTTATTTACTTTAAGTTCTGGGATACATGCACAGAACGTACAGGTTTGTTACATAGGTATACATGTGCCATGGTGGTTTGCTGGACCTGTCAACCCGTCAGCTAGGCTTTAAGCCCCGCGTACATTAGCTGTTTGTCCTGATGCTCTCCCTGCCCTCGGCCCCCACCCTGCGACAGGCCTCAGCGTGTGTTGTTTTCCTCCCTATGTCCATGTGTTCTCATTGTTCAGGTCCCACTTATGAGTGAGAACATGTGTACACTTACTATTTATTACTTCTCCCATCTGTATTAATATGTATTAATTTATTAATACTTCTGGGAGAAGAGTGGTACTTCTCCCATCCTGTCCCCACAATAAAAATCCAGAGTAAGAATCTCTTTTCAAATAAATATATTGAGAAAAGGAAAAGTAAATGCTAAATTAAAATTGGAGATTGAGGAGTGTTAACATGTAGCTTTTAACTTTGCATTTTCTTATGATCTCATCTGATGGTTTCTTGTAGCTGCCTATTGTGGCCTGATTTTCATTCTGTCCAGAAGTGCTCGCTAGACGGGTGACACTCCTGGCCTCTTGGTGGCCCATCCCTTGCAGACAGGCTTCGTGCTTGATACTGACCGCGTCCCTCCTGGTTTTTTTTGCCTGCCTCCATGACCTGAGAAGTCGACCTAACGTGGTCTAAAAACCTTTGTTGGCCAGGAGTGGTGGCTCATGCCTGTAAGAAGTTGCAGTGAGCCAAGGTAGCGCCATTGCACTCCAGCCTGGGCAAGAATAGTGAAACTCCATCACACACAAACACACACACACACACACTCTGGCCAACATGGTAAAAGCTTATCTCTACTAAAAATACAAAAATTAGCTGGGCATGGTGGTGGGCGCTTGTAATCCCAGCGACTCAGGAGGCTGAGGCAGAAGAGTCTCTTGCACCTGGGAGGCAGAGGCTACAGAGAGTGGAGATCGTGCCACTGCATTCCAGCCTGGGCAACAGAGTGAGACTCCATCACAATACACAACAATAAGCTTTGTTGTTTTAAGCAGTGGTCTAAACCCTAGCTGTACACCTCAGAAACTTAAAACTGAATTTAAAAGTGAATTTCCAACATCTGTATTTTCCTAAACTGCCCCAGGTAATTCTTAAAAGCTATGAAGGGGTGAGAACTTCAATGTAAGGGAAACTTGAAAGCCATATTCAATAATTATTATAATGTAATCATCACCTTCATGTCTATTTCAATGAGAGGGTAAAAGTTCTCTTGAGCATGGGAGTGTATACTATAGAAATGTATGGCTCAGTCATGCACCTCACCTCTGTTCCCCTGCCTAGGTTCCCCCCCAGCAATCCCTCTCATTTTCTTGTGTAGCCTGTAAGGGCTAAAATTTAGGTTTGCTGTGTGTTCAGACAAAATGAGGAAGCTGGAGGAGTCCAGGTGAAGAGTTGACCACAGGAGCTTAGGTGCAGACTGAAAATACAATTTAGTTTTTTTTCTATTCCTTTGTCTGTTGTTTAGGAGTTTAGTATGTAGGATTGTTCCTTGGTACGATCTGCCTGCCGGACCGTACTATTTTTAGGCACTACACCACACAATAGGTTTATAAAGAGGCTATTGAACCTTTTGAGGCTGCTGTAGTCTGTCTGACAAGGGCCGAGTTACAAGGAGGCTCCCCCACCTCACAGTTCAGGCATGTAGGATTTTTATTGTTTTTTCTTTAGAAAGCATCTGAATAGCTTAAAAATACAGTGGCTTGGCAGTCTGACAGGTGATGCCAGATGTCTACACAGCTCTCCTTCCATGCCCGGGTTCTCTAGACACAGCCTCGCAGGTGTTTGTTAGGTTGCTAATTTTTATTTTTTCTCCTTTTTAAAACGTGCTAAAATGTGCAGTTAGTGGTGTGAAGGGGAAAAAAGTGCACATGTGAAGCATTTTCTTGTTTGTGGGTCTCTGTCCTCTGTCTGATGATTCGTTTTATTTGCTGAGGGGATCCCCTTGTCCAGATCTGATTATCAAGTGAACTAAACAGAGTCAGTAGTAAAGCTTTATTATTTTACATTTGTTTTTAAAATGGCAATAAGATCTTGTTGTCTTCTAATCTACTCTTGGAAATATGCATCAGTACATTAGGGTGAAAAAGTGTTAGGTTATTAACAGTTGCAATGGGAAAAAAAAACTCTCGTTATAAAATAATGTGATGCTTTTAATGTGTCCACATAATAGATTGGGTATTATTTATGATTCTTTTCTTCCTTTATTCTGTCTCCTTCCATTAAAATGCTATAATAATAGGCAGTGTATTAGAATTACTATGTAGCTTTGACTTTTTAAAGCATGTATCTTTATGCAGATCATCCCCAAACTAATTTTCATCCAGGCAATTAGCCAAGTAAAGATTTTTCTTTAGCTTAGGGAGGGGATAGACTCTAAGTTATCTTTGACGACTTCATAATTAATACTGAATATACTTAACTCCTTACTGCTGCTGTTACAGACGCATGCGTCTCCTTGGCATTCAAAATGTGCAGTTGACGTATCTGCCACTCTGTAAGGACAGGCCTGGGCGGTCTTGCCAAGGGCAGCATTTTGGTTTTCCTAACTACATTTGGGTCATTTTCCCCATTTCTCCTCATCGGTACTTCTCCAGTGTCCTCTGCCCTCCAAAACTCCTTGGGGATTTGTTGGTGATCTCAGCAACTTATCCATATTTGATGCCATATTTACTTGCTCAGGGCCTCTCAGAGCAGCTGGCGCAGTGAGACCCTTCAGGTGGTTGGCTTTATGGCTTCCTCTTTACCTCTGGCCCTGGAAAAGGTTTAGTAATCGCTAAGCCTGCATATCAAGAGTCACCTGAGGCCTTTGCTGAAGTACCCATGCCCAGGCGCATTCCACACGCTGCCCTGTGTATCCCTCTCTCCTGCTCCTGCATTTTGACTCAGTAGGTATAAGCTGGGGCTGGAAAGTGGAATTCTCTTTCATCAAGACCATTCCCATCAAAGCCTGGCAATGATAAGTAACTTATCCAGAGTCACACTGGACAACCTGCCAGTCAAAGGTAAAAGAGCATGTACTCTACTTTTGTTTTCTATCTGTAGAATAGGAAAGGACCAACAGGCTCATTAGACTGTTCATCCTGGACACAGGCAAATGGCTGTTTTGCTCATTAGTGTTTCATTTCCTGTTACTAGGGGTGGGCATTGTGTGTGTCTCCCTGTGATAGAGAAGGACATCGGATGAACATGTGATCTGTGTATCCAGCTCCAGCCCAAAAGGTAATGAAAATGGGATCCAGTTTGTGGTTTTGTATATGGAAATAATTACGTTAATTGCAGGTACACATCAGGGGCCAGTCGGAATCTGGCACGAGAATGTCCAAAATGTAGTCTTCTGGTCACATAGTGACAGATACATATTTGCAAACCCATTTAAAATAATCCAAAGCTGACTTCCTGAAAATTTTCCTGAAACTTTGTTCTCTTTTACCAGGATACATAATGATAAGGAGTTGGGAAGAGAGTTGAGAAAGATGCTGTAGCCATTTGTATCATTAATCAAAAAGGTCTAGGAATTCATATTATTTGACGGACTTTGTCTTCTATTATCTTTATCGGTTGACGTGGAGATTGCAGTATACCTCCCCAGGAACTGGTAGATGGTGGGAATGTCTAAACCAAATGACTTTTTATGTACGTGAGCAAATGTGTAAGAGTCATATCTGTCTGGAACATGGTAGATTCTTAGTAAATATTTGAATGAAAGCTTAATGCTTTAAGAAAAGACTCCTTTAATGTCTACTAAAGTTCTAGCTCAGGATACTGTAGTGTTTTTATTTACTTTTTTTCCTCTTCATGAAAATCAAGACTCTTAAAATCCAGTATCTTTAGTAGATAATTTGCGTTTATTTATTATCCAAATTTTACATCTTGGTGTTTTTCCGGCATTGGTACCTCTCATGATTCTGTTCCACTGCGAGAAATTATATGCACTTAGAAGCTTCGATTTCTGGTTCATGTTCTTGTTAGAACTTCTCAGTTCATGGCCCAGGGCTTTGGGGCTGCTGTGTCCTGGTCTGGCCATTGAGGCTTGTGAAGACTGAGGCCTCTGGGCCTGCCTCCCACATGCAGAGGAGGCAGGTGAGAGCTGGAGGGCCTCCCTGCTGGGCAAGGTGACCAGTACGCAGCATTTTTCTTCCCATGAGGATTAAACAATCACTGAGAAACCTTCCTATGTCTAAGGAATTATGCTTTCTTAAAGGAATCTTTAATAAGTAGTCAACTTGATGAGCAGATGATCCAAAAAGATGACTCTGAATTAGATTTTTTATTCCCGAGGGCCTTATTAAATACCAGTGTAGTATATGAGCAACAGGGCATAGCAGCTTCTTTCAAGTGATATTATTGGTTAAATCAATTGCTAATACCATACTACTGATTTCTTACTAATGTTTTGGTGTAGGGCTGGTAGCTGGGGATGTGGTTTGGGGTAGGAGATGGTTAAGCCATTTTATCCTAATAGCTGATGGACGGGAAAATGGGATTGCCGGCTGCCATGCTACTACCAACTCACAGGGAAAACTGTTTTTAAAAACACAAAGGACGTTTCTTTACTGTCAAGAAAGGACTGGCCAAGGGCTATTTCTGTTCTGAGTTAATTCCTTTGTGGGCCCTGAAAGTCCAACAGTTCTGTGTGTGAGAGAGAGAGCAGATTAGGCAGGGATCAAAAATCAAGAATGAATTGAGGGGAACCGACAGGAAGGAAATTTGTTTCCAGACTGATTTGCTGATGGGTAGGTATTATTACTCTTTGTGAATCACGGAACTTTTATTTCCTTGATGAACAGATAGTCAATTTATATCTGCCTTGAATTAGCTTATAGTAGAAACATTGTAGCTTACTCTAACAATAGATCAATTTATTTATTTAAAGTAATATACACTAATCTTCATTTACTTATATTTCGAAGCAAGGCTTCTTTGTTTTATAGAGTAACCTATTAAAAGTAATATATATTACATATATACTATTTGTATAGAGAGAAGGAAATAAAATCTCCTCAATTGTCGACACCCAGTGATGAAAACAAAATTTTGGAGAATTGTCTTCATCTTTTTTCTGTAAATATATGGTATGTCTGTGTATGTATGTTTGTGTTATATTCTGTTGATATACTGCATATACAGTTTGGTGGGCCTTTATTAAAGCACGTTTCATTATTTCATGGTCTTTATAAATAGTATTTTGATGCTAGAACATATGTATTTGTTTTACAGGAGTTGGCACATTTCTTTTCAAGAACACAGACTTGGGCAAAGGGAGGTTTACACTTACTGCCTGTGCAGTTCCCAGGCTTAGTGCCCGTGACTGCAGAACCTAAAGCACCCTATGTGCTGGGTCTAGCTGGAGCTGATTGAGTTTATGTTGTTATTTGTTCATATTGGAAGCATCCCTTCTGTGTTAAGATGTAGAAGAAAAAGTTTATTAAATGGGACACTGGTGCCTTATGATTGAGCTCTGCATAGTGAAAATATTTACTCAGTCTGGCTGACTTCTAGGATAATCCCTGCTACCCCATGGGCTGGCAGGAAGGAAGCTGAGCTCTGGCTTCCTGCTGGGCCTAGAGTACTGATGTCTGGGGTTGCTGGGGTAAATTCAGACATTCTTCTACTTTACATAATTGAGATCACCCACCCACCAGTGGGATGAGGACTCTAGAGTGTGAAATTAACACATCAAGTGAATTTTTATCATGGTAGCCTTGGGCTGGTTTTTGCAAATTAAATTTTTTGCCTCAGCCCCGCAAAAGCAGTATTAATTTAGTACTGGTGAAACCAAACTTTTTCCATGACACTTCTACCCTGGGACATGAGAGGATTGTTTTATACTAGGATAGTGAGTCTTACTGAATAAATTGTTATACGTTTGGTAAAAACTACTGTTGACTAAAAGTGATTACCCTCATAAAACTTGATCCACATGGTGTAGAAATTTAAAGAAAATATGCATAAAAATGAAGATTTAGGATCACGCATCAGCCAGGAGAAATGCCAGTTAGTTCTTCCTGAAGACTTTTATGGGAGATAACTCATTAGTTGGCAAAATTTAAAAAAAATTTTTTTGGGGGGCACTGAGAATGGATCTCTCTCTCAGACTTAGTTGCTTTAACCAAACTCACTAGCCGAGTATGTGACAAGAATGCCTACTTAGTAACGTACAAAAATAAATATACTCATCGTGGGAACCGGAATGCCAACCTTTTCTCAGTGCCATGTTCCCTCCCTGAAGGTAGACAGAGGTCTGCAGGTTGCTCGGCACATTTGCCATCAGAAGTGGGGCAGGGGATGGGGCACATTTACCATCAGAACCAGGGAGAGAAGTGAGCTGAACAATTACTGGCTCCAGACAAGGACTGCCCAGGAGAGGACTCCCCGTCTAGTGGCTGAGGGTCCTTCTCCTCTGGATGCCAAAATTTCCTCCAGGATCCTCTTTTCATGTCCCCAGTTCCTGACCAAAACTCTGTTTAATTATGTTTTGCCATTAATTAGGGTACAGTCAAATCTTACAGACCTCGAGGCTTCTTGCTCTTTGAAGTTTAAATCTCAGTGGGTTGTCTGTTCTCGCCATTCCAAGCTGTCTGGGGAGGCTCCAGTGTGTGAGATAAAAGCCTATGGCCACTGGCTTTCCAGGTAGGTTCTGTTGGAACAATGCAGCCACGACTTGTCACTGTTTCCAGTAAGGCTTTTGTTTTGGCTTACTCTCCATACAGACGCCGCTTTGATAACGTGGAATCATGATCCTTATAAAAATAATGTCTAAGTGTTTTAAATGGGTGATTTATCTATGGACTGGAGATGTTACAGTCAGTTCATGCTGGTACAGGGCGTTTGACTTGTTGACACTTCTCAGCACATGCAATGTTTCATTTAGCTGACAATCTTTTGTGTCTTCACTGTGCCAGGTATCTTGTTAGGCAGGGCGAGACAATACCACATTGACTAGGTTTCTCTGATTTCTACATCCTCAGTCTAGTGGGGTAGATAAGCATGTAAATAAATAATGATAATGTTGGGTTATGTGTCTCAGAACACAGAATAGGGCAAGAGCTGTGGCTTGCCAGAGACGGTAAGAACACATGGAAGTCACAGTAGCTGGAGGGGAAATATTCTTTGGAATATTGGAATTTTCGAAGTGCCTGGAGTTTGGGTTAACAAGAGTGGGAGAGGAAACTCACTGGCTGGGAATGGAAAGACCGGTCGAAGTCATTGTTCGGTGGGGCCTGATGTGTCGTGCGGTTAAGATGGTAAATGATTTGCATAGAAAGAAACACAAGGAGATTTTTTTGTAACCTTTGACCAAAGTTAAACACCTACCGCTGCTGTATGTGGCTTCCACTATTGAAAAGTGCCTAAACTCTCAAGAGTCCCTCATCACTTATCTTAATAGAGAGACCGATAACCACATTATGGGGTGTCTTAGGTAGAAGCGAATACCATAAATGGAGCCCAACCCCTGGCAGGCATTCACTGTATGCCTATTGTATCTTCCTATTTGTCCTATACACCTGCTGAATCTGTGATAGCAATGAGACCAACTCCACAAACATTTTCACCATAACCTACAGTGGATTGCACTGGCGCTGTGCGGTGTCAGCGTCTCGCCTCCTAGTTCAGTATTTTATTAAGCTGCCCTCATGCGTTTTTGTTAATCCTCTTTTGCTTGCAGGACACAGGTTAAAATTTACCTTTGTTGGCTGTGGGATTTCTTCCGCATGGCTTCTCTCTCTCTGTTGTTCCAGAGCTGGCCTGTGTCTCCTGGTCCAATGGATTGCCTCCATCCTGAAAATCTCAAGGATTGCAAAATCCTTGAGATTTTGATACCTGAATCTAAAAAATAGAGGGAAATTAAATGAGCTTTCAAAGAAGTGTGCTTTAACTTTCCCTGGGTAAATTGTCTTATCTTTTTGCAGACTTGAGTCTGACCCCAGTGTTCACTACCTTGGAGCTCTTCCATTTTTTTTTTTTTTAAACTGTTTGTATAAGAGAGGATAAGATCCCTAGTTTTACAAAGCAAAGTTCAAAGATTCTCAAGTGTGATTGATAACAGCTCCCAAAGACACATAATTTCTTTTGGTTTTGTCTTGTTTCTGTCTCTGTTAGTTTTTCCCAGATGACACACTTATCTATCTGGTTTCTCCATATCTGAATGGGGTTTATGTGCCATTGATAGCTGCCTTTTGAGTTACATGGATTTTGTTTCAATCCTTGTCTATGCAACATCAGAGTACATTTGTGGAATTTATCATCTGGTGTGTTAAACTGCACTATGGCCATACCTTGTCGCTGAAGGGAGAGAAGAAGTTTTGGATTCACTCTTTCGTAGTTGAGATAATTATTGGTTATCTTTAACTTAAGCAACAGCAGCGGCAACAACAGAAAACCTGACATGCCAACCGATGAAATAGATGTTGGGTAAACTCGAGGGGCAGGGGCTGCCAGCAAAACCCTTGATGAGAGAAGCTTAGTTGAGTTCAGTTCATGCCTCTGTAAGTTTTGTAACAGGCAGGAAGGGAAGCTTTTATCACGGTGTACACATTAAATTTCTTTAAACAGCTTAGTGGATCCTGAGTTCTTGCTACACATATTTCAGAATGTGTGCACTCATGTGATCTTTAGCAGTAATGTCATCTTTGAGGAATCCTGTGTTAGCTCTTGGTGGCTCTCACCAAGTTTAGGTGATCCTTGAACTGTTGACAGTCTTCTGGGTTAACTACGGCTTGTCGTCTCTGCAGAATGCTATTCAAGGACATTGTTGCAATGTGGAGGTTGCTAGGGAAGCAACTTTTTAGTTAATACCCTTGTGAGCTAATACCTTTGTGATGGATAGATTTTTTTCTGTAATAGAGAATTCGCAGAATGGTTTTGTTTAGAAATGTTGTATTGTGCTTTCTAGGACTTAGAATGGAGAGTTCTCTATCTCCTGCTGTTCTGTCCTTTCATCCTTTCATTTATTTAGAATTTGCAAAGACTGCATAGGCTCTGTGGATCTTTTTTGAATCTGCTGATTTTTCTGTGAAGCTGATGTCATGGTCTGGACCTTTACTCTTACATATGCTAATTATTAGATTACATTTGGCTGTCGAGGCTTTGTTAGAGGGGGCTGAAGAAAGTGGATTGTTTATCAGCTGCCTGCTTTGTCTTAGACTTGGTGATACTTGAGTGAGAGCCTCTGTGTGGTGGAGCAGCTGGAGGTTCTTCTCTCTGTTAATTAGGCACTTGGTTATTCTGTCTTGAGGAATTCTGGTGTGAAGTACACCTTGGGGAACCTGACTCCTCACTCCAGCAGGAGGTGATAAAGATCAGGCTGGGGTTATACTGCCCCGGGTTGGCTTTAGGGGGGCAAAGCATGGCATTGTACATAGAATTACATTCAGACTTAGCTCCACAAATACCTGCCCTCCCACTCTGGCTTCAGATTACCGGTAGAGGTGGACTGTTGAGTCTGAAACCTTTTTTCTGTTTAATTTTGGGCATGGGAGTGGTGCAGCTGAAAGATAAATAATGTTTGGGTGGTTTCATTTGTTTGAAAGAAGAGTCACTTGTGTTCTCAGAACTACCGAGAGTAGTGATGTGATTTAGAACCTAGAGGTTTTTCAGATGTTTGTATTGTAACTGATTTTAAAGTAAAAGCCTCTGCCAACATTGAATAATTAATGTCCATAACTTTGTAAACTCAATTTCTTGTTTAACTTGTTTGCTTTTGTTCCATGGACAGTTATTGTAAGGAAGCAAGCCAAATACGTTACAGAGAGAAAGGGACATTTAATTTTGCTAATTACAGACACAAATGTGTGATGTGCAGATTCTTTCACTTAGAAATTCATTGTTGGAAGTTATTTCCTTATTGTTATTTTGATAAAAAATAATTGTACCCCTTTTAGCCTGTGAGATAAAATTAAACCAAGAAACTCCGTGGAATGCCTGGGAACAACACCCAACTTGCCAGCACAACAGCTGCAAGGCCAGGGCGCACACCAATCACGGCTGATGCAGATCCCATTTCTAGAAAGAAAACATCAGCACGTGTGTGATAGTGTCAAGATATGTGTGCGTTACATAAATATTGCTCTCCAGTTAAAATGAGTGGTTGTTTCATCTTCGTGACACCAGTGTTCTTGCAAAAGCAAACTGAAGGGAAATCTGCATGGTACCCTGAGAAAGAATAAAGGGAACTATTTTTAGGGTAGCATTGTGGAAAGACTTTTCCTGTTGAAGGCTTTGGAATTTGAGAGGCTGGATAAAGTAAGTTTGTTAAAAATAGGACTTTAAATGTAAATATTTTATTTCATAATCCCTTCTTTTAGCGCAGCCACTTAACCATATCCTTTCCTGTACGAGCATTTCTCCTTTGTATTGTGTCCTGTTATTGAAGTTTCAGACTCTCCAGCCACTGATGTGCTATGTCTCTCTTATCGATTGTTCTCCATTTGTCCTTCTCTTCTGGTTTGCTCTGACGACTGCATTTAAATAATTCTAGTGCTTGTTAACATTTATCTCAGAGACACAGACAGGAGATGAAGACAGAAATTTAAAACCAAATGTATCCATTTTGATTCTTAATAGTTACTCTGGTGGAAAAAATAACTTTTTAGAGATTGAAACCAATGTTGTGGAAAGATGTGTATGTTAATCTTGCCTCCTGCAGTAGTTTATAAACGTCCTGGAGTCAGGGCTCATGCCTTAGATACTTCTCATTGCCTACCATGGGGCCTTGCTGCTTGGTCAGTTCTTCATGCTTAAATGAAAGAATGAACATGGGTTATCAGAATTTTCATTTTGTTGATGGGTTTTATGTTCTTTATGAGAAAATTTGTATTGATCACTTACAGATGGCTCACCTCTGTAATGAATATAAATATGTTTTTGTACTCTTGGAGTTTGTCTGATAATGGAGATAAATATTCACAAACTACAGAAAAGGCCGATTTTTAAAATGAGTTTTATGGTAGAAGAGGATTTAGATATATATTTTATAAGGAGAAGAAAACATTAAATGGATGCTCAGGGGTAAGAGTATAAATATAGGAGACAGTCGAATAGCTAAATCCTCTATCTAAATCCTGTGCTGGCTCCTTGCCTCCTGGCAGGCTGGCCACTTTCCACGTGTAGCTGAGACCAGAGACAACGTGTCACATAGTGATTTGGGCAAGAGACAGGAAACAGGGAAATACTGGGTAGAAGAGGGCAGTTCCCCAACAAAGGCCCCACCCCCAAGCCTGGAAACCCACGGCCCTAAGTGGGAACGGGCATTCCTGTTTTCATGCTCAAATGTTGCCTTTTGGCCCACTACATGCCCCATCCTGTACCCATATAAACCCCAAACCCCAGGCTCCATGAGCAGACGGGCAGATGAAGAGAAGAGCAGAAGGGCAACAGAACAGTGCAGCAGAGGAGAGACGAGGAGGAGCATCTGAACCTCAAGAGAAATTTGGCTAGGGACTGTTGGGGAGGAGATCAGCCACTGGATGGCCAAACTCCAGAGGAAGATTATCCTCCTACTCTACCCCCTCTCCAGCTCCTCATCCATCCTGCTGAGAGCCACCTCCACCACTCATTAAAATCCCTGAATTCACCATCCTTCAAGCCTCCGTGTGACCTGGTTCTTCCTGGACCCCAGACAGGAACCCGAGTACCAAGAGGGCACTGAGCTGGTTAACACTTAGGCTGTCTGCAGATGGCAGAGCTAAAAGAGCACTGTAACCTGCCCACTGGGGCTTTGGGAGTCGCAGGCACCCACCCCAGATGCTACTGTGTGGCTGGAGCCCAAAAGAGCTCACCCTGGTTCCTGCACCTGCCCGTATGTGTGCTCCCCCATCCATAAGGGGTGCCACCCCCCTGTCGCACATCCAGTGAAGGGGGTCAGGGAACTCTTCTGTTTTAAAATACAGGAATCTGCTTTTTATTTCATTAATGTTCTCTCTTTTATACCATATTTGCTAGATATAATCCTTTCACTTAAGCATTCTTTGATTCAACAGATGCTTATTGGCTGTGTGTGGTAGTTCTTGCCCATAATCCCATCATTTTGGAAGGCCAAGGCGGAGTTCAAGACCAACCTGGGCAACAGAGCAAGACCCCAACTCTACAAAAAACACAAAATTAACCCGATGTGGTGGCACACGCTTGTAGTCCTAGCTGCTTGGGAGGCTGAGGCAGAAGGATCCCTTGAGCCCCAACTATGATTGTACCACTGTGCTTCAGCCTGGGCAACAGAGGGAGACCCTTTCTCTGAAAAAGAAACAAACAGAAAACAAATATTTACTAATTACTTAGTCTGTGTCAGGCAAGTTACCAGTTCTGTAAGTCAGTGAGAGCTGCCAATCTCCTGATTTCAACCTTTTACCTAAGAATTAAGAAAAATCTATAACGCCTGGTAAATGCAGTGTATAAGCATATTGTCGTCAGTATTAATAGGAGCTGACATTTAATCACTGCTTGCTCTTTGTGAGGCACTGGACACTAAATACTTGATATAAATCTAACCGTCTCTGGCTTAAAAACTTACTGTTCTCAGCTGGGCGTGGTGGCTCACGCCTGTAGTCCCAGCACTTTGGGAGGCCGAGGTGGGTGGATCACCTGAGGTCAGGCATTTGAGACTAGCCTGGCCCACATGGTGAAACCCTGTCTCTACTAAAAATACAAAAATTAGCCAGGCATGGTGGTGTGCACCTGTAATCCCAGCTACTCAGGAGACTGAAGCAGGAGAATGGCTTGAACCCAGGAGGCAGTGGTTGCAGTGAGCCGAGATGGCACCATTGCACTCCAGCCTGGGGGACAAGAACGAGACTTCCTCTCGTGGGGAAAATAAATAAATAAATAAATAAATAACTTTATTGTTCTCATGGAAAAGTTAAAATTCCTTGGCCTGGCTTTTAAGGCTCAACTCGTCAGCTAAACTATCACTCTGGCTTTAGCTTTTTAGAAGGCTTTTACAGTTCACAGGAATCTGAATCATTTGCTGCAGCACAGCCCTTCAGCCCTGCTGCTCTGTGGGGCTGTGGGCAGCCTGGAGCGCTCTGCCTCCTCCCTCTGCTGAGGCTGGAGGGTCTTGCCAGGCCTTCTTCTCGCCTCCCCCACTGGGGCCTCTCTCCTTCCTGGAAGTTCCCACCGCTCTTCTTGGGAGTACTACTGCTTTGTCAGTTTGACATATTGTCCTTTGTTTTTTAAGATTTTTCAAAATCTCCTGGCTCATCCTCACTCAGTTAGTTCGTTGCTAAACTAGTTTGTTATTAGGCCTCCCCAGTGAGCATGGAGCAGTAAACCTACTAGTAGCCAATATTCCTTAGATACTGGGTGTTGAAGTTGTGAGGACTCCGCTCTTAGGTAATATTTCAGGTCTACCCCTTTTCTCTTACAGATGGAGAAAGAGCTGGTTCCGGGTCATATAACAAAAACAACTGATTTTAGGGGAACATGGCAGACGGGACTAAACCGGTGTTTTGTGGTTTTCGGTTTTTGGTTTTGGAGTGCCTATTAGGTCCCAAACACATGTGTTCTATTATCTCATCTAATCTTCCTATCAACCCTACTGTTTGCTTCTTTAAGTCTTTACAGATGAGAAAACAGACATAGAAATGCACAGTAGTTTGTCTGGGGCCACCTAGTAGCTAATGGATGGTGGGAGGAGGATTCCCATTCAGGCTTGACTTTTTTCCAGTCTTTGCTGTTTTCACTCCTGGTTGGTCTTTACCTGTCTCCTCACTCCCAGTCCGCTGGTTCTGTTTCATTGTCCTCAATTACATTCTCTGCTTTAAACCAGAACCTAGTGAGTTGACTTGGCAATACCTCTTCCATGTTGCTCTTCCCCCTTTTTTCCATTGAAAATATTCTTGAATATTTTAATAGTCTTCACTATTTTAAATAACAGTTTGGAAAGAGGACTTTAGTGTTTCTGTTTTATAAAGCCCACGCACCTCTCAAGTTTTCTGAATGCGTCACCTCCCCCAGGGGAGAGGAGTTGCCAGCCTTGGTTCTGTTGTCTGCATTATGAAGACAGTAGTGTTGGATACCTTTAAATGAGATTAACGTTGCTGCTACTGCTGCTGCTGCTAATTTTGATCATAGTAGCAAAAACAGCCACAATTATTAATGCTCCAAAAGGCAGAATCAGCTGTTTTTCCAAATGTTGTTCTGATTTATGTAATGGTGTTTAACTGCTTTTCTGGTTGAAAATATTGCTGCTGTCAGGATTATTTGTTATATAAATGAAGGTGGCTGCACAGACTCTTTGGTTGGCAATCCTATTTGCTTATGTTTAAGCTATCCTTGTATTGAAATTTCTATATTGGTTTGAAAATAGATAGTAATTAAGTCTGACTTGTGGGTGGCTGGATAAGAACGTTCATATTTAAAATACTGAGAAATGCAAATATTTGACTAGATATAATGCCGCCATACATCCTGCACTAGATCATGGTTACTTAAACCTTCTGTTGAGCTCTTAGACAGATGGTCTTTTGAGTAATGAACACCCTCCTTTGAATACACCCTCCTTTGTGCCATTTGGTAAACTAATGAAGTGGCATTATTAATAAGTATTTCGTGCAGCAACCACAACAAAAATCTGAAATGGATGTGGGTAGTTACAGTTTAGAAAAATTTTGAGTTCTGTCTTACAGATAGTTAAGTGTGTAATCCCTCTTCAGGCATTTGATCAGCTATTCTCTATTTCTACACAGAAATGAAAAAGAAATTCACTGTCACAGTTATCACCATCGCACTGTATTTATTAAGAGTCCCTGTCTGTGGGTGACCAGGCTTCAGAATGATTGTAGAGCACCATTCTTTTTGCCTGCTGGTTATTATAATCTAAGGCAGCAGTGGTACAGTCAATTAGCAACATAAGCAAAATAAAAATGATCAAGAAAAGTAATATTGACTAGTGATTTTTATGACAAAACTTGAAATGTAAGTTGGATCAGCAGATTTTTCAGTTTCAGAAAAGGCTTAGTTTTTCCTCCCTTATTTGTGCCTCAGATTCCTCTCCTCAATACTCCCCTCCGCCAATTTTAGGTGAATAGTGGGACCCTGCCTCACTTATTTATAATCATTAGGGAAAAAGTGTCCCACTGACGGAAATTTCCCACATAATATGAGCTCCCGTCAACATCAGATAACATGCTGATTTCAATCACTTTGTGTGTTAACAATTCTTAAGAGTTTTCTTACACTACCTGGCTTCTTCTCTACCAACTGCTTAGTGGTGAGCTTGAATTTTATATACCTTTTCTACAACCTTGAGGATTTGGCTTTCAGATCTCCTCTTTGGGATTAATTAGAGCAAACCACTGGGAAGAGTGACAGGCAGGTTGAAAAGGATGACAGTGTAAGACTAGGAACATCTGCAGTCCTAAGAGGAAGAAAGGTGGGTGGTCAAAGAGGAAGGTCCTGTGTCAGCTAAAAGGAGTGCACTGGGAGGTAGTCCAGGCAGGCTGGAAGTGAGGGCAGTGGAATGGGGACTTTGCTGGCTGCTCCTGTCACCTCTGGTTGGGGGAGACCTCACTTGAGTTGTGTGGAGGACAGGGTGCTGGCGGTGCAGGCCCAGCATGAAGGCTCCGTGTCCCTTTTGGTGTGCAAATCCTGACCAGTAAGAGGAAACTCCTCCTTCTGTTTCCCAGGTTATTTCTTGCAGAATCCCCTTTTTCAGTGTTATTCAAGCCTCTGGCTGTACACCAGCCCCTTGGGCTCTCCAGAAGCTTCTGCTCCTTCCTGCACAGCTGGCCTTGGCCTTTCCACTTCTGGACCTCATCTACCACTTGCTTTCCTCCCTTGTCCTTGCATGGATCCTGCTCGCTGTCCCTTCATGTCTTTACATAGGCTGCGTCCCCTGCCTGGATCCATGCCATCCCTCTGTGATGTATTCTGTCCTGTCCTCATGGTTGGTCTGGGCTCCCTCTGTTCAGGGGAGCTCAGTTCCTGTTGGATTGGAGTTTGCAGTTTACACTACCCCCCAGGCTGTGGGAGGCCTTGCAGTGTCCCTCTTTTCACTACTCCTGCAGTGCTGGGTGTGTTATCTGCCTTCAGGTAGGGGTGTTAGTATATATTTATTGAAAGAGTAAAAGAATGAAGTATATTTATTGAATTTTTTAGTACATATTTATTGAAAGAGTAAATGAATGAAGTACATTGAACTTACCATTGTTTGGGTTTGTAAAACAAATATTTTGTCTTCCATGAGTCTTAGTATTGTGGGAAGGTGGATACTAAACAATAAAGACACTTTGGGTTCCACACTAATTATGAACTGAGACAAGTATGTACAGAGGTTGGAAGCAGAAGGAGGTGGGAGGTTGGAAGCAAATGGAGGTGGCGAATACGGTTGTTTGTAGTCTGAGAATATCCCCTGGGGAGTCAGGGTGGCTCTTCAGCTGTGTTTGCTTATCATACCAAGCCTGCCTCTTGGGAGCTGCAGAAGGAAGCCATACAGTTCTCGAATCTGTGCTTTATAGAATCCATTAGAACCCTTGGAGATTTGGGCTCTGCCTCTAGCACGTTCATGATTACTATAGTAATCATACTAGTGTTTGTTTTTCTTTTACTCAAGTAATTGTAGAAGAGCCTGTCTGTAAAAAGTGGATTATGTAATTATTTCTCTAGAAAATTGGCTTTCTACTTGTTCTTGGGATTAGTGTTTGAGAAGACTGGGAATCACGTTTTGGGACAGCCCGTTGTGTGTCAGGCCACAGTGTGTGCTGTTGTGTACCAGGAGGCCACCTTTGCACAGCACAGACCTTGAAGCTGCCGCTGAGAACAGTTTCTTGTGCCTTTGTCACTGCATTCCCAGTCAGCCACACCCAGCAGGTTAGGGATCTTTACTCATGTTTATTATTCTGAAGAAGACTGCTTAAAGCTTGAGGGATTTGGAAATGAGATATGTACTGGGTGAGATAACGTTGGCTAATCACTTATCAATAGGAATTGTTTCATTAACTGCTGTAGAGGCCTCTGAAAGTCTTTGAATAATTTAGAATTTGGATGATAGCAATGCTGGTGTTCTTCCCTAGATTGGTAATTTTCAAACTTTATTTTTTATCACTCTTATCTGCCCTACCCTGCCCGCATCCAGCCCCCACCCCCAGCCACAGTGATCATTAGGGCACATTTTGAATACTGTGAAAACGATGGCTCTGAAAACACCCTTGAATAGAATGAGACCTGTGATTCTGCCCCTAGGGCTTTCCTGATTGTTACATGGGACCACCTTACCCCGAAAGGGTCATTTCATCTTGGGAGGGTTGCGTTCCCATATCCCAGGGCCACTCAGACGTGATTTGGGGAAGAGCTGTGTATACCAGTCTCCTCCCTGTTACTTATCCCAGCTGCTGTGTGTTCTGCGTAAAAAAAATACTGGATTTGTTTTGTCAGGGGTAGGGGGCAAGAGTTGTTTTATTTATTATTTATTTAAAATTCTGTTTATTTGGAGAGATACATTCACACTGTCTAAAGCATAGCCAGCGAAAAGTTCTTCCCCACCCTCTGCCTGCCATCCACTTCCTTACGGTATTACTAGTATTAGCAGTTTATTTGTATTACTGGTTTCTTGTATATCCTTTCAGAGATTTCTTTTGCACAGTCAAGCAGGTACTAATTTACATTCTACAGTTTGCCAGTGCTCTATCACGCTTTAATGTGGCCAGCTGTTCCTTCTACCTGGAGTACCTTTGCCTCTTCTCTCCACCTGGCAGACCTCCTCCTCATCCTTGAGGATCTGATTGTTCGTTTCTTCTGAGAAGCCTTCCCGACCAGCCCCACCCTGACAGGTGGCTGTTTTCTTCTTGATGCATTCATAGTGCTGTGCAGTTACCGCTTTCACTGTATCGCTATCAACATGTCTTAATGCATGTCTCTTCCCTTTACTAGACTTGTTTTTAGGAACTGAGCTGTTGTATTCCAGAATGCCGACTGTCCTACACAGTTCCTGAAACAGCCTAGACATTTAGTCAATGAACAGAATGAACTGTGTTCATTAGTGGTCTACTTTGTGTTTTTTTGGTGGAACTGTGTTCAGTTTGCCACGCAGAGTAGGTTAGAGCGTGTCTGTGATTACCCCAGGCATCTCTTCAGAGTCGAGTGCCATGTTGTCTGGCACCCTGTGTGCCATCATTTAGTGCCATTGATTGCCCCGCTGGACAGTCTTCCTGTTAAATCTTACTAGACAGAATGGGAGGTTCATAAAGTGTATTGACTCTTACTAAAGAGGAGTGGGCCATAAAACCCTTTCGTAAAAGTAGATGAAAAATGGTAAGTCAATAAAGGTGAAGTCTTGGCATCATAGTGGCCTTTTAGGGTTTTCTTTCCTCTCTCTTATGGAGGCCAGTAGAAAAATCCTTTATCTAGAGAAGAGAAGAAGGTGAAGGGATGTCTTTACACGCAAAAGTAAGGTTTTGTTGTGTAACTGGCTGGCTGCCTAGGAAATGTGGAGTGCGTTTTCTTGTCTTCAGTCTATTACAATTTATCTATCCAAATCACTCTAGCTTTCTTTAGCCTCAAGATTTCGACAGGACTCCAGGTGTACTAGAAGATTAAAATGATGCTTTTCTGTAATCTGCACGTTCCTAACACGTTGTAATGACAACATGCCTGCCGACTGTGCCTACATCAGTGACACCAGAAAGAGAAGGAAAGAAAGAAACTTCTTGGTCTGTCAATAATTTACATTCTGTTTAGCAATTGTGCATAAAGATCTGCATCTATATGGTTAACTCTTAAAGGAAGCTGTAACTTATTTAAAGAAGTAATATAGATTTTTATTTATTGACAGGGAAAGTTATTAATACATTAGTTGAAAAAAGATTATAGAATATTATCGCATATATGCTATTATGTAATCCTGTTACTGCTAAATTACAAACATTAAGAGAATTATATGTGAATTAGAAAACTAGAAGGCTGTATATATCAAACTGTTAATAATGGTTGAGAAAAGTGTTTTCTTTCTCAAGACTGTTTGAATTTTTAAAAAACAGTTATGTTTTATCAGAGTAAAAAGCTATGAATTTTTCAACTTATTAGTAGGAAAAACAGTCCAAGAACAAGAGGTTAGTAAAAGAAATAGACAAAAATCGTAGCTTCTCTAAGGGTGGTAGTATTACGTGTGATTACATACTTATTCTTAAGTCTTATAGTTTTGTAATGTAAGTAGATTACTTTCATAATTAAAACCAAACAAAGCCAACTGTGGTTCTTCTAGAGCGCTTAGGCGCGGGGCCTAATAGATGTGTGAGTCAAGAGCTTTAATTCAAAGTTTTAAGCCAGATGTGAAAAACAAGTAATGTGTCTAATAGAAAGTTAGAGATCATATAGTCAGTAAGTGTAGCTTGTTTGTGGCCAGGTTTAAGTCCATGTGAAGGCTGTACTTTTTCAGTGCTATGCTTCAGGGAACCTTGTACAAGAGTTGACACTTCGCATTGCTGAGTAGTCTGGTAAAAACTGAGGCGTTAAAGTTGCTATCAGATTTTTTGTAATTTTAAAAAACATTCTTACAAATCGAAATATTTTATTTTAGTGTGAGATTGGCTCCTCTGCCGCTTGTGTAACCATCCACCACTTTGCCTGGTTTTTTCCTCAGGAAAACAAGACATGAAAATGAGCAGACAGTTGTGTCACTAGGCCTGTCCCGTTTACAGGTGTTTAATTCCTGTTAATGCCTTTAAAAAGAATTCATATGCTGGATTCAGAGCGTAGGAGACTTTATGCCCCTATACAGTGATCGTCTGCCTTAGTGAACAGGGGATCTGCTTTCGGAGCTTTTTTGATTGTGATAATAACAATGATGAAGTTGTAGACATCTGGTGCTTATCTGTCTTTTTGTGCAAGAAGACCTGGCTGTGTTGTGCCTTAGGTATCTTTTATTTGCTAGTAAAATAGGTGGCTGCAGGGCAGGGATGTTCCAAGCAACCTTTGTATTATTTTCTTCCTTTCCCCCAGCACATTTCTTAATCACTTTGACCAAGCCTCTGTCTGATACGTTAGAGCAGATGCTCTTTTTGAGAGATAAAGATCATTATTGGCGTTCAAACACTTTTATATTAGAAAGTCATTACAGCCGTTAAATAATGTAAAATATTGCCTATTTCCCAAGACGTCTCAGAATGTGGAAGTAGTTCAGTGCTTACGCCATGCATTTCAATGCTTATTCCACGAGTAAGAGGATAATAAAAAAAGGAAGGTTTCTGTTGGGGGGTACATAAGTACATGCACATGTGTTTGTGTGTACCTATGCCCATATTTAAAACATTTGTTGTGAAAATATTAACCGTAATTTTAGAAATTCCAGTCTTTCTGAAGTACAGTTGACTGGAACGATGTGAGAGTTAAGGGCACCAACCCCCTCCCTACAAAATTTACTAATGGCTTACTGTTGTTTGGAAGCATCCTTAATAATATAAACAGTCAATTAACATTTTATATTTTATATGTTTTGTTTTTGAGACAGGGTGGAGCCCTGTCACCCAGTCTGGAGTGCAGTGGCGCAATCATAGCTCACTGTAGCCTCAAACTCCTGGGATCAGTGATCCTCTCACCTCAGCCTCCCAAGGAGCTAGGACTGCCGGTATGCATCACCACTCCTGGCCAATTTAAAAAAATTTTTTGTAAAGGCAGGGCTCCCTGTGTTGCCTATGCTGGGCTTCAACTCCTGGCCTCAGGCTATCCTCTCTCCTCAGCCTGAGATTATAGGCAGCTTGAGCCTCTGCACCTGGCCCATTGTGTGCATTATATACTGTAGTCCTGCGTTACAGTAAGCTAGAGAAAGGACAATGCAAAAATGTATTTACTGTTCATTCAGTGGAAGTGGATCATATAAAGGTCTTCACATGGAGTAGGCAGAAGAGGAAGAGAAAGGGGTAGCAGAGGTGGAAAAGGTGGAGGAGGTGGAAGGGGCCAGGAGAGGCAGGCACACTCAGTGTAACTTACTGAAAAAAATATGTTAAAAGTGGACCCATGCAGTGCAAACCCATGTTCAAGGGCCAGCTCTGTTGATTCACTTGAATCATGACAAAAAGTGTTTTAGTAAATCATGCAAATTAATGTTTGTGTGTGATACATTTCGATTACTAGTTAGAGAGACCTAGATGAAAATATAGTAAGGATAGTAGCAAGGCTTTGCTCTGTGCATCTCTTGATTCGATTTACATAGCAGCATAGTCACAGGCGACTGTCCTGTGGAAGACAGTGACTGGTTGTGTTAGATACACTGTACAATGAGAGACCCTTCTAGTACAGATTAAGCCTCATGAAGGCACACAAATTTATAAAATTACTTAAAATAGCTTGTTGAAGATTCTTGGAAAACTTAGCTGTTTTTCTGAATCTGAGGGAATTAGTAGGTGGCAAAGCCTGATTTTTGTCATGTGCAAATACCAGTGTGTACAAACAAGGCATGTTCCATTCATAGTCTTACGCTATTTGCAGACACATAGAGAGGAGTATATATGAGCGAAAGGAATGTGCAGTTCCTCACAGGGCTCAGCTGGGCCCTGGAGACGAAGTAGGAAGACCCAGACTACCAGAATTACATGAGATCCTGTAACCACAAATACCTTGCCAGTGCCTTAGAGCATAGCCGACCTGAGGTAAGCGCATTTTCTTTTTCCTTCACTCTGTGAGGTTTGGCCTCAGTTCCTTTAACTTAGTCCCTGACCTCTTGGGTAGTGGGAAGTACAGTTGTTTGGAGTCAGGTTTGGAGGGCCCTGATTGCTAGGTTGGGAAATTTGCTTTTTATTTTGTGGCAGAGGGGAAATGAAAATTTTTGCAGGTTTTGAAAGACTGGACATGAACAGATACATGTTTATGAACGTTATTCTGGTATCCTGTCTTAAAACTAGAGTAGATATTCTGGTATCCTGTCTTAAGACTAGAGTAGATGCATTTTAGAACTTTGTGATCAATACCCGCTGTATATGAGAGTGCACTTTGCATACAGTAAATGCATCTTATTTGAGCTACTAGAAGTGAGTGATTTCTGATAGATGAAATGCCCACATCTTTAAGCATCTTTAAGCATGGCATATAGATGGAGGCGATTGTGCCCTATCGCCTCAGTATCCCTATGTTGAGTATCCTGGAAATAATTGTATTGAGGAATAACTAAATTAATAATTACTTAAAATAATCATTTTTCAGGCCGAAGAGAAATTAGTATATATCGCGGAGCGACTTTCCCAGGGTTACATAAGTAGATGGTAGCAGTCCGGTCCTATTTGTATGTAGCATACTGGTAACTTTAAATCCTTACATCATTCACTACAAATGCTGAATATTCAGAGACACTTTTATGTATCAGATGTAATCTTGTACAAAAACAGGAATAAAAATACTGTGCGTCTTCTGTTAAGGGTTTGATAGGTATTTTTAAAACTATACAGATTGAGAGAGAGAGAGAGAGAGAGAGATTTAAGGCTCAGCCCAAGATTTAACATTCTTTCCCTGCCCCAGTTCCCCCTCACAAATTACTTTTTTTTTTTTTTTTTTAAATCTATGGGATCAAGCCAGTCCTTGCCGCCCGATTGTAGAAATGTGCTCTACTCTTGTCAGGAATGCTCCTGGAGAGGGTTTATTCGAGAGGGTGTACTGAAAACTGGGTTTCTGAAGGTCTTAATGTGTTCTTCTTTCATTCATTCTTTCTTTTTGTTAAATATCAGTAAAAAGCATCAAATGAGCGGGTAAAGTTGATGGGGAAGTCTAAGTTTAAAACACTTGTACTGTACAAGAACCAAAATACCGACTTACCGTCTTAACTCAGAAATGCAGATATTATCAAGAAAAGAATTTAGGACTTGTTCAGCATCAGTGAACCTGGAGTTTTGGGGGAAAAATAAATTATCTATCTGGTTTGTTAAAGCCTTATTTGCACTTGGGCCTTAGAGTTCAGGAAACCCATAGAACCTACTGTTAAAGGTTTTAGGTCTTCCTTATTTTCAAATGGTATTTTGTTAAATATACCTAGTAGACTATCTAGAGCTATTTTCTTGTTGAAAATAGTAAATTATTAATAAGTGGCAAGCCCAGAAGATATATTCTCTTACTTTATTTTATTTTATTTATTTTCTGGAATACATGTGCAGATTTGTTACGTAGGTAGACGTGTGCCATAGTGGTTTGCTGCACATATCAACCCATCATCTAGGTATTAAGCCCAGCATGCATTAGCCATTTATTCTGATGCTCTCCCTTCCCCTGCCCCTCCGACTGGCCCCAATGTGTCTTGTTCCCCTCCCTGTGTCCATGTGTTCTCATTGTTCAGCTCCCACTAACAAGTGAGAACATGTGGTGTTTGGTTTTCTGTTCCTATGTTAGTTTGCTGAGGATAATGGCTTCCAGCTCCATCCATGTCCCTGCAAAGGACGTGATCTTGTGCCTTATTATTAGAGATACATTCTTAAAGACGTGATATAACAAACAACACACAGTGAGTGCTCTGTAAGTTAATGGCAAGGTGCCTGATGAAGGCATTGACTATTGCTTATAATAATGATGATAATTCTGGTCAAATTTTAAATGTTATCACCATATTTCGCCAACTAGATCCATATTCTTTCCTTTCTCTCTCCCTCTTGCCTTTGCCTGATTTCTTGTTCTCTAGACCCAGTTTTTTTCTTGCATGTTTCTGTTTTTTCCCCAGTTGCTTGCCCTTCTCCCTTTCCTTCCATTCAAAATCTTTCTGCTGTCCTCTCCTCTAACACTTATGGAATTTGCTAGAGATACCCCTGGTTGGCCTTTGCTCTCTTACTTATTTTCCTGACTCACTTGAGTGCCCTCTGACTGTGAATTCCTTCCCTCAATCAGAGGGAATGGGCAATGGAGGAAACAGGTGTTGAAGAGTCGGAACCAATGAAGGTTTGCAAAGAGGCTGTCGTGGGAGAGGCTGGTTCAGTGAAATGAAGACACCACTTTGAAGGTGCCACTTCATTGCTATCTTGCTTTCAGTGTTGATGCTTTCTATCTGAAGTTTTTTTTTTTTTTTTTGAGACGGAGTCTTGCTCTGTCCCCTAGGCTGGAGTGCAATGGCGCGATCTTGGCTCACTGCAAACTCCGCCTCCCAGGTTCAAGTGATTCTCCTGCCTCAGCCTCCCAAGTAGCTAGGACAACAGGTGCGTACCACCACACCTGGCTGATTTTTATATTTTAAGTAGAGATGGGGTTTTCACCATGTTGGCCAGGTTGGACTCGAACTCCTGACCTCAGGTGATCCGCCCTTCTCGGCCTCCCAAAGTGCTGGGATTACAGACGTGAGCCACCACGTGCGGCCTTTATTTGAAGTTATAACTTGCTGGGAGCTGGACACTATTTTACATGCTATACAGGCATTGGCATTGGGCACCATGCAGCTTTCTCCATCCTGCAGGGACAAGTTAGACATAGACCTTTCATTTTTGTTTGGACCTTGTAGTCTGCACAGAAGAAAGAATGAATAACGAAAACTGGTAGAATTAAGCTCAGAGGAGCCAGATCTAGATTGACAGGTCACTGGGGCTTTCTGAAGTAAAAGGGCTGTCGTCAGACTCGTGGTAGAAAGAAGCTGGCCACAGGGTACAGGGGGATCCCAGCTCTAGCTGGTTCTGGAAGGTGGGCATGGGGGAATGGGGAGGCGCAGAATGAGAGAAGAGCTGCTCCAGGTCAGTTCTCTCTGCTATTCTTGTACAACCTGCGTAAGATCCTCTTCTCCAAAACCTCAGCCTTCGTGCGTATTGGCCTGGTGATGCTCTGTACCAAATTTCTGAGGTAGTGGGCCCAGATCTACTCAGAAGAGTGCAGAATTGAAGGCAAAGATTCAGAAGGGGAAGTCTCTTATTATGTCTTCTTCTGTTCTTGAAGATGTTAGGTGGTTTTCAGGGCTGTTTGACTTTTAGGAAACTACTTAGTTTCTCTTGGCCAAATGAAGTTTAAGTGATTTTGAATATTCTAGTTTGTCCTTTGAGTGGCAGACCCTTAGATTTTTTGTAGTTGGAAGTACTAGGAAGGACTCAGATTCTTTTGAACCCCTCAAGGCCTTGCCTAAGGTGTCCACTAGTTACCAAGAAGCCCTAGGTAAGACCCTACCCCAAGGGTTTCAACTGGCATCAGGTTAGACAGAGGAGTTGAGCTGCTTCACCTGCAGTGGTTTGTGTAGTTAGCATGGTAGAAGGCTGGAGATGGTGAACTGAAGATGATGAATAAACAGATTTGCTGTTTGCTTGACAAGGAGACTCTGAGTATAGGATTTTCATTCTGTGCTGCCACAAACAGAACATGTGACTGCTACTTCTCCCAGCAATCAAAACAGGATTAAGTGGAGTAGAAAATAAGGTAGATAAAACTTGCATCTCAGGAATATTCGTCAGCTGTCTGAATAGGTAACAAAAATAGAAAAAAGAACATGATATTCTATATACACTTGCAGGTTTAGATGCTGAGGTCAAATTTTGTCTTTCTCATTAGTGGTGAGTCAGCTCCCCCACCCACTGTCACATTCTTGATGGTTGGGAAATTTTGAGCCCTCCACTGAAGTTGTACCTTCATGTGACCGTCAAGTTATTGAAAATTTTTCTTCTCAGTTGTATGTGTGTATGAGCACGTGTGTATAAGGTGGGGAGGGGGGTCACAGAACACTAAGGCTGGGGGACTATAAGATTGTATGAAGTAGGAATTCGCAAAATAAAAGATCTTAGGGATGGCAGCATTCTCTGGACCGCTTCTCTTTGGATAATTTGAAACCAGCAATTAATTGTACATATGCTATTTGAATGCCAGTGGTGAAAAGGTTTTAATGGAAAGTGGTGTCGGGGAGCTCTGTGGAAAGGGAGCTGGTGCCGTACAGTGTGAGTGCCCTGATGTGGAACGATGCTTTGAAAGGATCAGATATTGTGGAGGCACCAGGCGTTCTTTGCCTCTGAGTCATTCTGGAGGTATAACCCCTGCTAAGGGCCAGTGACTGTTCTCTGTGTTTGAAAAGGGTGTTTGTAGGGTTAGGAGACCTTCCTCATCTGCCCCATACCCCCTCCTCTTTTGTCTGACATGCATGAGTGTTTCTAGTTCATGCCCTCAACAGCCCCACGGCCTGCCGAGCCAGGTATCAGCAGAAGATCCCCATCCTGGCCCCATCCTGGCCTGACCGTGATCCCACCTGTGCTAAAGTGGAGATATGTCAGCTTTATGCTGCTACCTTTGAAATTACTGGGACTTTTTGTTGTTTCTATTTAACCAATGTTAATGAGGGTTTGAACCCAGCATTTCCTCACTGTTGGGGTAGAGAACTTGCCTGGGAGACTGTCACAGATAACTTAAATAAATGATGTTTATTACAGAAAGGGTTACACTTAGGATATTTTTGTCATTTAAGATGTCTCTAATCAGTGAATGAATAATGGATAAGCTGAAATAGTGTAGTTAGAGGTAGAAAGGTTGTATGTAGATGGTTTAAGGATCGTGAATGAACAGTAACTTGGAACACATTTGCACATGGGAGGCACTATTCTAAGCCTTGCCTGCCTCAGCGCATTTAATCCCCACAGCAGTTTTGTGAGTTGGGTCCTATTAATTCTCCATTTTGCAGATGAGAAAATCGAGGCTCACAAAGGTTACCTAACTTGCCTGTCTACACATGGTCTAGTAAGTAGAGCTGTGGTTCTGACCTTGGCGTCTGACTCCGCAGCCCATCTGTGCTACTAGCCATTATTACACCATTTCTCCTGCTGAACAAGGGTGATGGACACAAAACCAAAGCTTCCGGGATTTTTAAGTTAAGAAAATTTATCATTTTCCCATATCGTGAAGTATCACTTGTTGCTTCATTTTTTTTGGATCTTTTGAATTTTAGTATATTTTTAATGTGGGCACTGTAAAGGGATGTATTGCTACTATCATTCTTCTTAAGCAACTCTGATGTTTTGCTGTTATACTATTGGTTTAGTTGCATGCTTATGTACCTAGAAATAGTTCTTAATTTTATTGATCAGAATTTCTTGTTCCAAGAAGTAGGACATGCTATATTTACGAATTGCTTGGTACCACCAAATTAATACATAATGTAATTATTATTGTTTATTTGTTTTTGAGACAGGGTCTGACATTGTCACCCCAGGCTGGAGTGCAGTGACACAGTCACAGTTCACTGTAGCCTTAACCTCCCGCGTCTCAGGTGATCCTCCCACCTCAGCCTCCCAAGTAACTGAGACTACAGATGCAAACCACCCCACCTGGCTAATTTCTTTACTTTTTGTACAAACAGGGTTTCACCATGTTGCCTAGACTGGTCTCGAACTCTGGAGCTTCAGCAATCCACCTGCTGTGGCCTCCCAAAGTGCTGGGATTATAGGCATGAGCCACCGTGCTCGGCCCATAATGTAGTTATGACATGATGTGGTATATAAAAGAATAATTCCAAATTAAAGCACATTCTTTGAGATAAAACATCTTCAGCCATCAGACATCCCAAATATTTGGACACAAGAGAAATTGGTGTTTGACCCTTTTATCACCTCAACTACCCCTCCTATCAGTCATCATATTTTTTTTTTTTTTTAGGCAGAAGAACTTTTTATATATTACTTATATAGTGAAATCATCCATAGCAATATTTCAGTTACAAGAGAAAAAGAAAGAACTTATTAGACTTAGAACTTCTGTCATTTTGTCTGTTCTCTTTTTCATTTTTGGAGAACTCTTTTTCACCAATCCGTTTACAGATTTTTTTAATGACGGTGTAGGCTGTCTTTCATTTCAGCCTAAAGGCTTCTTTATTTGATGGGCTGATTTCTCTTGGTCCCTGGGCTTCATATCACTGGTGTCACATACCATCTGAAACAGGGTGAGAGGAAGGTGGAATAAGCAGTGACTCAAGAGGCCAGGAGAGTGGTTGGTTAGGACCCTTACGGTTAGAATATAGCTTTGAGCATCTCTTGAATTCCCAGGCCTTAGGTTAGATTCCCTCTAGTTTTCCTTAAAGGTGTTTTGCCTGTGCAGACCATCTACATACACCAGACGTTGGTAAGAATATTCTGCTCAACGGTTACTGAGATGAGGCTGCATTGCCAGAAGAGAGTGAGGGATTTAGGGAGAGAGGCGGGAGATGCCGCAGGCCCAAGCTGGAATGGGATAACCTGACTTTTAGATAACAGGCTTGTTTTCCCCCTTTCCCAGCTCCTGCGCTCTCAGATCTGTCGTGCTTCATTGGTCTCCTTGTCTCTGACCTAGCAGCCAAACCTCTTCTCACCAGATTCCTTGGCAGGTCATCAGTATGCCTTCCCAGACAGTGCGTGCCCTTTGCTCTGTCAGCCGCCGGAATTTAAGTTTCAGAGAATTCTCGCCTGTTTTAGCTACAGAACATATCCCTAAGGAGAAAGTCACTTGAGTCTCCAACATTTATAACTTTGATGGAACATTAAATCTCTTTTATGAGCAGTCTGCCTCACTTATGTTTGTTTTAATATGTAAAAAATCAGTAGGCCTAATAAAAATAACTAATACCAGTTTTTTGTTGCTTTTCAACATTCATAATACATATCTCACAAAGTAACTTCTTAAAAGGCATCAATGATAGAGTACAGAATTGCTTACTGTGAGGCACAGTGCATCTGATGTGAACTTAATGTCTGGCATTCAGTTGCATTTGGACATAGGCTCATGGTACATATTCATATTCAGGTTAAATGTAATTTCTTTAGATGTGTAGCAATTAATATTAATAATAGCTTGGCAGATTATTCTTTTAGAACCTGGGATGGCATTTGTAACTGAAAACTTTTCTACAGAATTTTACTTTTCTTTTTGCTTAGATTAATTTCTAGACATTTGGCTTGAGAAAACTGCGATTTTGGTTTTGTAGTAAAACCATTTTGCCAATGAAGAACATTAAAATGCCGGCTTCTGCTTGTGTCATATTTCAGACTAAAGACATTTTACAATCAAACCAGAAAAATGTGAAAATAGAGATTTATAATGGAAATGTTGATTCAATTTGAGCTGAAGCCAGACATTCATGAGGGAAAATTAGATTAAACAGTAGATGTTTAGAGAGACTTTAAATTATGACAGCTTTAAAAAAAACATATGTTGTGGATGTTTCTCAGGCATACGCGTACTTTCTCTGGCAGACTGGGAACCTAGCTCCTTGATGTTTCAGCCATTTATTAAATTCCCTTTTATCTTTCTTTGGACTAGTGGACTCAGAACTTACAGCTTAGAGTCTGGTGATTGGGAACTGTATCTTGTACATTACTGTAGGATCAAAACCTGATGTTGTCAGTGGAAGTAATTCTGTCCTGTCATAGCATATTATATTTATGAGTATAAATTGCCATTTTTAGATTGTGAGTACAAAGCTGCTACCAGTTAGAACTGATTTATTCCATTTGTCAAAGCCTAACAGATACTCCATGCAAATAATTTATTTTCATATACTGTTCAGATAGAGGGGGGATGTGCTCGAAATTGTGAGGATCTGGGATCTGTGTCGGGTAGCAGTGTAACAGGAGGATTCATGAGCCTGGATGTAGATGCTGGAATGATGAGTCTTCCCAGAGATCCAGCCCCAAAGGACTCACCCTTGCTGGAGTCAGCAGGACCCCACCATGGTGGTGATATCCCAGCCTCAGGCAGGCATCTGGGGCCAGTGGGACACAGTGTGCAAGAGTATACCTTTGGATGTAGCCAGACAGACTTGCTGCTGGATTCTTGCTCTGCTGCTTAACTCATTGTCCGGCTTTAGATAAGTGTCTTTGGAGTCTCTGAGCAAAGTTTTCTTGTCTTTACATGGCAGTTGTGGAATGTTGTAGGTTGTGTATCAAAGGTCTAGCTGAGGGCGTGTGACACCTTTTTCTTTATCCCCTTCTGCCTTCCTTGGACATCTGTATGTGCCTCAGCTTTGTCCTCTGTGATTTAACCAACACTTTGCCTGTTATCTCTCCTATTTTTAGATTGAACACTGGCCCAGGACACCTGCTCCAACTGAAACTTTATGTCCACTATCTCATTCAGTTTATTCAACTCAGGTGCTAACTCCAGTTTCAGGTGGATGATAGCTGCAGTCCTCCTTTCTGTAGAGATCATTGCCCAGCCCAGTGGTGGACCTCCTGGGATCCAGCACTTGGAGAAGAACTGTGGTCTTAAACAAGCATCATTATACAGTGATAGGGAAGGAAGTATGGGGTGACTTTAAAGGGTAACTCAATCATTAGTGCTACTTCTGAATTAATGGTTTAATCATATCATATGCTTGTGTAATGTTTTATATTTTCCAAATTATTTTTTTACCCCGTGGATCTTAAAGATGAATCAACACCAGAAACACCTGAGGAACTTGTTAAAAACTGGCTGGGGGCCCCACACCCAATCTCATGAGTCAGGATTCCTAGGACAGTGGCTAAGGAATTTGTGTTTTAAACAAATTCCTCAGCCAATTCTCCAGCAACTGACCTGGCACTGGTCGACACACAGGCCTTCGGGAACCTCTGACCCATGCCCTCTATCAGTTCAGGAATCTCATTTTCAAAATCTGACGGGATTTAAAGATCTGGACAGCTAATGTCATTACAGAGCATTGCACCACAGAAGGCATGTTTTGTCTTGACCCCAGCCTCATCTTGTTCTGTATTTCAGGGACCTTAATTCCACAGTTCTCTTTAGCATTTCTCCTACAGTAGAGGTAGGCATCTCATTGTCCTGCTGTACTTCAGCGTTTTTAACAAGGACATGAAATCTGGGTTTTGTTTTGCTTTTTTCTTATATTACTCTGGGCATTTGTCCTGATTGGGTCATATAGCAGCTAAACCTCAGGATCTTTGTTTTTTAAAATACGAATTCTGACTCCCTAGACATTTCAGTTTGTTTTAAGAAGTGTTATGGGATGCGCTTTACTGCCTTCAGGAAACACAATTCTGGAAGCTAAATTTATTTTTTTATCCCCATTGAAAAACTGCACAAAAATGCAAGGTAAGTCAGCACTTAATTATGTGCCCGAATGAATTGAACAGATAGCTGAGTTTACAGTAAGGAGTGATCAGTGTGAGCTAGAAGATTCAAGGTTTCATGTGGACAGATGATGACAACAGCAAAAATACTGTTAGTATTTATCAAGTTCTTACTGTGTCTCAGGCCTTGTGCTCATAAGCATTTTGCACATGTGATCTATTTAACCATAACCCTGCTCCCTTCTACAATCTTCTCTATCTTAATAAAGGTCAACTTCACCCTCTCAGTTACTTAGGCCAAAAATCCTGGAGTCATTCTTGACTTTTCTTGCTCTCCTGCTCAGCCCATTCATCAGCCGAAGCTGCCGTTGCAATCCTCCCACCCAGAAGCTGTCTGTTTCTCACCATCTGTGCTGCTGCCACTTGGTTCCAGACCCCATCACGCTCTCTTGCCTGGATTACTGCAGTGGACTTACATCCCTCTTCCCATCTTAGTTCCCTGGAGCCTTTCCTCATCACCGCAGACAGAATGGCTAAGTCAGATCTCACTCCTCTGCTTAGAACTGTCCAGAATGAAAGTCAAATCCATCCTGTGGCCCATCAGTCCCTCCCGGATCTGAGCCCACTACCTTTCTAACCTGTGTCCTTACTGTCTTTGTATGTACCAGGCTTGCTCCCAATTCCAGTCCTTGATTGGAGCTCCTTCCCCTCCTCCCTTTCCCTTCCTGTTTATCTGTGTGGCTCATGTCCTCATCCTTTTCTTCAGGTATTTTCTTAGCCACCTACCCTTCCATTAACACCCATACCGGCATCTACATGTCCCCAGCCTTTCTGATCCTGTCCCATGATAGCAGTCGCTTTGAACAAGTTCTGTAGACCCTACCCACATTCGGTTGCATTCTACCTATCCACCTTACCAACTGCAGCTACTAAGAAGAACCAAAAGATGTTCCTCTGTTACATGACTTCTTATGCCAGAATATGTGTCCTGTCAGAGCAGGACCTTTTCCAGGTCCTTTCATTACTGCATCTTTGATCCTAGACTAGTACCTGGAAGGTAGTAGCCATGTATAAGTATTTGTTGAAAAAATAAAACCTCTTTTACATATGATGAAACAGATTCTGAGGGTTTAAGAAATGTGCCTAGAGGAGCAGAGTGAGTACATGGCTAAGCCAGGATTTGAACTTAGGCCTTATGTCAATGTCTGCATATTTAATATCACAAGAAATGGGATGGAAAAGACATTGCAGGAAGGGAACTCCAAGAAGGAAGCTAGGGAGGTTGGAGTGGCTCATGTGTATTTGAGAAGATTTTAAGGTGGTCTTAGGGGTTTTGGTTGGTAAGATGGATAGGTAGAATGCAGCTAAATTTGGGTAGAGCCTTAAATGCTGTATTAAGAGAATTGAGAAGTCTTACTCTAAATTGGGGATAATAATAATTCTTATCGTAGAAGGTTATCAAAATTCAAATACTTAAAAGGCATTTAGAAAGTGCTTGGCACCTACAGAATGTTCAGTAAATGTTGCAATTTAGAGTATATTTTGACAGCAGAGCAAATCCAGGCTACTGTTACCAGAGTAGAAATTTCTAGTGTTTTGGACTCATAAGTGATTTCTAGAGTATTCCCAATTTCAGATTTTCATTTCTTCCACACTCAAGAATCTTCTGAGTAAATACATTGTACTACATTTAGCTGTTTAAGTGGAAGATGGTTCAGTACTTGTGAAAGGGGAAAACAGGGAGATTTTAGAGTCGTGTATTTACCTTTAGTTTTCCTCTATTAGAATTCCGTTGAAGCCAGTAGCTTCCAATCCTATTTGTACATGGCAACTTCCTTCTAAAACTCTAGGTTCCAGGGCTACTCCAGGCCCTCTGAACCAGAATCTCTGGGGCCAGAGACCAGGAAGCAAGGTATAAACATCTGTTAGGTAATTTTGAAAATGTGTAGTCAGATTTGGGAACTGCTGGCCAAAACAACCCCAAACTTGTTAACTTTTTTAGCGAAAGGGAGTATTTACCTTTTTGCTCAGAAATCTGTTCTGAAGACTTAAGAACCCTTTCTAGTTGTACTGCACTTTTAGGGAGGGTCTCAGGCCTGTGCTTAAAGGAGAAACTCCGTGGCGAAAATGTGACAGGGGTTGCAAATGCAAATAGAATAAATGATGGCCAGGCACGGTGGCTCACGCCTGTAATCCCAGCACTTTGGGAGACTGAGGCGGGTGGATCATGAGGTCAGGAGATTGAGACCATCCTGGCCAACTTGGTGAAACCCTGTCTCTACTAAAAATACAAAAAATTAGCCAGACGTGGTGGTGTGTGCCTGTGGTCCCAGCTGCTCAGGAGGCTGGGGCGGGGGAATCGCTTGAACCTGGGAGGTGGAGGTTGCAGTGAGCCCGAGACCATGCCACTGCATTCCAGCCTGGCGACAGAGCAAGACTCCATCCCAAAAAAAAAAGAATGAATGGTGAGGCTTCCTGCCCCTAGAGATGATGAGGATTCTGGTTATACAGGAAAGACTGCGGGAGAAACAGGTTGGTTCACCTTCAATGACAAGGGTCAGAGAAGTTATGCTTTAATCACCAGTGACTGCTCATACTGAAGTCTGGGAACCAGCACTTCTCTCCCAAACTGTGGGGTTGATGGTGAAATGAGGCTTCAGGTTGCCGATGACACATCATTCTGCAATAGGTGGGGCCATGCTGAAGAGCATAATACTGATCTCTTATGGCTTTCTCTTGCCTTCTGTTGGCCAAAGTTGGCAATACCTTTTTTTCCTCCATAAGAATAAAAGCAAAACTTAAAACTGTTTACTCCTAGCTGAGGAAAGAGAGGAAGAAATTATGATGTCCAATTTGCCATCCTGTAGTGATATCCCTTGCTGCTTTCCAGTTTTGCAAATGTATGGGCTTTTAATCTTAGCAGCTAGAATATGGATGAGAAGGTACACAGCTCTGGACACTATTTTAGCTAGCATGAGCCAAGAGCAACAGCAGGAAATCTTAGCAGGACATTTTTTTAGCCGAACTGTATTCTGGCACCCTTGAGCCCTACTAGCCTCCCCCAAGCCAAGAGCCATGTCACCCATTCTTCTGTGCCCAGCTTCATACTTAGTAGGTCGATAGATACTAATGGTATGTCAATGTCAACAGATGAATATAATGTATGCCATTATATAGTAAAGGAACACAAAGTACTTTGAAAGTTAAGTTTTAGGGTAAAGTTAGAGGGGAAAAGAGTCATAGATTATGGCTTTGAGTGTGTTAGATTTGCCGTTTCCAATGGAAGAAGAAAAATGTTCCAAGCAAAGGAACTGAATAAGCAAAAACAAAGAGGTGGGGGGCATACAGGGTGGTCACGTAGATATTTTCAGCCCAACTGAGATACCTATGTATCATAACTGATCTTTGTCAGTAATACAACTTTCAAATAAAAAAGTATAAAGGACAATGACCTAACTATTAGCATTTTGGGACTCCAGTGGGACATCCATTTTGCTCTTAACCTTAGGCAAATCACTTAATTTCTGGCTTTATAAAGTGGGGGGTGAGAATAGATTATCTCTCTTAAGATCTCATGTTATGATTGTGAGTCTAAGGGGGTGGTTAACACCCAGAACACCACACAGTGCTCTCTGTACAAGGGAAGAAAAAATGTTTCTTTGAGGCAAAAACCAAAAGTGTCAGTAAAATGCGTTTGGGAGTGGTATTGTGAAGTTTTGATGTTATTTGGGGGTGGTGTGCCTGGGATCATGTCCAGTCTGCTCTGCCAGTCAAACACTTGAGGTTTCCTTGGGTTATATGGGTAACTAGCATGAGCCAACTGGCAAGAAAGTGCCACACTTGATTGTAGGCCGGGTCTGTGCGTGGTCTCACCAGTGATGTGAGGCTGGAGCAGCTGCTGCCTTTTCCTGGGCCTGTCTAAATCTACCCTTAGTCTGGCTCTAAGAAGGATGAAGAGGAGAGTTGCCTGTTGCAGGAAGGAGGAGCAGGAGAGTTGCTTGAAGTTAATGAATTTGTCTGAAGTTAACAAATTTGGGTTAGGTTGGGTTCTTTTGAACAGATGAAGCCAGTAATGTTTGTGTTTTGTTTTTATTTCTAATTTTTAAAAAGCTATATGCAAATTTGAGAACCTGTGACAGTAGAAAAAATGAAGCAACTTAGATTCTAGTTCTGATTCTCTTGAAACATAGTCATTTGACTGCAGGCAAATGCTTACTTTCCTGCCCTAAGACTTTTTCCTTGTCTGTTTAATCGAGGGAGGTGTCTCTTTCTTGTCTTTTCGGAGATTTTTTTTTTTTTTTAATTTGTAGTCAGAGGAATTTATTTATATAATGAATCAATAAGTACATAGAGAGTATATTAAAGCCTCTTAGTTTAGCTTTTGCACATGTGGTATCCAATCCTGAAAGCCCCCTTTGTATTACAGAGACACAAATAAACTGGTAGCAATCACAATGAATGTATACATGCTTCCTTATCATCGCTACTGTATATCTTGTTTAATTTCTCAATTGAAAGCTGGATTTTTTATGGATCGAATTAACCTACAAGGGTTTGGGGAATAGTCAATCCTTCAATAAATGTAATTATGTTAATACTAACATTTTATAAGAAAATATTCATACAAGTTCTTTGGGTATACCTGTGGTTTTTAGAAAGTTAATGGTGATGTGTATATATATAAAAAAATTGCTTACTTGCTAACAAGAGATCAGTTTTCACTGTTGGATGTTCTGTTTGACTCAGAGTCATCATAACTACAGTTTCTGCATCCCACTCTTATTCATTAACTTGGAAATGCAAAGAAAGCAGTAATTTCCCATGATCATATTTTTTATAAGAAAACGGGATTTTTAATTAAAAAATTATCTGGCCGTGGTGGTACATACTTGTAATACCAGCTACTTGGGAGGCTGAAGTGGGAGGATTGCTTGAGCCCAGGAGTTTCAGCTGCAGTAAGCTATGATTGCATCTCTGCACCCCAGCCTGGGCAATAGAGTGAGACCCTGTCTCAAAACAAAACAAAACAAAAAAAAAACAGAAGAAGAAGAAAATGGGGATTTTGATGTTCTTGTTATTTTAGAAAATGCTATATATCATATTAAGTGATGATTCTTTTTTCCTTTTTTTCTTCAGGTAAAGATCTGTAGTGTTATGAACTTCTTAAAAATAAGCCAAATTAATTAGTGGTCATCTGTAATTAAAAGTGGTTTAAGTTTCCTTTTCATATTTAGCACTCAGTTCATACTTGAAACATTCCAAATCTAGTATGTTTAAGGAAGAGTCTTCCCCTCAGTGCCCTTGAATTTGTTCCCTGTGCCTAGCGAATTGGAATGGTATCCCTCTGGAAGCAAAACCTTCTAAAGAAGTACATTATGGGAAAACGTTTCTTGAGGATTTATCCTACATTACTCCTGGATTTGAGTTTCCAGGAAACTTTGTTTTCTGAAGAATTGAATGAGCTAGCCAACAAAGCTGGGACAATTATGAGTCAGCTGGGACAATTATGAGTCAAACCAGACAATTAAAAAGTATGGAGCCCCTTCTGCTCCTGTCCTCTTTTCTGCTTTTTAATTTAGTGACCTTGGAAGTTTTACTGCAAAGTTTCTTGTTTTATTTTAGGACAAGTTTATTGCTGAAGGAAGGACATAGAATTTGGACTTGACACAGTGGAGCCAGTATTTTTAACATGTGTCTTCACCCACCAGGTCATTGTGCTGGCCTGTCCTTGTGGGACTGCTTTATTTCGACGACAGTTCCTGAGTAGTTGGACTGACACCTTCGTACTTTGTCTTTATTCTGTCAGGCACCCAAGAAGACGGTGGTATGGGAAGCTTTGGGGAGGCCTTCTCGGAAGAGGACTGTACTGACCCCTCAGCGGGACACTTCAGTCTGGGAGGGAAGAGTCCTTGGGCACAGTCTTGATGTGGGCAGGGACATCTGCAGCGAGAGGATGTCAAAATCCACAGCCCTGGCCTCCCAGCCTCAGATACCGGTCAGGGGGATACAGTGTCAAATGAGTGACTTGCTGCCCAGGCCCACCTTGGAGACTCAGTCCAATTTTAGGGTTGTCAACTCAGAGCAGGGCATGTGTCACAGGCCTACGGTATGTAGATTCTGGAGTTGGAAGAACTCTTAAGCAGTGGGTTACGGCAGGGGCCCATGGCCTGTTAGGAACCTAGGAACCGGGCTGCACAGCGGGAGGTGAGCAGTGGGCTAGCATTACCGCCTGAGCTCCGCCTCCTGCCAGATCAGCTGTAGCATTAGATTCCCTTAGGAGTGCAAACTCTACTGTGAACTGCGCATACATTTAGGTTGAGCACTCTAAGGTCTGATGATCTGAAGTGGAACAGTTTCATCCCAACCCACCCACCCTACTCCAGTCTGAAAAAATTGTCTTCCACGAAAATGGTTCCTGGTGCCAAAAATGTTGGGGACCGCTGGGTTAGGGGATCCCGTGAGAGGTGAACACACCATCCGGCATGCTTTTTGAGGAGTTAGGCGCTGCCAGGCACCAGGGTCCCAGGTAGGATGACAGGTACAGGCCTGGGGAGGCCGGGTTTGTGTTTTCCTGCAGCACAGTCCGCTTTGACTGGCATTCAGTATTGGCACTACAGGGACTAGGAGAGACTTAGGCACTTCTCAGAGAGGTTAGGAGGTGGAATATCGGTCTAGAACCTAACAGCAACCTTTTACGTAGATAATACTGATTTCCTCAGTTGCAGTTTTGCCAGCAGCTTGGTCTGTCCCACTTCCTGATTTGCCTTCCTCTCTCGGCTCCTCAAAGCTGTTTTTAATTGGGCACAAGTTATTCCTCAGTGAGATGGAAAGAACACTGGCTAAGGACTGGACATACCACGGGAGTAAATGGCTCCACCCTGCCTGTCCGGGCGTCTGCTAGCTCAGGCGTCAGGTGGTGATTAGACTCATAGTTTGCATCTGTGGTGTTAAATTTTCTGGAGTACTTATGTGTGCTTCCTCACTTGGTCCCACAACGTTTATCTAAGTGTGCTAAGCAGACATTCTCCCCATTGTGCAGATGAAACTGAAGTAAGTGGCCCGCTGAGGGTCCCAGCGTCAGTCGTGTCCCCAGAGGTGTGATGCAAAGCTGTTAATTCTTAATCTTTTGTGCCGTCCACCACATGAGCAGCCTTGCAGTGCACCAAGCGTCTCGTGAGGTGTAAGGCCTGTGAAAATATATTTGAGTATAAAATATTATTGGCCAGGTGTGGTGATTCATGTCTATAATCCTAGCACTTTGGGAGGCCAAGGAGGGCGGATTGCCTGAGGTCAGGAGTTCGAGACCAATCTGGCCAGCGTGGTAAAACCCCGTCTCTACTAGAAATACAAAAAAAAAAAAAAGAAAAAATTAGCCAGGCGTGGTGGCGGGCGCCTGTTATCCCAGCTACTCAGGAGGCTGAGGCAGAGGATTTGCTTGAATCAGGGAGGTGGAGGTTGCAGTGAGCCGAGATCACACCACTGCACTCCAGGCTGGGTGACAGAGCAAGACTCTGTCTCAAAAAAAAAAAAAAATGTTATTCTAACAAAAGTAATTTCTGTTGCGTGGGAATAAAGGGCAGTGTTTTTGTAAATACCTGCCATAAGAAAAAAAAAAAAACATTAAATTAATTAACAGTAGGTATTGTTCATTCAGTATTAATATCCATTTTCATCTTTATCTTACTGTGGGACTTTAAAAGGGAGAAGAAACAGCTAACAGTCCTCCTGTTATACAAGGAAAAATATTATATGTTCTGTGTAATTTAAACATCCATTAGTTTTATGAAGGATTTTTTAAAAATTCGTTATTTAGTGAATTTAAAGTTTATTTGTATATATGTAAGTTAGCATACATATACAGTTACGTAATTTGGACACATTAGAAAAATACAAAGAAGAAAGCAGAAAGCATTCCTAAGGCTACTTACCAGAGCGAACCGCTATCATAATATGAGAGTGTTTCTTTCCTGTATTTTTACGTATATAGATTTTTAACATACTTTGTTTCATGCTTTATATAAAGTTTTTTGTGATGGCTGTTTACACATAATATTATAAATCCTCAAGTTCATGCGTATTCTTAAACACTGGGATTGTGTCGTATTTTATTCTATATATGTACCACATTTATCCCTGACCACTGACTGTTAAGACTGTTTCCAGTTTTTCATTCTTGTAGTTTTGGATGAATATTTTTCTATGTTAAGTTTTTTATTTTCTTATTATGTCTCTTATTTTCTTGGGTAGATTTTTCAGATGTAGAGTATTGAGCCAAATGATTTGAACAGTTCTTTAGGATTTAATACATATTATCTTATTGGTGTTCAGAGAATGCTGCCAGTTTGCATCTATCTGTAGCATGTGGGATATGCATCCCCCAGACCCTCACGGGCATGGGATGGGGAGTGTGTTGTGTGTGTGTGTGAGAGAGAGTGAGAAAGAGAGACATGCATGTGTGACACACTCATGGACAGCTTTTTTAACTTGCTTGGTCAGAAGTGGTATACTATTGTTTTAACTTCATGTCTTTTATGACTCATTATTCATGCACATGTCTTACCCAGCTAAGCTTCCTGAGGATTAGGAAGCTCTTTCATTCATCTTTCATGCTCCTCCCTGCTACAGCATCCAGTACAGTGCCTAGTAGAACTGAATACGTTGATTTACTGAAGTAACAAGAGGGTTTTTTATATCAGACAATAAATCACATAAAACTGTTCAACAATACTCAGTATCTTATAATTCAAATAAACATGGAAACAGTGCAAAGATGGCTTTCAGTGTGTGTGAGTAGTGAATGGAGTTTGTTGTGTATTTGCTGCTAAAATTACTGTTTTTAAAAAATCAAATACTAGACTGTTGTATGGATTGGCAGGGTTTTCTTTTCATGTCCTTTATACTAAGTTGAAAGGAAGCATCTTCACATTTGAAGGCTTCGTGTTTACTTGTTGCATTTTAATAAAGAATACAGTGATGGTACATGCTTTGTACAGTTTAGTTCAGTTTTCAACAATATTGATTGATGTTAGTTTTGTTGAATACCATAATACAGATATTTTGCAAGAGTTTCCACTGTGGATTCAGTGGAAAATAATATTAAAGAGAACAGAGTGTTTTCAGGAAGGATTATATTTTTTTAAGGCTCCAGCCTGCCAGTTTTCATTGTAAAATGCTCATGTTCTCTTCTTTGCTACCCATTGTCACTAAACATTCATTTAACGATTAGGACAGATTTTTTTTATGATCTCTAAATAAATTAATAAGTGCAGTCTATATTGGTTGACATTAAATAGAAATTCTTTTCTTCTTTTGCTGTGTTTTCCTCAGACACAAATGCCTCTGCTTAAATTATTAATTGGGATGACTGATTTCCTACCGTGCCATCTGTAATTCAGGGGTCACATTGCTGAAAAGATGTATTAACTAATAACCTCCTGAGAGAAAGAGGTGAGGGCTATCTCTTTTTATCTCTTTCTGATTTAAAAGATTTAATGGGAAGCAGTCAATACTCGCAGCTGTTCTTCTGTCTCCTTCAAAAAACTCCGTGATCAAAATTGTCTATTTAACAAAACAACCCTTGTTTATTCTATTTTTGACTTACAGAATGATGGGCAGGGTAGCAGTTTACTACCAGAAATTGGTTCTTGTTCTTTATTGAGATACAGGAAGTTTAAAACTTTAGAAAAGCCATATTCTAATACAGTATAAAGTCTCTAAGATAATTTCAAATATAAATTGTAATTGGGAAGAGAATAGTGCCTCCCTGGAGATTGCTTTGGGCAACTCACTCAGCTTCTAAAAGCTTTTCTTTGCCTCTTGGAGAATCAGCTTAAACACTGCAGTCAGTTACTGGTTTGTGTTCTCTTATTCTTTGTGTGTAAATCAGTGAGCAGTCATCCCATATTTTGTAAACCTGACTGTTTCCTTCACTGTGTTCCTTTGGAATAGTTATGGGCCTCATTCATTTGCTCAATTTCAAATCAGTATGTTTATCAATAAATATACACTCATATATTACATTTTCAGCTATTATTTTTAGAGCTTTTGGTCCCATTGAATTTTTAGAATAATCCTCTGAAATAGATACAGTTATTCCCACTTTACAGATAGGAAACTGAGGCTCAGCGTTTACAGGCGGTTTTATCACCATCTCAGCAGCGTGTGGTAGAGCTGGATATTTGCCAAGTGTCCACATGCCAGGACATGTCTATGCCTTCACCATGCTTAGAGTTTACAGGAGGATAACAGCAAGTAATAAACTGGTATAGTCTGGTGTAACTTCGAGTAAGAAAGAAAAAAAAAGGTACAATGCTATGGCGGCCAAAAGTAAGATCACTTACACCCAACTTTAAGGTTTGAGAAGGCATTTTAAAAACATGATATGTGAACTGAGGTGTGATGGATAACACCTCTTAGCAAGGCAGGAAATAAACACGTCTTGAAGAGATGTTGGCAGGGGTAGTGGCATGTACAGGGGATAAGAACATGAAGGTGAACACATGGGAGCATAGAGGGTGGAAATCCAGCAGCTGCACTAGGGGCTGTAACGCATGGATCAAATCATGAGTGGCTTGTGCTGTCTTAAAGCAAGCAGCTTTATTCAGAGGGAAATAAGGAACTGTGGAAGGATTTCATTATAATCTAGGAGAAATATGATAGTGGTTTTAACTCTGGTTGTAGCAGTCGAGATGGAGAGATTGATATGGATTTGAGGAGTACTTGGAAGGTAAAATGGGCATGATTGAATGTGGGCTGTGAGGGGAAGGCAGGATGAACACTGGGTGTTTGGCTTGGGCACCTGAGTGGTTGGTGATGCCTTTCCCTGAGCCGGGCAGAGGAGGAGCAGATTTGGGTGCAGGGAGGGGTAGGCAGGACAACCTGGACTATCTTAGTGCAACTTGGAAATGTTGACTGTGAGATGTCTTTGGGCTTGTGGATAAGGATTTATGAGTCATCAGCATAGAGATGGCATATGAGACTACAAGGATGGCACAAGGGAATGTATAAAATTAGAAGGCAGGCTAGGGTAAACCTGAAAAATCTCAGCATTTAAAGACGACCTGAGGAGGAGGAGGAGCCAGCCAGGAGACCAAAAGAGACAAATGAGAAATCAGTGTGCTCCATGCAGGTGTTATGATAATGTGTCGACTCAGGACTTTGGGATACTTTGGTCTGCAATCATTTCAATTTAAATGAATAGGTAGAGGTTAATGATGATTGTCAACCAAGTGTCGGGCATGACTGGGAGTAGAAGCAGTGACTGTGACAGACCAGGACCCCACTCCGATGGAGTTTACCAAGCTGCTTTACTTACAGAGTCACCCAAGAGCCCCATTTAAGAAACCTTCGACTGGGCCCTTTTCTTCACTATGAAGTGCAAATCAATATAAAGGAAACTCATAATACGGGTTACTTGTGGAGACTGAATCCTTCAGGGTTTTTTTTCATTGAGGTCTTGCTTTACTCCAATGAAAAAATTCTTAACTACATCAAGGAGATCAGCTTTTCTGGGACATCACTTGAGAAATTCCTCCAAATAGCACGTGGAGTACTTTAAAAATTTGTTGGCCTAACACCAATGTGAACTTTCCAGCAGGAAAAGATTCTATTCCCCTTCGCAGATCATAAGTTACCCTTATGTTATAAAACCCCAAAGAGGAGAATTCTGCTGGTTTTTATGTTCTCGTGTTCAAAAATATTTATCTTTGGTACCACTGCAGTGTTTAATTCAAGATAGATGTTTAAGAACTTATTTTCATGTTCAGATCTATCAAAAACTTACCAGGCAAAAATATTATTGAACTTGTATATCAATTTATTACCATTATTATTTAATAGTAGCTATTTATCAAGTTGTCTTATAGCTTTGATTTTCATATTCTACTGGTAATAGGAATGTGAGTTAATGGGCTTTTTTATAGCTATATATTTTTTTTATCATTTCACTTAATACCCGGCTTAGTTTTTGGTAAATGCATTTTAGGTGATCATACCTCAGCTCATTGATTGTCTTCTTGACCTCAGAGAGAGGGTAAAAGTGGAATCAGTTTGTTCTTCCTTTTATTCCCTGTCCTATTATCCATATTAGTATTAGAGCTGTTGGGATACTGGCATGAAAAATAAGCATTTTTTTTTTTACTGTAGTTATACTTGTATTATAAATCTGCTATATAATTTTAACCATTTTTTCCCTTGAATGGGGCTCATAATTTGTGCGTTTTGTGGTTTTCAATCCATTTGCTACAGCTGCAGTCCTGATAAGTGGCTCAATTATAACTATAATATTGGTCTTAAAGACTCACTGATGTCTCATGGAAAACTTCGAAAAACATCCTATTTAAAGACAATTATGCTTAAATATCAAATGTTCTCCATTTCTTTTCTATCCTTTAAAAGTTATTACCAAGACAGTTAGCATGAGAACAGCTCCTTCAAGCTCTAAAATTCTTCAGTGTTGGTCAGTGGCCTTCCCTAGCCCTTCCTTACTTGGGGGCACCCCCACTACCTGTGGGGTTTCTGTCTGGGTTTTTTAAGTGCTTGCAGAGTGTTGGTGACTATTTTCTGTTTTTACTGGGGAGCAAAAGCCATAGAATTTCATGAAATGCAAGAATAATTGGAAACTATGGGGAGAGGGCCAGTGCCCCTCACAGTAAAAATTAGCTTAAGGAACAGAAAGAAAACTGTATGTAGACACAATCCAGAGATCCATTTTTATTAGATCATTCAAAGGCAAACTCTTTCTTCTCACCACCTTCCAGATGGTCAGAATCTAGGTTTAGGAAATTACCTGGAAGAGAGAATATTCATGTTGCTGTCAAGGTCACAGGGCCTCTTATAGATGAGTCTGTCATCTTTATAAAGTTCTAGGGAAGGAATTAAATAAGTCTCAGATTTTCCTTGATGTTTGTTTTTTCTTAAGCTATTCCAGCTTAGTAGTATGAGTCCATGTAACTATTAGGAAAGCAGTTAGTATCCTTGTGCTGTTAATTAGAATAAGGCAGGAGGGAGCAAGTGGTACCAGTGACACTCACCATATACATGTACAATGAGGATCCAGTTTATGCTACAGCTTTCTAATATTTCATTTCATAGCACGTTTGCTTTCTAAGGAGAAATACCATGGCCTTTTTGTTTGAGGACTCTGCATTTGCCAATCTGAAACTCTCGTAACTGGTTTTTTACAATCTGTTAGAATGACAAGATGATGTAAAATCACAGAGAGGGGAAGGACAGGCGCGACTCACAGCTGCTCAGGAAGAAGGCATGTGTGGGCCCTCGCTTCATATGGCTTCTTCTCTAACTCGGACACGAAGCTGAGGTGGCCTTTTGACCAGGTCTTTCGATTGCATGGTTTCCATGTGCCATCCGGTTTTGGAGTGATACCATTCACGGGCATGCATCCAGAGCCCCCAGGAAGCTGGCGACATGCCACCTACAGGAAATGGAGCTCTGCAAACAGCCGCTTAGCCGCGCTCACAAGAGGACAGAGACTGGTGGCAGGATTGGCCGTTTAGGCCTCCTAATTACCTACCATGTTTGGGAATGGGCCTTGGGTCTACTAGAGGAAGCTGCTGAGATGCTTAGAAGATGAAGTATGACATTCTTTTCTTTGTATACAGTTAGAAGACATGTCTGTAATCACCTCATTTGGCTGGTACGGAAGTGGGGGTAGGAAGCTCTCTTTTCGGAGTGGAATAGTTGCTGAATTTTGTGTTTACCTGTTGTAAGGATTTGGGAAAATGCCATGGAGCACATAGTGTCCTGCAAAGTGTTAACATCCATTTATAGGTATCTGACTTTATAATGAGTGGTTTTCTACAAAGTTATATCAAATGAAACATTTGTGATTACAATATATTATATAATATATTCCTATAACCACCAGAATTTTTCATTTAAATATTTTCTAATATAAGGGCTTACTGCCTAATATATTTGTATAGTGATTTGTTAATTTAATAATATTTACCAAACATCTACCACATACTAGAAACAGCTCCAGGCACCATAGATAAAATGGGGAAGAAAACAAACATAGTCTGGATTCACAGAGCTTTCTCCTGGGGAGAGACAGAGAGAAGCAGGAAGTCTTTAGAGGCATGGAAACGGGTGTTGGGGAAGTAGAGGACACTGTGGGAATATGTTGTAGGGTCACCCCGTTGCGGGGAGAGAGATGATCACGAATGGTTGTCAGTTCAGCTCAGGCAGTGAATGATCCATTTAGAGGGAACAGCTGGGACACAAGCCTGGAGAGTGGTCTGTTTGAAGACTTGAAAGACGCTTGGTAAGTCTGGGGCAGGGCATAGAAAACAAGGGAGGAGGGAGAGAGATTAAACAACACAGAGTTTCCACAAGCTACAGTAGAGCAAAATCTCAGGGGAGGAGTTGCAAGGAGATGGGATCCAGGCTGCATCCCAGGAGCAATAATTGTGGCCATGGGATGAGGTATTCTTAACTGACCACATGTTAGGTGTGGAGTTAGCCTCACACAAATTAAATGATTCTCCAAAGCAATTCAAGCCACCATTTCCAGAAGAAAGGGGAATGGATTCTAGATAGGAAAAATCGGTAGCTGTCCCCTAAAGCTAATGTTCTTAGCACAAACAAATTTTCAAAATTCACAACCGAAGGAATATTCTGAGATACCATCAGGAAAGAATTTCACGTGCTCTGTGTTTGCTGTAGTTTTTGTCCTTTGTAGTGAACCTAATGATAAGATTCAGCATAAATTCATCTATTTTTAGTTTCGTATAGTATTTCTATTTTAAAATCTTAATTTATTTGAGACCGGATCTGACTTTGTTGCCCACGCTGGGATGCAGTGGTGCAATCATAGCTCACTGCCACCTCTAATTCCTGGTCTCAATGGATCCTCCTGCTTCAGCCTCCCAAGTAGCTGAGACTACAGGTGTGTACCGCCACGCTTGGCTAATTAAAAAAAAAAATAAGTTTTTGTAGAGACGTGCTCTTGCTCTGTTGCCTGTGCTCATCTCAAATTCCTGGGCTCAAGCGATCCTCCTGCCTCAGCTTCTCAAAGTGCTGACATTATAGGTGTGAGCCATCACACCTAGCTAATCTTTATTTTTTGGCTATATATTGGTGTATTCCATTTTTTCACAAGATATGTGTAATAAATATTTTGTAACTTTAATTTCATGTGTTAAACATTGAGAAAGTTACAAATGTTAGAGGAATGTGAAAGCTCAGAAGATAGATTTTCAAGTAAGAATCTGAGCCCAGTAAATTATAATAGCTGGTTAGGTTTTCCAGGACTAATTATCATCTTATTCTTGCTAATGCTAGTTTTAATATTTAATGTTTCTCTGGTTTATTTTGCACATCTATTAGTTGGTGGCCTAAACTCAGAGCTTCCCTGTGGAGCGTGGTGAATAGGTTACAAGTGTGAGGAGATGCTGGTTTTCTCTTCTCTCTGGGTGGTGGGTTGAGCCCAAGGTGGTCAGTCTATTAACTGTGCCTCTAGTTTGAGCATGTTCCTTCTTGACTCCCTTGTGTTGTACAGATACTGGTGTTTCAACAGATGACATGACATGGAAAAGAAAGGAAGGTAGTAGGGTTTGTCCTAATTACTTGGATGGCATTTATTTTACAAATAAGAGGATAAAGGAGTTTCAAAGCAACGATTAAAGTGGTTCTTTGCATTTTGTGGATGCGTTTGTTAAATGTGATTTCTAGTTGGGGACTGGTTATGTACAAGAGTACAACTTTCTAGTGCGTTATGCACAAGTGACCTGTAAAATAAAGGCCCCCGGAAATAGAAAACACTGCAATTTACCCATATGTTTGTAGACACTTGATCTAATAACTCTTCTCTTTAATTACAAATATTTTTCTTTGAATTTATTCTTTCTTTCTTTAGACACAAACATTTTCAGGTGTTACATATTTTCCAAACTCATGACAGCCTGTCTTACTCAGAGGCAGAAGAAAGAAAGAACCACTTTACCTCTTCTGAACATAATGATGGTAATAAAGCTATAGCCAGTTTTCTTCATCCTTCACCAAAGCATAAGAAATATTAATAACTGTAATTCGGTTTGAAAATGTTAAAATCCCAACTAGCTAAACAGCATAAAAACTCTTTCCAGTGGACTCTTAATGGCTTTGAGATGAGCATGTGGGGATGTCTTGGAATAGCAGGTATTTTTCTTATGGTGGCAGTTGCTTTCCCCCTACCATAAAAAAAAAAAAAAAAAAAATTTAGTCTAGGGATGACAACGTGTCATCTATTCTCAGAGCTGTTCCATAATGGAGGAAATAAAATGATATTTTAGGATATGGCAAACAAAGGAAAAATGAGTAGCCAGGTACTGACATACACAGAACGGAACAGACACACTACCCCATGGTTTTCAGAAAGATAAGATAAATGACTGCATCTTACCTAATTCTCTTAGAATTATTATGTTTAAAAGGATCAAGGATGACTGAATTATAGTTTTTTCCTATACAGTTTAGGCTATTATCAAATCCATTCCTGGAGACTGAAAAACTGACAACTTAGGTACAAGAAAACAACTTCTTACCCAGTATCTCTCTACTCCAATGTATTTGATGTGTCAGATACCAGATCCTTGAAGACCTTTTCCCACTTAAAGGAGGATCTGTGTGAGTTCTAATTTGACTACAGGTGATCATTGTGAAAACTCTCTTGTTAATGTCTTATATTGACCCTTTTGCTGTGGGCCATTTTGAGTTTAACTGTTTTGAAGGAAAGTAAACTAATAATACTGAAACCCATTATATACATGACTTGTGCTACTCTTATAGCCAATTCATTCATTGAAATACTTCATGAATCCCTAGTTTAAGCCAGGCTACCTTAATAGTTAATGCTGGTACACAACTGAAAGGCATGGTTCTTTGCTTAGAGGAACTTGAAGTCAGTAAGTTGGTAAACAGCAATTAGAGATAAGGAAAATTACTCTGTTGGATATAGATGGAGGGCTGTGTTATCACAACATTCTTTGCTTAGATGCAATTAGTGTGGGAGACATCCTAGGAAAGTTTCTCAGATAAGTTAATACCTGATTGTATGATGTGAATTGTATCTAGCTGTGTAGAGAAGGAAGATGGTGTTCCAGGGAGGAGTGTTACGAACAGTGCTGTGGACCATGAAACTTCGTGGGCAGAAGCTGAGGAGAAAGACAGATACGAAATCTATTGTAGAATGTGTTCAACTTGAAGTATATTAATTGCTAATGGCTACTTCCTGTCTTTTAATTCAGGTGAAGGAAATACTCATGACCAGCCAGATGTCTTAAGGAATGCTTTTGAAAAGAACAGAGGTGTACAACATTATTACGACAACAGAGAAGCAAATTGGCTTTGGAGAAACTGTATTCTGAAGATGTTGTTTGCTTTGGGCTAAAAAAAAAAAGAAAAAATACAACTACAGACAAAGGCTTTATATCTGCAAGTAGTATGGCGTGGTCAATAGCAATGTAATTAGATTTACATCGGTCTTCCTGGTGAGTCTTGGAGGCTCTTCCCCAGTAGACATGAGTGACCCAAGGCAGTCACAAGAAGAGAAGCACAAGCTCGGCAGAGCCTCTTCAAAGTTCAAGGATCCCCCTAGAATCATGCAGTCAGATGATTATTTTGCTCGGAAATTTAAAGCCATTAATGGCAACATGGGACCCACTACTTCTTTAAATGCCTCGAATTCCAGTGAGACTGGCGGTGGTGGTCCGGCTAATGGTACCCCAGCTGTGCCCAAGATGGGTGTGAGAGCAAGGGTGTCTGAATGGCCTCCTAAAAAGGACTGTTCCAAGGAGCTAACCTGCAAGGCACTGTGGGAAAGCCGGTCTCAGACCAGTTATGAAAGTGTCACCTCCGTCATGCAGAATGGGCAGAGTGACCAGAGCGAAGGTCAGCAAGATGAGCAGCTCGATCTGGACTTCGTGGAGGCCAAGTACACAATCGGGGACATCTTTGTCCATTCCCCCCAAAGAGGACTTCACCCCATAAGACAGAGGAGCAATAGCGATGTCACTATCAGTGACATCGATGCCGAAGATGTCTTAGACCAAAATGCAGTCAACCCCAACACAGGGGCTGCCCTGCACAGGGAGTATGGAAGTACTTCATCTATCGACAGGCAAGGCTTATCTGGTGAAAACTTTTTTGCTATGCTCAGAGGGTACCGAGTAGAAAATTATGACCACAAAGCAATGGTCCCTTTTGGGTTCCCTGAATTTTTCCGCTGTGACCCTGCAGTCTCTCCGAGCCTTCATGCAGCAGCACAAATTTCTAGGGGAGAATTTGTCCGCATCTCAGGATTAGACTACATGGACAGTGCCCTCCTGATGGGGAGAGACAGGGACAAGCCTTTCAAACGGAGGTTGAAATCAGAGTCGGTGGAAACATCCCTCTTTCGAAAGCTTCGAACTGTTAAAAGTGAGCACGAAACTTTCAAGTTCACATCTGAGCTGGAGGAGAGCCGACTGGAGAGGGGCATTCGCCCTTGGAATTGCCAGCGCTGTTTTGCACATTATGATGTCCAGAGCATTTTGTTTAATATCAATGAAGCCATGGCTACGAGGGCTAACGTGGGGAAAAGGAAAAACATAACCACCGGGGCTTCTGCAGCATCCCAGACTCAGATGCCCACAGGCCAGACAGGCAACTGTGAGTCCCCTTTAGGGAGCAAGGAGGACCTCAACTCCAAAGAGAACCTGGATGCCGACGAGGGTGACGGGAAAAGTAACGACCTCGTCCTTAGTTGTCCTTACTTTAGAAATGAGACTGGAGGGGAAGGCGACAGGCGGATTGCGCTCTCTCGGGCCAACTCGTCCTCTTTCAGTTCTGGGGAAAGCTGCTCTTTTGAATCGTCTCTCAGCTCTCACTGCACAAATGCAGGTGTCTCGGTCTTGGAAGTGCCCAGAGAAAACCAGCCCATTCACAGGGAGAAAGTGAAGCGCTACATCATAGAACACATTGACCTTGGGGCCTATTATTACCGCAAATTCTTCTATGGGAAAGGTAAGGAAGAGCCCTGGGCGTTTGTGTGCGTCTCGGGAGTAATTTTTTTAGGACCAGTCACAATGTTTTGCTTTGTGTTGGAGCACCTTCCTCAGAGTGTCCAAGGCCATAGTCCACTGGGCCTGACCTTGTTCTCCATCATGGTCCCTCCATAGCTTCCAGGCTAATTTTTTCTTTTGAAAACTGCAATTCCATGCGTTTGTTGATGGGTAGTCCTTCATGTGTAAATGCCCTTTTGGTTTGATTTCTCTTTCTGTCATTCTTTGTCTGCCAGTTTGTGAGCATCACAAATTCAAGTTGATTTTAGATTTGGATTTCACTTGATTTAGATTTCACCCCTTGTAAGAAGTCTTCCCTGATTAATTCTGTCTTCCTCCTATTCCTCTGAATAATCTCTTATGCTGCGTACAGTGGAGCATTCTGTGATTCCCTCACCTCTCTAACCTTTCTGTACTTTGCTCCTCCAGCATTGCTGTATGTGTTGGACATGTTAAATCTTTGTTGAAAGAATGCGTGAATTACCACAACAGACAAATTTTGTTTTCATGTAGTTCTGTAGATAGGCTTAAATGTTAAGACACAAATGATAAATTATTTAATTCTATGTCAAATAAATGGTTTTTGCTTTACGTATATCTTCAGGCTTGAAGGATGCGTTCTTCAGAGGTCATATAGTTGAATCCTCAACCTTTAAATAAGTGTCCCGAATTATCCCAGGGCTAGGAGAATCTTCTCTGATTTAGAGACCTACAGAGAAACAGGTTCCACACGTGTCAGTAACACATGCCGAGGAAACACTGCGGCACCTCGCACCACCTTTTTATTGGGTGCAGCTGGTGTCCTTCACCCCTTCGTTACAATGCAGCTTACTTTTCGGAGCTATATTTTTCTGTCTTCAGTTTCACCTGTCAGCCCTCTTCCTGCTCCCCGGGATCCAGGGATAAGCTCACGGAGCACCTGAGGAGGCACAGGGTGGGCCCCGCTGCTCTCCTCCTCCTGTTTCTCGTGCATAAACTATTCTGCTTCTAGTGCAGATAACTGGCAGCTAAGTGTACTTTTATGTATTTATTTACTTTTTTACTTTGCATCAATCCAGACTTTGCATGTCTTTCATAATCACGTTTTGACAACATGTAACTCAGAGAAACGATCTGATGCAATAAAGCTAAATAAACAGATATTTACACTGCATCTGGCCACTTACTTTGAATTGTCTCTCTGTCCTCATACTGATGACATAATAGGACTGAAATAATTTTGTCAACAGATCTTGGTCCCCTGTTGTATCTCGTTTCCTCTCCTCCACCCTGAATTTCGGTCTTGGCTTCAGGTGTGCCTCGGTGTTAACATCATGAGTTACTTCCTTCCAGCCAGTGGAATCAAAGAATCTTGGATCTGCTTTTTTTTTGTCTCTGCTGTGAAAATAACTCATAACCCTCATGCCTGTGTTCATGCAGAGGTATCACATTGTATCACATTGCTCAAGGATACTCTCTAGGTGCAAGTTATTTTCGGAAAGGGAGATGGAGAGATAGGCTTCCTAATTAAGGTTATTTTTATTGATGAAGCCATGGCTGCCAATTCTTAATAAAATAAAGTCTGTTAGATTTATTATGCCCTGAAATCCCCAGGTAATTAGTCACTCTGGCTAGCTGAGTTTTGTAAATAGTTTGTGATCCAGACTTCAAAATACTAGAATATAAAATTATATATATATTCATATTTATGCCAAGACTTAGTGCCAGCATCTCGTTCATATGCTGTTGCACATCCTAAGTGTAAGTGGAATGAAAAACGGTTGTTTTCTGCACCCGGGTCACCACCATTTGATTCATTAATGTTCCCAGGGTCTGTTCCCTGAGATGATTTCAGGTTGCTAGATTCTGTTAGTTTTCTTGACTGCCACTTGTGGTTTTTCTCTTGAATTCTCAACTGTCACTTCTTAGTAGTTTTAAAGACTCCTCTGCAAGTGATTTATTTCCTCCACCTTTTCTGATGAGCTACTTAATGTTTTCAAGAGCATCGCAGATGACATCATCAAACTCCTTAGGTTTGAATGTGAAATAAATAAGCTCCACAAAAGAATCTGAGTGTAGACACCCTGTCAGTGAATTGTGGGTGGATGTACGCTTATCGTTTGGCATTTTGGTGCTGTTGGGCACACTCTCTGGTTCTCAGCTTTGCTGTGGATTTATAAACCAGTCAGAAAGCGGAATTCTAGACTACAGTCACGCATCAGTTAACAACGGGGATATGGTCTGAGAAATGTGTTATTAGGCAATTTCGTCATTGCGTGAACATCATAGAGCGTACTTAAACCTAGATGATATATATTTTTATTCCTCTATATATATATTTTCATATGGAAAACCAAATGTCCCATCACCATTACTGAATATCGGACATTTCCCCTTATTCATCTGCACTGCCAGTATCAAGTGCCATGCATCAGATTTCTGTATATGCTCCATCGTGATTTTTGTGGAACCACCATCATGTATGTGGTCCATTGTTGACCGAAATGTCCCTATGTAGTACATCGCTGTGTTTTGCAAAGCCCACAAAACGAGGGAGTGGGGAGGCAATCCCTGAGGTCGCTTTGTGTTTGGTGTTCTGTGATTCTGTGCTGTGGAAGGTGCTGTTGTGCCAGCAGATGGGCTCAGGGGCTGGGGAGGGAGCGGCCACCAGGAGCGAGAAGAAGGCCGAGCCCCGGCTGCTCTGTTCTCTCTCCAGTGCAGCTGTGAACTGTGTCCTGCCTCCTGCTATATTTAGCTCTTCCCCTGTGGTCCAGTGTGACTTCAAAGTGAAGTTGGCTACAATGGCATCTGCTCCTGCTCTTGCTGGTCTCTTGTTGAGCCATTAAGGACTCCAGGCAGAGGCAGCAGCCCAGATTCTTAAGTGAAAAGTATAGTGAGGTGGAGGCCTTCTATGGTGTGGGAGTAGATTCCCACCCCCGCTTCAGCCACTGGACACAGCTGTGCAGGACCCTTCTGTCTGCAAACATCACAAGTTGCTTGAGCTTCATTGTATTTAAAAACAGAGGGCCTGGCCATGCTGGCACAGATACGATGTTTTCGAGATAGCTTTTTTCTTTTCCTTTTTTGCTTTTCCCTTCTCTCAAGGATTTTCTCTTTGGAAACTGGCTTTCAGGGATCTATCTTTTGGTACTTTCCAGAGTGCTTTTATTTTGTTCTCTGCTTCAGGGGTCTGTGTAAAACTTCATTTTCAAGAGAATTAACTGGCTCCCGATCACTGGCAAATGTTTAAAGTGTAGAACTTTGATGATGTGATTTCTTCTTTATTGGGTAGTTAATGTGAAATGTCTGCCCTTGATGCTGAGGTGTGTTTGTATGACACGTCATCACTGAAAGGCTGTTGAATAACTTTGTAAAAGGATTTCTGCAGGGGAGTGGCAGGACACAGGAAACTGTGTGACAACATCACTTGCCCAGGCAAATCCATCTGTAGCTTTTGGTGAAATAGCTTTTTTTTTTTTTTTTTTTTAAGATAGAGTCTCGCTCTGTTGCCCAGGCTGGAGTGCAGTGGCAACATCTCAGCTCACTGCAACCTCTGCCTCCTGGTTTCAAGCAGTTCTCCTGCCTCAGCCTCCCAAGTAGCTGGGATTACAGACTTGCACCACCACACCCTGCTAATTTTTGTATTTTTAGTAGAGACAGGGTTTCGCCATGTTGGCCAGGCTGGTCTTGAACTCCTGTCCTCAGGTGATCCACCCACCTCAACCTCCCAGAGTGCTGGGATTACAGGCGTGAGCCACCGCACCCAGTCGAAACAGCTTTTTTAAAAGCAGTGAGGATAGTAGCAAGTAGTGTGAAAGCTCAGTAATTCCCTTCCTTTCGCTGGCGATGACCATGAAGACACATTGGTGCCATTTGTCACACTACTGTTTCTCTGATGGGACTCATCGTGAATGTGCCATATGCTGCTGCTTTGAGCTTTCCATTCGTGAAACAGGCCGTGACCAAGCCCCCCCTTAGATAGGGATTCTAGTTGTGCTTGACCACGGTCAGTCATAGGAGCATCAGTGAGTCTGGTTTCCATTGTAGGAGAGCAGCAGGCTTTGCCTCCTTCTGGACCTGCTTGGTACTGCACACTGCTACCAGCGGTGGGGCTAGCGCTGGCACTGTGTGGCGGAGCCCAGACACTGTCTGTTGACACGTAAGGGTTCCTGCTTGGTGTCGAAATCCTTAACTTGTTAAGAAGTTGTGCACCTACTGGGCTACTCGGGAGTTCTAAAACTGTTCTGTGCCCTACTTTATGCCGCACAGACCAGAATAGTTCTGGGAGGCAAAGTGAGTAATATTTGGGTAAAGAGAGGTTAAAACCAGATGGGAGGATGAAGCTGGGCCTCCATGGTGACTCAGGAGTGAAGTGAAAAGTGGTTAAGTCATCGTCTGAGCCTTTGGGAACATTGTTTTACTAGAGGCATTCTGCTGGCACAGGAGCATGTGTTCCTCTGAATGTAGTGGGGGAAAATGCGGAGTAAGATTGACAAATCTGTATCTTTTTTTCATTTAGAATTTTTAAATGGTATATAAATATCATATGATGGTTATAGGAAGATAAGGAAATGTAGAGAAGCAAGAAATAAAGTCTCCTCAAATTCATCAGCTATATCACCATTAACATTTCGTCATTATCCTTGAAGGCTTTTCTGATGCAAATACATTTATGTAAATGGAGCTTACTGCTGTTATTACTGTGGAACTTGCTTTTGATGATCATCCTTCCATGTCATTATGTATAGAACTGCATCTGCATTTTAAGAGCCATTATCAATTGTCGTTATCTGCACTGAATGCATGAGGAGATACCAGGTATTTGCCAGCCATGATCTGGGCAGATAAGTTAATGACTGTGTTTACTTTACTTGAGAGAAAAACTTATCAGCTTGATAGAAGCACAGTAACAGGGGAAGATGCATTATTTCCTGCCCTCTTGTAGATGCTGCAAAACAGCTTACCGAAGACATTAGTGAATGTCCATTTTTGTAAAGAAATCTTTACTTGAAGAAGTAATTTATCATTATAAGAGTTGAAGTCAGTGTCCCACCACGTTCCCGCTTGGATGTGGGCTGCATTTAGTGACTCGCTTCCAAAAAGCATAGTATGGAAAGACAGGGACAAATAACTTTACAGTGGAGGAGCCTGGCAAACACCACCTCCCTAGGTCACCAAGGTCACCATCAGCCGCGACAAGTCCTGTGGATAGCTTGTACCCCAGGTATGAATGACTCTTCTGCAGTCTTCCTCTCCAAACCTATAACCCCAGTACAATTAGGGGAAAACATTAGAAAAATTCCAAATGAAGGACGTTCTACAAAATCCCTGACCAATACCCAAAACTGTCCAGGTCATCAAAAGCAGGGAAAGTCTGAGGAAAAACAAAAAAAAAAAAAATCACAGACCATAAGAGCCTTAGGGGACATGACAACCAAATGGAATGTGGTACCCTGGGTGGAATCCTATACAGAAAAATGACATTCCATTAAACACTGAGGAAATCTGAATAAAGTATGGACATTAGTTAATAATATAACAGTGTTGATGCATTCATCATAACAAATGTACCAAAATAATGTAAGATGTTAACAACTGGGAAACTGGGAGACACGTATAAGGGAAGGAACTCTGCTATTCATAACTTTTCTAGACATCTAAAAGAATTTTAAAATAAAAAGTTAAAAATTTTACAAATGTCATAAATGCTCATATATTTTAAATTATGATCTATTTCTTTAAGACAAGAAGAATTTATGAGTAGTTCCTCTAAATAACAAACTTAAAGGTTTATGTTGCTTTATTGAACGACCATAGAATTCTTGTAAGCAGCTAACTTCACTGTTTCTGGTAACTGCTCTCTTACCTAGCTTTATGTAAACCCACCTTTTCCTCCAGTGCTAATTTTTATCATTAGCATTTTAACTGAAGAATAATATGTTGTAGTAAATTCTGCCAAATGAACAAATAGATTCTTCTAGAATTTGTGTAATAACCCTCTTACCTCTCTTGATACCAGTTTAACCATTTGTTGGCTGGGGAATTGTCTGTCATTAGGTAAAAGTGTCCATCCATTTTAATTATAGTTGGAGGTCAACTCTTGGTAAATAGAGGTCTGTGAATGGTGGGCAAATGACATCACTTAAGGCAAAGTGCACACCGAGGTTCACATCCCAACTCAATTTGGGGCAAATCCTTGAACTACTTTGTGCCCTAGTCAATCATCTGTGAAATGGGATGATAATAATACAAATCCTCCCTGTAAAGGGCTTAGAGCAGTGCTTGTCAATAGCGTGCCCCCCCCTGCTTCCCAGGGTTACTTAAATAAATGTGTAAGACTTTTCTCTCTAAAAAGAAACTATTGTTCACACCACTGGTACAGGCTTTAAAGGGCAATACTTTCTTTTAGTGGTTCAGAGATGAAGAGAGAAACAAGTAGAACCATATGGCAGAGAGGGCTGGGGAAAGGTGTCTGGTGAAGTCCACCACTGCATTCCAAACACACTCACTGAAGTGTCACTAATGTGACAGTTGTAGGCGGGCCTGCACCTTTACATCTCAAATGAACTTCACTGCTGAGTGATGCGTGGCTGCATTTGCTTTGAATTTCATGCCTGGTGGCTTTTTTTCTTCTGATTTTATACAGTCATTGATGAAAATTAATAGGGAGTTGGACACTATTAAATTCATGCGAGTGAACAGAGTGCCATCTAACAATAGTACTATTCTAAGATACACATTCCTCCCTCTGAAGACATAATCGACTGAGTTCTTCACCTCCCTTTTTTTTTTTTTTTTTTGAGACAGAATCTCACTCTGTAACCCAGGCTGGAGTGCAATGGCACAATCCTGGCTCACTGCAAGCTCCACCTCCTGGGTTCACGCCATTCTCCTGCCTCAGCCTCCTGAGTAGCTGGGACCACAGGTGCCTGCCGCCGCCCGGCTAATTTTTTTTTTTTTTTTTTCAGTAGAGACAGAGTTTCACCATGTTAGCCAGGATGGTCTCGATCTCCTGACCTCATGATCCGCCTGCCTCGGCCTCCCAAAGTGCTGGGATTACAGGCGTGAGCCACTGCGCCTGGCTGTTCTTCACCTCTCTCCCTGGCCAGTATTGCCTCCCTAGAGGTCCCATCCAGTCCCATGGGGGCCCTTAACAGGGAGGAATTGCCCAGATATATATGAGATTCAGCACCAAGGGCTATGATCGCACGGGCTCGGTGTGGCCGTCGGAGGAAAACGCCAGGGCTGCTTCTCTTGCGGAGGTGCCGTATCTGGACAGTCACAGTTCCCATACTCTGCAGTGTTGAAGGAACCTGCAAAGGACTGTGTGCTATTTCAAACCTACTGACCCCCCGGCCCCAAAAAGTCTTCAGTCAGTTACTGGGGAAGAAGAACGAATGCCCTGTGATTTCCCTGAGAAGAGGAATAAGACTCTTTATATTTCTTTACAGTTTGACTCACATGGCGTTCAACTGAGAACACTTGTTGGCATTTTGCTGCTGGTATAGTAAGTTGAAAGTAAAGGTCTTTGGAGCATTAGTTCTTAAAGAGTGTAGAAACTTAGTTTAAACACCTTGTGTTTGTTTAGATCCAAAATTTATTTCACTCTTTGTCCCACTAAATTAAAATAAAAGCTGGACAACCGTCCTGTTATCAGTGGGCTCCACCTCTCTCCTTTGAAGTGGTGACGCCTTTCATACTTTCCTAGTGTTTTCTTCTTCCTTTTGAGCAAATAGTAACAATTACAGATTATGAAAAGAAGCCTTAAATAATCTGCCTTCCTTTTTCAGCTTCATTTTTACTCTAGCTTTCCTTGAAATCGTGTTTTTCAAGATACCGTTTTTATGTTAAGGATACATTTGTTGTCTCATTTTTAAGTTTTCACTTTCCTGTATTAATTAATTTTTGCAATTTAAACCTTTGCCCGAATTTTTTTTAGCCTTGAGCTGCTTTCCATGAGAGAACACTAGAGCTGGACTGCCTGGGTTTGCATCCTCACTGTCCCACCAGATTGTGACTTTGAGCAAGTCACTTAACCTTTCTGCCTCAGTATTGTCTGTAAGAATAGTTGTGCCTCCTCATAAGTAGTTAGGATGAACTGAGTTTATTTTTGTGAAAGATAGTTAATATTATTGTCTTCCCTGTAATGCCTTGGATTTTTCAAGCTTAGCAAATACCTTGGTTAAATTTGGGTCAAAAGAGCAAAAATTTACGTGACAAAAATCTGTGTTTTTCCTTCATAGTAAATTTGGTCATTTAATCCATGAAACACTAACGAAAATGTTTGATACTTCTTGAGGTTGTTGAGTTACTTTTTTTTTTTTTTCTTTCTGAGATGGAATCTATCTCTGTTGCGCAGGCTGGAGTGCAGTGGCATGATCTCGGCTCACTGCAAACTCTGCCTCCCAGGTTCGTGCACTTCTCATGCCTCAGCCTCCCGAGTAGCTGGAACTACAAGCACGCGCCACCATTCCTGGCTAGTTCGTGTATTTTTAGTAGGGATGGGGTTTGCCATGTTGGCCAGTCTGGTCTTGAGCTCCTAGCCTCAAGTGATCCGCCTGCCTCGGCCTCCCAAAGTGCTGGGATTGCAGTTGTGAGCCACTGCTCTCGGCCTGTTGAATTACTTTTTTTTTTTTTTTTTTGTGAGATGGAGGCTGGAGTGCAGTGGCACGATCTTGGCTCACTGAACCCTCCACCTCCCAGGTTCAAGCAATTCTCCTGCTTCAGCCTCCTAAGTAACAGGGATTACAGACATGCACCACCACACTCAGCTTATTTATTAGGTTTTTTTAGGTTTACTGTAGAGACTGGGCCTTGCAGTGATGCCCAGACTGACCTCAAACTCCTGGCCTCAAGCAATCTTCCTCCTTCTGTCTCCTGAAGTGCTGGGATTACAGGTCCAAGCCACCATGCCCTGCCCTCATTTACTTACTTATTGTCCCCTTTTCACTTTTTAAAAAATAACTCCTAGAGTGTTTGAAAAAAGGGAAGTGATTTAAAATACACATAATTATTTGGAGAGAAAGGTGAAAGAAGATACATCATAGATAGGAATTGAAAGAACATTTAACGGCCTGTGTAACCCAGATCAGCAGAGAGCAGGCAATTAAATCATCAACTAGTGGCTGAGAGAACAAAGAACCTTTAAAATGCATTTAATGGCAAAATAGCTAGCTAGCTTCTGCTGTGCATATTAACAAAGTAAAGGACTGGAGGGTACAGGTGCACAGTTGTTTGTGGCCTTGGTGTTCTTACAAATGGTGCTGTGGTCACTGGATGCTAACAGCTTGGATAAAATCCTGTAAGGCAGAGCTGGGAGTGAATGTCTTTTACATACCTGGCCTCAGGAGGCCCTGCGGAGATGTGATCCTTAACCGGTCAATTCATTAGTGAGTTACCACTTAAACCTCTCTTCTAAGATATCACCGTATCTGGAAACAGCTTTTGGGCTAGGGTCCAATGTACTGCCCCTGCCCCCATTTTTTTTCTCCCTGAGCTACAATTTTTATCTCTTACTGAATAGCCACAATGCACCACAGCAATGCGCTGAATCTCATTTTCATTTCCTGCTCTGCAATCTTGTTAGCTGATTTTTTTATCTTGCCCTGTTGTATTTGCATGATAGGTGGGTTTTCATTCAGCTTCTCAACAGTCTTTTCATAGCTTCTGTTCTGCCGAGGAAGGATTTCATTTGATTCACCCTTGAAGCAATTTTATGGAAATCATCTGCCTGGAATGAGGACAGGCTCTGGGTGGGTGAGGGTCTGAATGCACACAGCCTTGGGAAGCCTTGCTCACGGTCCTCTGCCCAAGATGGGAAGGGCTTCTTGCCACGCAGATAAACAAGGAGGTCTTTCCCGAAGAGGGGATGTGGGATATCGTTTGAAAAGGGCAACTTTTTGCCTCCTGGTGGTTATGGTAGGGGGCACAGTCTCTGTATGTCCTAATGGTATGTGGAGATGCCCTTTATAAAAGCTAGGCAGTGTCTTAAACATTATTGAATAGAAGACTTTGATTTCTTTGGAAACACATCAGGGTGACCTACTGTATTCCTTGGTGAAACCAAAAGCATGGCTAACCCTTAGTAGATGGTTAGGAGACATAAAAGCTGTAAGTCTGCAGGTGTGATGCTTATAAACAGCAGGAACTTCATCTCTGTTTGCAATAAGAAAGTGGATGTCTGTGTGAGACAGAGAGAGGAAAATGGGTCTGCGACATGGATTGGCAAGGTAGGCATGAAGGGTTTTGTGTTTTGTTTTTTTTTTACTCAATTCACCTGCCATCTTTGATAAAAAGGGGAATATACAAATTTTGGATTCCCAAACTTTTAAAAGTATAATTTATGATAGAAATTACTCAGTGAAGTATATATACCACCTCTTAAAAAAGACTTCTGCGAGTCCAGTGTGACCTCTCCAAGTGATTCTGGGTCAGCATTTTGAGATTAAAAGTGGGAATCACCTTCAGGCTGACCTATGAACTGTGCCGGATTTTTGGGCTCAAAATCAAATTACTCGATGATGCAATTTACTTTATGTGCATTCCATTTTGTTTTTTTTTTGTTTGTTTGTTTGTTTTTTTTTTTGCCAGTAACATGCCTGCTGTCAACTATAATACCCCTCCCAGGTCAATGATGGTGTTACATGGATTAGATATATTAGGAGCCGGGAGGATTCTGAGGTTAAGAAAGGTTCTGTAACTAACCCAAGGTTAAGCACGTGATAAGCATCAAAGCCCAGATTAGGCAACCAGTAAGAAGCTTTTTATAATTATAAGATTGCACAGTAAATGGGTATGAGACTGCTGGTTAAATAAGGCAAATTGAAAACATGTTATCTCTTCCCCTTCCAGAATACCACTAAAAATGACAGTGAAGGAATTTTAAAAATGGGCATAATGCCAAAAAGTAAAAAAGCACCAGGGAGAAGCAGCTGAAGGAAGGCAGGGTGTATGAAAGCAGGTGGAAGAGCAAGACTACTCCTAGTAGATTGAGAGAGCCAGCCTCCTGCGTCCCTCAGCATGGGAAGAGGGTAGAGGCCATCAAGAAGTGAGTCAGGACATGCCACAGAGCCAGGCACCCTTGGAGAAGGGCTTAGGGGAGTGAAAACGGGGCTGGTTACATGCTTCATAAAAGGCCAGATTCTCTCTCCTCCCCCATAACCAGTTTACTATGTGCCCCTCTCCCAGGTGGGAAATAAGATTTTTTCTGGAGAAATGGAACAGCAGGCCCAGCAAAGAGCAGGACTGAGGCACTTAACTAAAAATGGGGACTTAGTGAAAGTCAACACAGTGAGGTGCCCAGCCCCACCCCATTATTTGAGCTCAATATTTCTAGACAGGAGACTGGAGGTGCCTTCCCTGGGACACTCACTGGCCCAAGAAGAAGATGCCCCTGTCTGATGGCTGGGTCCTGCCTGACCAGCCTAACAAGTCACGGCTCAGAGATATGGTGGGGTCACTGCCAGACCACATCAATATGATGAATATTGTAATAAAGTGAGTCACACACTGTTTTTGGTTTCACAGTGCATATAAAAGTGGTTTATACTGTAGTCTACTGTGCAGATAGTGCTATATCTAAAAGAACAGTGTACGTATCTTAATTTAAAAATACTTCATTGCATTAGCCGGGCATGGTGGTGGGCACCTGTAGTCCCAGCTACTCAGGAGGCTGAGGCAGAAGAATGGCGTGAATCTGGGAGGCAGAGCTTGCAGTGAGCTTAGATTGCGCCACTGCACTCCAGCCTAGGTGACAGAGCAAGACTCTGTCTCAAAAAAAAAAAAAAAACTTCATTGCTAAAGAGTGCTAATGTTCACCTGAGCCTTCAGAAAGTCAACCTTTCTCCTGATAGAGGATCTTGCCTCCACGTTGATGGCTGTTGGCTGATCAGGATAGTAGATTTTGAAGGGTAGGGTGGCTGTGACAATTTCTTAAAACAACAGTGAGGTTTGCCACATTGATTGACTCTTTCAGGAAAGATTTTTCCGTAGCATGCGATGCTATTTGATAGCATTTGACCAACAGTAGAACATCTTTCAAGGTTGGAGTCAGTCATCTCAAACCCTGCCACTGTTGAATCTACTAAGTTTATGCAAGATTCTAAATTCTTTGTTATTGTTTCAACAGTGTTCACAGCATTTTCACCAGGAGTGGATTCCATCAAAAGAAACTACTTTCTTTGCTCATCCATAAAAAGCAACTCCTCATTTGTATAAGTTTGATCATGAGATTGTAGCAATTCAATCAGATCTTCAGGCTCAATTTCTAATTCTAGTTCTCTTGCTATTTCTACCACATCTGCAATACTTCCTACAGTGAACTCTTGAATCCCTCAGAGTCATCCGTGAGGGTTGGAGCCACCTTCTAAATTTCTGTTACGTTTGTATTTTGACATCCTCTCATGAATCATAAACGTTCTTAATGGCATCTGGAATGATGAATCCCTTCCAGGTTTCCAATTTTATCTGCCCAAATCCATCAGAGGAATCTCTATTTATGGCGGCTATAGCCTTACAAAATGTACTTCTTAAATAATAAGACTTAAAAGTCAGAAATACTCTGATTCATGGGCTACAAAATGAATGTGGTGTTAGCAGGCATGAAAACAACAGTAATCTCCCTATATATCTCCGTCAGAGCTCTTGGGTGATGAGATGCGTTGTCAATAAGCAGTAATATTTTGAAAGGAATGTTTTTTATCTCAGAACTAGTACTCAACAGTGGGCTTAAAATAGTCAGTAAACCATACTGTAAAAAGATGTGCTGACATCCAGGCTTTGTTGTTCTGCTGATAGAGCACAGGCAGAGTAGTTCGGCATAATTCTTAAGGGCCCTGGGGTTTTCCGAATGATCAATAAGCATTGGCTTCAACTTAAAGCCACCAGCTGCGTTAGCCACTAGCAAGAGAGTCAGCCTATCCTTTGAAGCTTTGAAATTAGGCATTGACATCCTCCCTCTAGCTATGAAAATTCTGGATAATATCTTCTTTTATTAGAAGGCTGTTTCATCTGTATTGAAAGTCTGTTGTTTTTTATAGCCGCTGTCATCTGCTATCTTACCTAAGTAATTTGCTGGCCAACTTGGTATAGCTTCACTCCGTCAGCACTTGCTGCTTCTCCTTGCCCTTACATCGTGGAGATAGCTTCTTACCTTAAGCCTCATGAGCCAGCCTCTGCTAGCTTCCCGTTTTTCTTCTGCACCTTCCTTACCTCTGTCAGCCTTCATAGTATTGAAGAGAGATAAGGCCTTGCTCTGGATTAGGCTTTTGCTTAAGGGAATGTTGTAACTGGTTTTGTCTTCTATCCAGATCACTCTGACTTTCTTCGTATCAGCAGTAAGGCTGTTTTGCCTCTTAATCGTGGGCTCTCTGAAGTAGCACTTTTACTTTCTTTCAAGAACTTTTTCTTTGCATTCACTACTTGGTTCACTGTTCGGTGCAAGAGGCCTAGCTTTCAGCCTGTCTCAGCTTTTGGCATGCCTTCCTCACTAAGCCTAATCGTTTTTAGCTTTTCATTTAAAGTGAAAGAGGTGTGATTCTTCCTTTCATTTTAACTCTTAGGGGCCATTGTAGGATTATTATCTGGCCTAATTTCAATGTTACTGTGTCTCCAGGGAAAATGGGGCAGTTGAGGAGTGTCATTTTTGTCTCTCTCCTATATTATTGCCCCCACAGCAGTCAAACATTTTGAAGCAGGCAGTGTTTGTATCCCCAGTATTTATCAGTCTCTGGCACACAGTTGAGACATCCCCTGTTCAACATTTGGATAAGTGAATTAAAGTGGATTAAGTATATTTGGAAGGCTAAACAATGGCCTCCAGAGGTGTCCAGGTCCTAATCCCTGGAATTTGTGTACGCTCCCTCATATGGCAAAAGAGACTTTGCAGTTATGATTAAGTTAGGGGGTCTCGAGATAGGGAAATATCCTGGATTATCCGGGCGGGACCGGGCTGGAACCTAAATGCAATCACAGGTGTCCTTATAGGAGGGAAACAGAGGAAAATTTGATTACAGAAGAGAAAGGCAGTGTGACCACTAAAACAAGATGCTAGGCTGCTGGCTTTGAAGATGGAGGGAGGGCCATGAGCCACGAAGCGTAAGGAATGTAGGTCTAGAAGCTGGAGAAGGCAAGGAAATGGATTTTCCTCTAGAGTTGCCCAGGGGAATGCCGTCACTCCAGAACCTTGACTTTTGTTTGTTGAAACTGACTCCTGATCTCCAGAGCTGTGTGCAGTAAACGGAGTTGTTTTAAGCCAGAAGTTTATTGGAAATTTGTTACAGCAGTAGGACATGATAGGTCTATCGCCATGTAAGTTCCAATAGATATATAAGTTCTCAGTTTTATAAATACTTCAAGAAATTGTATTGCTCCGGTCACTGAGAGAAATGCCTGCTGTAGCCTCCAAGATGCTTCACACTGTCTTACCACTTCCTGGCATGAAATGAGTTACCTCCCTGTTTTTATTTTGATATTCCTGCTTGAGGTCAGATACAACCATTGCTTTTGGACAATACCAGAGGAGGCTACTTTTAGTTCAGTGCTTCAAGAACAGTTTATTAGGCACCTGTCATCTATCAGGCACTATAACCCTAGGGCCTCAGGATGTAAAATTGGAAGGATTTGGCCTTTTTGGAGGTGAGGGGAGTATTTCCAGTGGAAATGATGTTTGGATGAGTCTTGAATGATGAGTAAGAAGAATGTCAAACGAAGAAAAGTGGAAGACATTCCAGGCAGAGGGAGGAGGTGAAAGTACAGGGTTGGTGCCATGAACAGTGGAGGGTGCTTCCCTAGACCTTTGTGAGTCAGGGGATTTGCAAGAGAAGAACCTGGAGGAAGCTTGGGATGATATCACTGAAGAATGTAAAGGAGAAGATGGGCGAGTAGATGGAAAGACAGAAAATAGACATTCATATAAGTATAAAGACAGAGACAGAATCAGAAAGGTCTAAGGCTGGAGTCTTGGGACACACACATGCTGTAAGGAGAGGCCAGAGGAGGAGCCATGCCAGACACCCAGAATGAAAGACCAGAAAGCAATCTCACCTGGAAAGGAGATGCCATAGTAGTGGAGGAGTAGAGGGCCCCGGACAAGAAGGGAGTGGCCACTGGTGTCACACAGCAGACAGCTCCGGCAGTAGGAGGCCTGAAGGTAGTTGGATTTGGCAACAAGACCTTGAGTGGAGCAATAGCGTGGCAGAAAGTGTGACGCAGATTGAGGATTAAATAGTAACAAAGGAAACAGGAGTGAGAGAGAAGGATGATGACTTGAGGAACAGGTACTGTCCACACTGACAGGCTGTGGGGGAGTGAAATGGTCATGGCGTCTGTCTGTGCAGCAGGCCCTGTCCATTTGCAAGGATCACTGGCCCTTCCTCCCATTGACTCTGCCTCCCTCCGGTTTTTAAAACTGAAGGTATATTTTAGGTACAGTAAAATTTACTTTTTTTTAATGTGCACTTCTGAGAGTTTTGAGAAGTAAATACAGTATTACCATTACGACAGTCAGTGTAGAATAGCTTTGTGATCCCAGGACATTCTCCCATGCCTCCTCTGTAGTCGGCCCCTTGCTGTCCCTTCCAGCCCCTGACAGCCACGGCTCTGTTTTCTGTCGTTGTGGCACCTGCTGAGTATGATTTTATGCTGTCACGTATTCGAATTAGTGATTTGATTTTCTTAACCTGGGGCTCTCAATCTTCCCATCAGAGGTAGTTTTGTGTATTTACTCTTGTACTCCCTACAATAATTTGAAACTCTTTTGGATCTTGTTATGGGGCTCGTCAAATGCCAAATATAGAATCGAGTATTTTTGCAAGTAACTTTTTCAAATGTGTTATAAGAAGGAAGCTTTTGTTTTATGACTGTTGTATTTTTGTGTGCTTTCTGAGTATTTTTCTTAATGCATTTGGCTTATGATGCATTTGGCCCATTGAGGGAAAAGCAAAAGTTATTGTCAGGATAGTTAACTAACTGCGACTAAGAATATTCTAAACTGATTTAGTTTTAAGTTTAAAGATGCATTTTCCATTGGATCTACTGCCATGGGTCCAATAGTCACTAATGCCAGCTTATATAGTGACAGTGTACTTAGTAGTCTGAAGTACACAGTTAACTTTTAGTCTCTGATTTCATTGAATATCTTTTTGTTTGTTTGTTTTTGGCCTGCTTCTGGATCAGTTCTTAAACCCACATCTTTATGTATGCTTAATGTCACTGGAGTTTTTTATGTTTGTAATAGTTACCTTGGCCATTATCAGTACACAATACAGCCATGCATCTCTTAAGAACAGAATTATGTTCTGAGAAACGCACCCTTAGGCAGTTTCGTCATTCTGCAAACGCCATAGAGTGGACTTCCAGAAACCTAGATGGGCCAGCCTTCTGTACATGTGGGCTCTGTGGTATTGCATATTGCTCCCAGGCTACAGACCTGCACAGCATGTTACTGTACTGAATACTGTAGGCAGTTGTAACACAATGATAAGTATTTTTGTATCTAAACATAGAAAAGGTACAGTAAAAATACTGCATGAAAGATCAAAAGTGGTGCACCTGTATAGGGCACTTACCATGAATGGAGCTTGCAGGACTGACTAAAAGCTGCTCTGCGTGAGCCAGTGATTGAGTAGTGAGTTAATGTAGGATGTTATGCTACTGCGGACTTTATAAACACTTTACATTAGGCAATACTACATTTATTATAAAAAAATTTAATAATAATTAACCTTAGCTTATGGGTAACTTTTCTACTTTATAACTTTATTTTCTTAACTTTTTTACTCTTTTGTAATAACACTTAGCTTTTAATGCATACATTGTACAATTGTACAAAAATGCTTGCTTTATTATATCTCGTTCTGTAAGCTTTTTTTCTACTTACAAGAACTTTTATTTTCTGAACTTTTTTTGGTTTTGAGTAATATGTTGGATTCCCATGTAATGACATCTATAACGTCACTAGATGATAGTAGTTTTTCAGCTTCATGATAATGTCATGGGACTGCCACTGGTACATGTGCTGCATTGCCGACCAAAGCAGCATTATGCAGCATAAGGGATTAATTACCCACTAAAACAAGTAGGTTAGTTTCCTTTTGTGCAAGTCTAGGACTATACCCTGTCAATAATTCACCTTTTATCTTTTAAAATAGTTTACTTGCTACTTCTGCCCCTGACTCTAAAGGGACATAATGTCAGTACTAATCCCATTTGGTTGCAAACAGCAAATAGGTAAATGATTTGCCTTTTCAAGGTCTAGCCAGTATTCTTTGGTGGCTTTGGATAGTGTGTGTTCTGAGTGATTCAGGTTCTGTTTTCTACTTTCTCAGCAACAATTCTTAGTCCTTCAGAAATCATTGTGGCAAGCATTGGCATAACCAAAAGCCTTTGGAATGCCTGTAGGTTTTCTTCAAGTTTGCAGATGTTCGCTGTATTATGTTTCTTTTTAGTCAAAACCTTAAGTCAGGGTGAAAAAAATCGATTTTGTGAGAATACAGCTTGGAGAACTGACCTGGCAGCAGTTCATTAAGAAATAAATGAATAACACCTGGAGGTTTGCGTTTACCACCTGCTCATATGAATTATTGGTGTAATGGGGCTGCTAAAAATAGATAAATTTTTAAGCTGCATTAATAAGCATTTGGGTAATTGCTCCCACTATTTAGTGTGGGTTGGACCATATCTTGAATGTTGTGTTAAGTTCGGGTCATTTCAGAGGAAACATTTAAAAAGTTTGAAAATTGCAATGAGGTATTTTTGGCTGCTTTTAACAGAGCTCACGGACAAGAAACCAGCAGTCTAGAGGGAGCTGCTCACAGAGCAGTAAGCTTCATGTCATTCGAGGGGTTCAGAATACAGTATTTGCTTCATAAGTAGCGGCTATTTTCTGGAATGTTCTCCCCATGTTCCCGTGGCTGAAACAATGCCCACATGTAGTGATTGCACATATGAGGAAGAGACGAATGACCGTCTCTTAGGGAAGATGTCCTGGAGGAATCCTTGGGTTAGATGGACAGTGTGGCCTCAGGTGCCACCCTTTCCGTGTAGATGGTATGATTTCCCTCAAAGACCAGTGATTTTATGTGAAAGAGATGATTAGCTGATGACATTTTAAACCAAGTTATAGGATTTGTGGATAAAATTTGACTTTAGAAACTAACCTTTTATGTATTTTCTATTGCTAAATTGTGCTCTAGACTTTATGAACATTGTAAGCTTTATAAACATTACGCTGTTTTAGCGACATTGTAATGAAAAGACAATATTTGCTACATTTGCTACACCACTGATCACCAAGATTAATCTGGTTGGCTTGAGTGGCTACTCAGGTCACCTCTGGTGCCCTCATTGAGTCAAAAATGATAACTTTCCCAGACAGAGGGAAACTGTTTTCAATATTGATTCTACAAGTAGCCATGTTCCTCTTTTGACAGTTTCTAAGAATGGCAATACCTCTTTCTGATGATGCCATTCACATAATCACAAAATAACAACTTAGAGTTAGGAAGGCTTTTGCTGTTCATGAACTAGTGAAAAGCAGAATGAAAGGAGGAAGTAATCGAAAATAAGATGTAGACGTGCATCCGAACTGGAAACCAGAAGATTTGATCAAACAAATACAAGGAAATTGTTGTGTATGAGCTATGTGGTATTTCTTCAGAGATTTTATACACAAACTAAGAGATATCCATCCTGCTCTTTGTTCCTTTTTCATTCTTTTGAGGCCACCCTCTCTCTTCCATTATAGAGCACCAAAACTACTTTGGAATAGATGAAAACCTTGGTCCAGTGGCAGTCAGCATCCGGAGAGAGAAGGTGGAAGATGCCAAGGAGAAAGAAGGATCCCAGTTCAACTACAGGGTGGCTTTCAGGACAAGTGAGGTAATGGGGCTGCTTGCCATTGTTATTGGGCTAAAGTCTAAATCTCCTTTGATGTTACTGCTTGAGTTTGTTTTAGATAGGGTACTGAATTTTTTTTTTTAATGTTAATGATTGCAACATTTAAGATAATTAAAAAGGGCATTGCAGTATTTTATTCCAAATGAAAAATGTGGAAACATGCCATGGATATTAAGTGGCTGTATTAGTTCATTCTCACACTACTATAAAGAACCACCCGAGACTGGGTAATTTATGAAGAAAAGGTTTAATTGACTCACAGTTCCTCAGGCTTAACAAGGAACCTGACAGGGAGGCCTCAGGAAACTTACAATCAAGACCGAAGGTGAAGAGGAAGCAATCTTGCCATGCTGGAGCAGGACAGAGAGAGAGTAAAGGGGGAAGGGCCACACACTTTTGAACCATCAGATCTTGTTGGAATTCCCTCACTGTCATGAGAACAGCAAGGGGGAAATTCACCTCTGTGATCCAATCACCCCTACGAGGCCCCTTCTCTAATTTGACATGAGATTTGGGCAGGGACACAAATCTAATCCGTATCATTTTGCCCCTGGCCCCACCCAAATTTCATGTCCTTCTCACATTGCAAGATAGAATTATCCCTTCTCAGCAGTCCCCTGGTCTTAACTCACTCCAGCATTAACTCAGAAGTCCACAGAACAAAGGCTCATCTGAGACAAAGCAAGTCCCTTCTGTTGATGAGCCTGTAAAATCAAAAACAAGCTGGTTACTTCCAAGATGCAGTGGGGGTACAGGGATGGGAAAATGTACCCATTCCTAATGGGAGAAATTGGCCAAAACGAAGAGGCAGACCCCATGCAAGTCCAAAACCCAGCAGGACAGTCACTACTACCCACACTTTGTTACATTGAGGACCCAGGTTAGATTCTTGCTTGTCTTGCTTTTAGTGGAAAGTGAGATTGTTGTATGAATTATACAACATGTATAGCTAAATAGGTAGATACTAATCTATATAAAGAATTAAGTCTGAAGCTGGGCATGGTGGCACATGCCTGTAGTTCCAGCTACTCAGGAAGCTGGGGTGGGAGGATGGCTTGAGCTCAGGAGTTGAGGCTGTAGTGCAGTATGGTTACACCTGTGAATAGGCCCTGCACTCCAGCCTGGGCAATATAGCAAGACCCTATCTCTTAAAACAGAAAAGAATTAGATCTGTCCAGCACTTTAGGTTTTATCCCTTTAGCTCATTTTAATTAGAGGGATATGTATTTGGCAGATATCCAGAATATGTATTTTGGTTAACTGCTTCTAGATCAGAGAAAACATAGAGCCCTTTTCTAGTTTCCAGCTGCATGAACATGTGTACCCCTGTTCATCTTACCTAGTACATAGGTGTCCCAGTGACTTAGGCTCTATTCTAGGTATATGTGAGATAAAGCCCCTTTCTCGAAGTGACATATTTTAAGTTATAGATCTATGCTGTTCAATTCAGTAGTCACTAGCCGCAGGTGGCTACTTAAATTTAAATACTTAATTTAATTTAAATATTAAATTTAAAATAACTAAACAAAATTAGAAATCCGTTTCCTTAGTGACATTAGTGATTTCAGGTGTTCAGTAGCTGATGTGGCTAGGGGCTCCTCTATTAGCATAGATAGAGAACATGGGCCTCATTTGCAGAGAGTTCTGTTGGCCAGTGTTATGGAACGTTATGCAAACGTTAGCTATCCTTGTGACTGCCGTCAACCCAGCTCGTGTTGTTAGTAGTCTGAGGACTCTAACCAGAGTCAGAGAGAGGTTGGATTAGAACTAGGTCTCCTGATTTATGGTTCTGGGGTTTTCTCTCTCATCGTATTAGATCTTAGACACGTGCTTCAAATACTGATTGCATGTTTCTGTGGTGAGTGTGAGGACACCTAAAAAATCATGAGACAAAATTTAGTGGCAGTTTTCTCAGCCCTGAATCACCCTACCCATGGATGCCACTGACTGCTGCTCCCCTGTTCAGCCTCGGGAATGGTCATTATGGAAAATTTAATCTAAGATAAGAAAGGGAGTGGAAGAAAAGAAGATGGAGAGATAAGAGGAAGGGAGGACGGAAGAAGAGTGATCAGGTTCAGGATCACTCAGGTTCAGGGTCATCATGTCTGGTTTCTTCTCTGTTTCAACCTTCTCATGTGGGTTCAGAGTTGTAGGAATGTCCTAATTTTCATAGCATTGCTCTGCCTTGCTTCTCCTCATTCTTATGCATGTATCTGCTCATTTCCACTCTGCCTGGCTTGTTCCTGGTCTTTGTATACTGTTACTGTTTAAAGACTCCTTGAGTGTTGACTTTGTTTCCTTAAATGTTACTTTAGCCCCTTTCGCTACACTCAGAAAGAGCCTTGCTTCTCTTTTTCCTGTCTTAAGGCAGCCAAACAGTTAGGCTATGAGTAGGTAATTGAGAATCAATATTAACCGAAGTCTTTTGTTTTGTCCCTGCAGCTTACAACACTGAGAGGAGCAATTTTAGAAGATGCTATACCCTCTACTGCTAGGCATGGTACCGCACGAGGACTACCTCTCAAAGAAGTTTTGGAATACGTCATTCCAGAGCTGAGCATTCAATGTCTGCGACAGGCTTCCAACTCACCCAAGGTTTCAGAGCAGCTGCTCAAGCTTGATGAACAAGGGGTGGGTATAATGTGAGATTGTATGTTTGTGTGTGAATTTGTGTCTGTTTCTAAAAGTTTGGGAGTTTTCCCATCTGTCTTGTAAGATCATTTATTTTAAATGCCTCAGAACATTTTCTCTTTAGTTTTTCCCAAATATGTTTTTATACTAGTTTGAAAACATGATGCCATTATAGTGTAACACACTTCCTGCTGAGTTGTGACTTTTTGTTATTACCAAGGTTTTGGTGTGTCCCAGCTTGGAAGAGTGCATCTGATTGCATGATTAATAGAAGTCGATAGTGGTTTTTTCCAGGATTTAAAAATCTCGTGTTGGCCCTTTCCCTGAACCAACATTTATTCTTCTCTACTATGTGGAAGGCATGATGCTGACAGATGGGTGTGAACAGCAAGCGTTAGGAAGATTGAAGCTGACTAAGACCTAGTCCCTGGCCTATGGGAACAGTAAGACTAAGAGCAGAAAGACCGCTCCAAGGCAGAATATGATAAGAGATCTTGGAGAGGTGTAAAGGCAGTGAGTACTTTGGGGAAAGAAGAAATAACATCTGGCTGGGCACCTCTCCTGAAGAGGTGGCATTTTAACTGGGCCTTTGGACTTGGATAGAATTCTAAGAGGGAGACATGAATAGTTGCTGTTTTAGGAACTATGACTAGTTTCTTTACAAAGAAAAGAGGTGTTGAGGTGGGTTGGGGTGAGGAAAGTAAGTTGAGACTAGAACAAATGAGACCCGGAATGCTAGGCCAAGGAGCTTGCACTTGATCCAGGAGGCAATGGGGAGCCATTGAAGGTTTTCCATCAGGATGTGATGTGATCGGAGCTGTATTTTAGGAAGATTATTCTGGTAGAAGAGAATTGTACAGGCTGATGAAGATAGAGACTGATGGCTGTGTGGAGACCAGTTATGTGATTATTGACATTGTCCAGGAGAGAATTAATGATGAACAGGATTGAGATGGTGGTTCAGAATATGGAAAAAAGGTCTTTTAAGTTTCAGATGCAAAATAACTCATAGAGGAAACCGAGCGTTACATGCTCAAGTGCATGCAATTTATTTTAAATGAGTGGATTTGTTTTTAAATCCATGATTTTAAAAAGACAGTGACAATGTATATTTTCAGAATTTCCCAAGTAGCATCCTTCTGCACGTTTTAGAGGGAATATGAAGTATTTCTTGGTTAACCAAATAATACTGTGGTTAAAGTTGAATATTTGACACCTCAGATGGCTAGAATTCTAAAAGTGATGAACCTAATTGGTCTAACAAGTTAACAGTGCATTATTAGCAAAAAGAAGCAGATATTGTAACACCCAGAATGAATAAACTTGAGATCTGTCTGTCTCAGGAATGAAAGCTGACATTAAAAACAAAAAACAAAAAAAAAACCAAACCATGCTCTAAACTTGCGCGTGTGAGTTCTAAAATTGTGTGATACACAGAATAGATTTACCATTGTGACTGGTAAAGTATGTGGAATATATGAAATGTTCATGAAACATACATGAACAATATATGAAACAGTTGATGAAAACATGTTATGGCAGGATAGAGAGGATACATCGGGGTGGGTTGAAAGTGCTCAGAGTTGGGCAGGCTTGATGAGAAGAATAGCATTCATTTGCATGTTGTAAGACAGTTGGTGTAAAGAACTTGCCACCCATGTGGTAGGTAGTTCTTGATCCCTTTGTAGGATATGTCGGTTCTCCCTTTAAAATATATCACTGTCCCACAGAGCGGGCGCCTGGTGGGTGAGGCATTCATTTGGTCCCCGAGGCTGCTCTAGAAAGTTTTACAGATGGTTCATGTTCCCCAGAAGCCCTCAGGGCTCTGCCGCTGCCACCATCTAGGGCTTCTTTTACCAAGCAGTGAAGAGAGACATCATGGCAGCTGCAAGTTGACTGATGTAACCATCAGTCTGTATCCTCATGAGCCTGTTTTAGGCATCAGTGAATGTGGCTACCTTTCTTCTACCAGAATAATCTTCCTAAAATACAGCTCTGATCATGCCACATCCTAATGGAAAACTTCTGATGGCCCCCTATTGCCATCTGAATCAAGTGCAAGCTCCTTTGGAATTTTGTCGGTGTAGTCAGATAGGTCTAGAAGCCAGGCAGTTGTAAAAATAAGGCATTTTAAGTATTTTTACTGAACACCTATTTACAGTCTGATGTCAACGAATGAATTTAGAAAATTGGATTCTGCTTTGATAAAACCACTGCATTTCATATCTCTAGTAGTAGTTCATGGGCTTTTCTTTAGATTTTATATTCGTTTGACTTTGGTATACTTTCTTAATGGTGTTCAAACTTAAGCACAAGATGGCATTTTAACTCCCTAAAACTCTTAATGGTATCAGATTCCCATTATACATGAGGAAAACATATTGTTCATATTGATCTCTAAAAGAGATTGGGCAGCTTTTCTTAGCGTCCCAATTTCTAAAGCATCCTTACAAATTGCCACTAATCTGTTAGGGTGGTGGAGAGTTTATTCCAAGCGGTGCTGTTTCTTTATTCATTTCCCTAATAGTAAATCTTCCCAGGAAGGGATGAGCCAATTTTGTTATTGTTCTAAGGGTTTGTTAATCTTGAAAATATATTTAAAATACAACCTAATTATGGGCCGGGCGTGGTAGCTCATGCTTGTAATCCCAGCACTTTGGGAGGCCGAGGTGGGTGGATCATTTGAGGTCAGGAGTTCGAGACCAGCCTGGCCAGCATGGTGAAAACCCATTTCTACTAAGTATACAAAAATTAGCCGGGTGTGGTGGTAGGCACCTGTAATCTCAGCTACTAGGGAGGCTGAGGCATGAGAATCGCTTGAACCAGGAGGCAGAGGTTGCAGTGAGCCAGGATCGCACCACTGCACTCTAGCCTGGGCGACAGAGTGAGACTCTGTCTCAAAAAAATTGTGTGTGTGTGTGTAACCTAATTACATATATTGTTAGTTTCTGCTCTTTTGTAGTTTGCAAACCATCCTGGTTTGCCGTGTAGCCACTGAGTATATGTGCTCTGTACAAGACAGGTTTCAGAAGTAGGAGATTCTGTGGGTGTTTAGATCATTCCTTCTGTTCCTTCAGTTTGGTTGGATGTTTTGAGGAGGAAGACTCGAACACTATGGAGAATTTTCAGGAAAGTAAATATTAAACAAGACCTTGATGGTTTTGCTACTTTTATCTACATAATTTCACTTCTCCAGTTCTAAAACCCATTTTTCCTTTTTAAAAAGACTATCCCAATGTATTTAATAGGTAAACTCATAAAATTATAGAGGTTTACTGTAAACAAAGTGTTATTTAGATGAATTATGACAGCTCACTATCTTAGAATATTATGAAATCCTTAACAGAGTTATTAGTTGGTTCTTAAGGCCAACTGCCCGATTCCCCTCTTGTCGTCTCACCCCAGATGTATACGTTTACTCAAATATCAGATTTGTTTCAACCGAAGTCAAGCAGGTCTAATTAAATGAGACTACATGCTTAGAACAAGTAGGCTGAGTCAGGAGAATGGAGGGGAAGGGATTTATTGGACACTCAAATATATGCTCTAGACAGTTCTGAGGCTTGGTTTTTTTCTCACCTTCATTTGAATGTAAATTTTCTTGTCAATAATAACAAAGCTTCTGGCCTTGGAAATAGAGCAGCCAGTTCTTATCCTGTCTCAGAAAGAATATGGGACGTGGGTTGGATCCTCTGCTGTCTGGGCAGTGTGTATGTATGTCCAGCTGTCAGCACTGAAGCCATAGGGAATTTTGACAAGTGAATATTTTTAGTTTGCGGCAGTGCTTGTGTCCAAATGCAAGCCTAGTTCTATCCTGGGACTGTGGGACTGCCACAGCTTTTACCAGATCCGTTAAATAAAGGTTGCTACAGTAGACTTAAGTATTAGGCTTAGCTTGAGGTTTAACGAAGCCTTGGTCTGAGAGAATGAGGAATGTTAGTGTATGGAATCTGGAGTCCCGCCTTTACTTTATATTATGATGGAGCTGAAGAAGTATGTTGCTAGCTTTCTGATATACCCCGGGAGTATTTAGTAGTTGATACCACATTTCAGTTGTTTTCCAGGTTTCTGAAAGAGACTCTGGTGAGAGGGATATCTTTACTGAACATTTCATTCTGTTTCATTATTGATTTCATTATTGGTTTACTGGAATCACCTTTGTTATAAACAAGCTACAGTTCTTTACTGTGATTCACTGGAGTTATTTCTGTCTCCTAAGTTTCACCTAGCAAACTGGTCAAAAGTAGGCATGACTGGCAAATACCTGTGAGTGGTAAACTTGTGCCATGCCACGTGTGTAGCAAGGTGTTTTCTTTGGAGTCAGAGTATGGCAGCTGTCCTAAGACACTTGAGGGCCTTGAAATCTGCTTTAGTCACATCCACTGATTCCCATGGGCCCAGGAGCTTCTTAGATGGAAATGCAAATCTTGTTCTAGATCCTGTTAGGATCTTGACACAGGCTGGTGTGTCCGATGGCTGGCAAGAGAGGGGTGTGAAGTTGACAGTACAACAGTCAGTAATGAGGTCTCATGAAATGTCAGTTGTCCAGTTGTTTGGCCTTTGCCTGAATGAGAGTTCACAGAAATAGCAAGCCCACAAGACTCTCCGAGTCAGAGAGGAAGTATGCCAGGCTGCTGATGGCTCTGCTTAGCATACCGTGCACACCCTGGGCTCCCAAACAGCTGTATTCCAGGACTCCCCATTCAAGAGCTGGATGGGAGAAGAGAAGAGGAAGGGATTTCCTCCTGGAGATGCCAGAGCAGACTGAGGCAAGCTGCCTTTGTGTCCTGGGGCAATGGAGACAAAGGTGGCCTTCAGATGATGTGGCACATGGCACTGGCAGTGGTCTCAGATAAGCAGCAGGTAAAGGAGCAGAGGATGAGCAAACAGGGACAGCAGCCACTGGGGCAGAATGACCTCTGAGGCTGAGGATGATGGTGCAGCAATTCTACTGGGTGCAGAGGAAGCAGGGGGCACTGAGATGCACAGGCATTGGAGTGAGTGAGTATTCTGCGGTATTAATTGGTAGACTCTAATTACAGCCAGGGCCAAATAACTGGGGGGCTGAAATTCTCCTCTCACAGCGGAAGAGACGTCAACTAACATCGTTGTCCACAGTGGGAAGTAGGGGTCATTTTCAGGCCACATTGTAGTATTCATATAGATTCCAACAATCACAGATGTCACCAACATCTGTGTAATAATTGGTAATCATAGTAGTTTCTCTGATGCACTTTAAGATCCTGAAATGTCTTCTGAGTCACTCAGGAGCAAATAATGTTTACAATAAAATGAGGTTAGGCATTTTTATTGTACTTAATGTTTTTTGAAAATGATTGTCTGTTCTCAGTAAATGTGGTATCTCATTGATTTGGATAATTGAGTTGATCAGGAACATTGATTCCTCAATCTCTGGGTGAATAGAAATTTTTCTTCTTGACCCTGCTAAAGTAGTAGCTCAATAAACTCATAATGTTAGGTATTGAGTAGTATATGCACACCGTCTCATATCCCCACACTCAAGGTGCAGATCATTTTCCTCGCTGTGCAGCTGGGGATCTCCTGGCCTTGACAGGGTCCCAACGCCCATGAACTGCAATGCCATAGCATCCATCAGTGTAGGTAGCTGATTCAGTCAGATTGTAAACAGGTG
>NW_012105775.1:994111-1087963 GCF_000951045.1 Mandrillus leucophaeus | reverse complement strand
GGAGTATTTAGTAGTTGATACCACATTTCAGTTGTTTTCCAGGTTTCTGAAAGAGACTCTGGTGAGAGGGATATCTTTACTGAACATTTCATTCTGTTTCATTATTGATTTCATTATTGGTTTACTGGAATCACCTTTGTTATAAACAAGCTACAGTTCTTTACTGTGATTCACTGGAGTTATTTCTGTCTCCTAAGTTTCACCTAGCAAACTGGTCAAAAGTAGGCATGACTGGCAAATACCTGTGAGTGGTAAACTTGTGCCATGCCACGTGTGTAGCAAGGTGTTTTCTTTGGAGTCAGAGTATGGCAGCTGTCCTAAGACACTTGAGGGCCTTGAAATCTGCTTTAGTCACATCCACTGATTCCCATGGGCCCAGGAGCTTCTTAGATGGAAATGCAAATCTTGTTCTAGATCCTGTTAGGATCTTGACACAGGCTGGTGTGTCCGATGGCTGGCAAGAGAGGGGTGTGAAGTTGACAGTACAACAGTCAGTAATGAGGTCTCATGAAATGTCAGTTGTCCAGTTGTTTGGCCTTTGCCTGAATGAGAGTTCACAGAAATAGCAAGCCCACAAGACTCTCCGAGTCAGAGAGGAAGTATGCCAGGCTGCTGATGGCTCTGCTTAGCATACCGTGCACACCCTGGGCTCCCAAACAGCTGTATTCCAGGACTCCCCATTCAAGAGCTGGATGGGAGAAGAGAAGAGGAAGGGATTTCCTCCTGGAGATGCCAGAGCAGACTGAGGCAAGCTGCCTTTGTGTCCTGGGGCAATGGAGACAAAGGTGGCCTTCAGATGATGTGGCACATGGCACTGGCAGTGGTCTCAGATAAGCAGCAGGTAAAGGAGCAGAGGATGAGCAAACAGGGACAGCAGCCACTGGGGCAGAATGACCTCTGAGGCTGAGGATGATGGTGCAGCAATTCTACTGGGTGCAGAGGAAGCAGGGGGCACTGAGATGCACAGGCATTGGAGTGAGTGAGTATTCTGCGGTATTAATTGGTAGACTCTAATTACAGCCAGGGCCAAATAACTGGGGGGCTGAAATTCTCCTCTCACAGCGGAAGAGACGTCAACTAACATCGTTGTCCACAGTGGGAAGTAGGGGTCATTTTCAGGCCACATTGTAGTATTCATATAGATTCCAACAATCACAGATGTCACCAACATCTGTGTAATAATTGGTAATCATAGTAGTTTCTCTGATGCACTTTAAGATCCTGAAATGTCTTCTGAGTCACTCAGGAGCAAATAATGTTTACAATAAAATGAGGTTAGGCATTTTTATTGTACTTAATGTTTTTTGAAAATGATTGTCTGTTCTCAGTAAATGTGGTATCTCATTGATTTGGATAATTGAGTTGATCAGGAACATTGATTCCTCAATCTCTGGGTGAATAGAAATTTTTCTTCTTGACCCTGCTAAAGTAGTAGCTCAATAAACTCATAATGTTAGGTATTGAGTAGTATATGCACACCGTCTCATATCCCCACACTCAAGGTGCAGATCATTTTCCTCGCTGTGCAGCTGGGGATCTCCTGGCCTTGACAGGGTCCCAACGCCCATGAACTGCAATGCCATAGCATCCATCAGTGTAGGTAGCTGATTCAGTCAGATTGTAAACAGGTGGTATTTCCTTTTATAGTCTCTCAGCACTTAGTCGAGATCTGAATACATTCAGGATATATGGGTAGTTGACTCTACCTGCTCAACTCTTAAGTTTATCCAGCATGCAGTAAATGTTTCCTGATGTCTGCTCAGGTCACCCAGGCAGATGTCGCATGCCTTTCTTGCATAGTGTGTTGTCATTAGGGTAATAATATGGATGAGACTGCTGTCATCACTTTGCTGCTCAAGGGAAATGAGTATCATTTTGCCTTATTTTACTAAGAGAGTCAGCTATGAATTTTGATTAAAGGCTCTATTTTACAGCTTGATAATAAAAGTGAACAGTGTTATGGATTGATGTCTTTCGGGAATTGGCAATGTCTGATAATCTGTCAGCCTTTCAGGCTCAGATTGCTGGTAGTAAGATTAAGAACTCTGATTGCATGAGTGAGAAGTAGTTCCTCTTTGGGGGACATAAGAAAGGTATAAAAATGCCTCCAGTTTCTTACTGGTCTTGGGAGGAAGTCCCAGGGCTTCCAGCATGAACGTGGCATTGACTGTAAGATAGGATTACAGCAGGAGCTCCTCAATTGCTATTAGATTCTTTGTGGTACACTGTATAAATACACATATTTAGCAGATGTTTTCAAGATAGTAAAAAATGTAACAAATGAATATAATCGTATAGCCAGAGTTATTTTTTTATGGCAACGAAACATTTTAATGTTTATATACATATATCACAATTTCCATTGGAATTTCTACCCTTACCAGACCTTAATTTGGTTTGTTTTTTCCTTATAGTCTTACATATTTACAAGAAATACATAAAATTCAAATAAAGAAGTAAAAGGTATTACTAGAGAGAGAAACTTTTAAAAGTTTGTAGCCTTTTTTTCTTTCCAACTTAGAAGATCATCCTAATTACTATATGAAGTGTATAAGATTAAGTATTTCCACAGTTCTATTTTTAAGTAGATGCTTGAACCTTGACTTCCTGTCCGTTTTGGAAACCTGGCAAATCCCACATGGCCGTAGCCGTACATTTAATTTGTTAGGGTTTCTGACATGTCTCCAGCTGTATTCTGGGATTTCTGGGTTATTATTTGTAGCATCTCACACAGTGGCAGTTGCCTACTCTTTTGCTTATTCACTCATGGGAATTGTTCTGGCATGCTGTCCTAGAACAATTCTCAGCTTCTGTAGTTTTAATTTTACTGGAAGTTAGCTTGTCTGATACGCTTTGCCAAGTAATTATATTTCTCCCCCATTTCAGCTGAGCTTTCAGCACAAGATCGGGATCCTTTATTGCAAGGCAGGCCAGAGCACGGAGGAAGAGATGTACAACAATGAGACGGCGGGACCAGCTTTTGAAGAATTCCTTGATCTTCTGGGCCAGAGAGTCCGACTGAAAGGATTTAGTAAATATCGAGCTCAGCTGGACAATAAGAGTAAGTTTAATGTTGGTGTGTGTGCACATTTTTAATTCTCCAAAGGCAGGCATGCTGCGTAAATCCAAGTAAGTGATCACATGCCCTCCTGTTCCCGACCCCAGAAGCAGCCTAGAAAGCTTATTTGGAATAGACTTTAGATTTCCTCAGATGAACAAAGGAAACACATTTCTCAAGAGGTATATGCTTCACGTTGTAAGCTCAAAGGGTCAATTCTTTTTCCTTTGTAACACCAGCAGAGAGATTCCCCAGTGTTTCATGAAGAATTGTTTAATATTTTCTTCTTTCTTTTACCCTAACCTCTTCGATTATACCCTTGTTTCAGTATACCAAGGACGAGCACTGCATTTATTTCTAAGAGACAAAATATTAACACATCCATTCATGCTGTGTTATTGGGCTTATTTTGTTCATTTCTAGATTCATGATGTTAACCAGGGAGGTGGAGCAGTGGTTAAAAAGCGAATGCATCTTCACACAATATCCCCTTATGACAGACTTGCACATGTACCCCCTGGATCTAAAATTTAAAAAAAAAAAAAAAAAAAAAAAATTGGCTAATGCATCTTATTTTTCAAGGATTTTATTTAGATCCCCTTGAGTGGGGCGCCTACTAGCTGTTCAGTGACAGATTGACTGGCCAATCCAAAACATGGGCTTTATGCCCTCCTAGGATGCATGAATTTGTCTAATAGCTACACATAGATAATCATGTTTTTCCTAATGTCTGTAAGTTCTATGTATTTTATCTTTGTGCTGTTATTTAGTTGCTATGAGTATCTGAAATACCAGGCAGAGTAATTTGATGTGTATTGGAAAATTCGGCTTATTATCAAACAAGTGCTTGCTCTTTGAGTGAAAAGAGATGAACAGAGAGTCTAAACTTGGAAGATCTGAAGGAGCTTCTTTACACGACTCCTAGAAGGAATGGTGATGTGGAAGTTTTCTGTGTGGGAGCGTCAGGGTGTGGCCGAGCTGTGATTGGAACCAAGGTGGCCTAATGCCATGTCTTCCTGCCTTCTGTTCTCCTTAGTCGCCAAGCCCTGTTCCTAAGTCTACTCAACTTGTGACTATCACTGATACTCCATCTGGATGAGGGTGGCACCTATAGTCAGTTCTGTTGTTAGACCTGTTTTTGAAAGTAGCAGTTATAGGATAGTTCACAAGCCCCTGTGATGATATAAACTCACACATGGGGCCCCTAGTTGTCCTTTGCACACGCCAGGGCTGGAGCTGGACTGTTAATATGTATAATGCCCATGCCTCAGAAATAATTCATAGTACCCAAAATGTGAATATCCATATATTTTAAGAAAGGCAAATGAGATCTTCTCTGATTTCCTTTTTTTTTCCGAACTCCTCTTTTCCGTAAAGAACCATGCACCCCCTAGAGATGCTGATATTCTGTCCTTAAGGATGTCCCTCCAGGAAAACCACTGCTGATGGGAACTATTACTGTGATTGTGTGTCGTCTGTCTTCAGTGGATTGGATTGAGAAAACATTTAAAGAATTTCTGATCTGTGTCGTCTGTAAAACTACAACATAGATAATCCAAGTATTTTCCTACATACAGAATTCACATTGGCTTTACATTTTTATGACGTAGGCCTTATCTTTGATACATTGCAGATGTAGTATAAGCACCTTAGCTCAAGGAGATGAGAACATAACAACTAGAGTTTGATATGTTGACTTTAATAATAAATATGTAAGTTATTTTTATGAGCAAGGCATTCTGTGAGATGCGAAGAAGTCTGATATTCTTTTAGTAGAGAGGAGATATGTAAGAATTAGGTATGGGAGAATGGTCAGATAAAAATTACGTCTTTTGAGGCACAGACAAATAAAAATCTTCCTTCTAGAATTTGGGGGACTTGAGTTCTAGTTAGAACTCTGTCTGCCCATAAAACTTAGGTCAAATCTGGGCCTCAGATTCCTCACAAGGAAAGCTCAGGATGTTGGGCTAGAATATCTGGGATTTCCCTTTCAGCTCTAAAATGGGTTGTTTCTCTCTTGAACATAAAATGAAATGGGATAGGAACATAGAGGATTTGAGCCACTAAGATGCTCTGTTCACTAGAGCAGAGTACAGAATCCCAGCCACGGAAAGCCTTTATTGAGCTAGGTGCAGAGAATGATAAAACTGATAGCCTGTATCCCTTTTTGAATGGAAATATTTATAGCAAACCCCAGAACAACAAGCCTTGTTAGTGTGTATTGTCCATTATCTGGCTGATATTTGACATAAAAACTTTCAGAATATTTAATTTTAGAAATTCCTCTTTTAGTATGGCTTGAGATAGACAAATTATTATCACATTTTAAGAAGTAGTTCTCCCCCTCCCCACGTCCCGGCCAGTGCATCTTTCTTTCTTCCTTGCAATTCCCTAAATCTGAAACCTAATATCAGTCAGCATTTCTCTTTCCGAATTTGAACCACCCCGATAGCAGTGTTGTGATGGGTGTCACTGAATGTACCAGGCCCTCTCATCATCCAGCCTTTGGTTTTGTCATCAGTGAGTCCATTGTTCATGGAAGGAGCATCCATCCTGCCGTGGGACTGTGCTGGCTCACATCCAGAGCCACGTTCACTGTCAAGGTTCTGAGCCAAGAGAATTAAAATGGAATGTGGCTTTCTAAGAAGTCCTTTGAAAATAACAAATGTGTGTTTAATGAATAGTTAAAAGGAATTTTTTTTCTATTTTGGGACTGATTTATATATAACTTTTTAGATGAATATTCTCTCTGTCCATCTGTAAATTAATTTCTTGGTAACTATATGTAAACACTAACTATTCGCCTTATTCATGAAAATGCCTTTTATGAATGACTTTGGAGCGTCTAAGATCTCTATGAGATATTTCTTCTAGAGCGTTTTCAGGTCTGTTTCTGTATTGGATATAAATATTGGAAAGAAAGACATACTACAGGGTTCAGAAAGAAAATATTAAGTCCATGAAGGTTGAATGGTTGCGTGTTTTTAAAGTAAAAATTCAGATTTTTAGATTAAAAAAAGATTAAGATGACTACATAGAGGTTTCCCCAACAAACACAATGGAATAAATGCTGTTAGCAACACTGTTTCTTGTTGATTAAAAAGTAAAGAAATAAGACTATGTATAGATCAAGAATTGACAAAGAAATTGAATGCCATTTACATTTTCCTTTTTGTATATCTTTTTGTCTTCATTATCCATGTGCAAAAAGTCATTCAGAAATTTACTCCAAAATTACTTCAGTGTTTTATAGTCAGCAGGTTAGTTTCAGTGTGTGAAACTCAATCTGAGATACTCTTATTGATAATACAGATGGAATTTGAATTTTCAAAGAATCATTCTCCTTTTCAAAAGATGAATAGTTTTATGATTAATAGGAGTTCAAATGTCATCGTTTTTTAACATATGTGTCGCTGGATAATATACTGTAAGTGATCACATTCATTCTCCATATTCTTCATTCACGTGATGTATCACTGTACTTCCTGTTGAAAGGAGAAAAAAAATTAATTACATTCAGGGAAAGACATATTCTAAATAACATTTTTTGTTTTCATTTCCATATTCAATCAATCTTATTTCATTTTTCTGGATTCTGGAAGATCAAGTGCCCAAGAATAACTAAGAATTAACTGTAAAACACACACACACACACACACACACACACACACACACACACACGCACACATGCACACATGGATGTGGCCAGGCCATCTGCCAGTTTGTCACACCCTTCAGATAATTGCACCCAGACCTGCACCAGCTTCTCCTCCACTGCTCACCTATGCACTTGGTGGCAAAAGCACTTCGCTTTCAGTGGATCACCTAAATCCACACTGTGAGGGCGAGAACAGAGAAGAAAAGCAAAGAAACTGAAGGTGCAGTAGAGAGCGGTGGAGAAGGAAAGGAGCCCCTCAGTCCGCAGTCCTGGAGCGGGAGGTGGTAGTAACAGTGCTTGGTGACAGCTGAAGGGCATTGTCCAGATTCTGGTTGGGTGGAGCTTGGTGTTTTTGTTTTTTGTTTTTGCAACAATAACCTTTTAAATATTAAAGCACTAATTTTGTAGTGGCTTACCTTGCTTCTGTAATTCATCTTTGTTTTCAGCTGATTCCACGGGCACGCACTCTCTCTATACCACATACAAAGACTATGAACTCATGTTCCACGTGTCAACCCTGCTTCCCTACATGCCCAACAACAGACAACAGGTATGTCCTCCCCAGCCTGGAGCTTTTTACCCTGAGTGTGGAATCTGAGGTGGGCCCACGATGATACTGGTGCATTTAGAACTTGCAAAGAATCAGTGAGGGTTTTTCTTGAAGAGCGTCAATCATCTTTGACTCTTTGATCATTTGGGATTATTTGGGTTTTAAAGGGCGTATTGTTGCGCTTTTTTCTTATAAAACTTAGAAACTCTTCTGCACTCAGATTTATTGCTTGCTAGGCAAAATCTTTTCTTAAGAGAAACTTGTCTCAACTATGTTAATTACGAAAAGGCCAACCATGTTGACCTGACCTCGGTTTTTGCGTATGGGTAAATAGCTCATTTATAGAGAATACTATTTGCAGTTGTTACTGGGGCTATTTTCAGCTGTTCCTCTCCTTTTCGTTTTTGTTGTTTTAAATGGATGTACTGGTCAAAATTTCTTGACCCTTTTAAAGAGAAAAAAATCAGAGTGCATCATGCTCTGAATATAGCCACTCAGTAAGAATTAAGAACCTTTGAAAACTTGAATGATGCATAAATCATTATAAAATAATTTACTTTTAGGTATAACTGTAAAATTGGTCGAGCAAGTTTTTTTTTTTTTTACAAAGATTACTAGAAATTATGGCCATTTTTATCTTATGCTAAAAATATTTGAAATGCTTTGTCTACTGTGAGCTTGAGAAGACTTGGAGGATCACTTGAGATAGCAAAGGACCTACGTTTGGGATAGAGGATCTATGGGATATAGCTAAGGCTCCATTTCACATCTTGTTTAGAATCTTCTGGGCTCTGCCCATGTTAAGCTGAAGATTTTTTGAAGAATATTGACTGCTTGAGTTTCTGAAGATTTGTTTACAGAAAAGCTTGTGAATTACTGGGATCTTATAACTGATTCGTTGACATAATTTAATTTTAGGGATTTGATTGTATTTAGGTTAAATCCAGAGTTAAAGTTTGTTTTCACATTTAGGAGATAGTTCTCTGGATGTCACTTAACTGATACTCCTTTGCTCTAAATATATTAAAGTACCAAGGACTACATAGGAATTGCTCAATAGGTATTTGTCAAATGAGTGAAATTTAATTGTCACAGAGAATTTTTCCTCTTTTAAAAACACTCATAAAAGTGTATATATATTTAGTCTAATTCTGCATTTTTTTCCCAAAGAGGAAACCAGCCAACTACCTCCTCTTCTCCCATCACTAGTTGGAAGAAGCACCTTAGCCTAAGATCCTCCACCTAGGATGAGAAAGCAGACTCCTGGTCCCCAGTCTCTTCTCATAGTAATTGCTAGCTGGGTTTTCTTGCCATTTTCCATCTCGTGCTTATCTCAATCTCTTGTCCTTTCTGAATTTTCTAGTGTTTTCTAATAATCATAGTTCTTCCTACCACCTTCAAAAAAATCTATCTCTAGATTTACACATCTGTGTATTTTTAAAGATAGACTTAAAATCACTAGATCACATGTATGTATTTATGTATATTTTAACCTAAGGGATTTTAACTCTCAAAAATTTATTTGCAATAATGCCAAACAGATTCACTGGATCTTAAGAGGCTTAATTTAGACCAGGACAGTTGTCCAGCAAATACTTGTGAATCATTCAGTAATTAAACTCTGTGGGAGTTGTTGCTCAGAAAACTGATAGGGCTTACTCAAGCCAAGAAAATCTGTCAGTACTTTAGCAGAAATAGAGCCAGTGACTTTTGACCCCCGTCATCGGGTATTCAAACCACAAAGCCCTTCCAGTTCCCTAATTACTTGAGTCATTGGACTTCAGGCTGAATTGGCCCTGGCATTTCACATGTGGCAACCTCCAGAGGTTTGAAGTCTTTACTTTTACCAGAACTCAAAACTGGCTTTCCCACCCCCTTTCATTGAAGAGTAATCAAAATCTGTAGGCATTAGAGTTTTGTGTACCTGACTTCATTTCACTGAAACTAGCCTTGAAAAAATGTGCGCACAAAAATCAGGACAGCAAAGCAGTGAAATTGTAGATGCAACTGGCGGGTAGAGGAGCATGTGTGTGTGCTAAAGTTCCCCAACTGGAAAGTAAAAGAAAAGTCCATGTAAGTTGAGGCTATACATTATAAACTCGTGAAAGCTGGGATTTGTATCTGTTTTGTTCCCTGAAGTGTCCCTGTGTGCCCAGAACAGTATCCAGAACATGGTAAGAAGTCAACAAACATTTGTTGAATGATTAATGAATGAATGACTGAACCTTTCTTAGGGATAGAGAATTAGGCAAATTAATACATGTAAAGCACTTAAAATAGTTCCAGGCATGGAACTAAGTTTTAGTTGTTATTCTTTTATAATTCATTAGATATCGAGCCACTCATATTTTGGATGACTTAATTTGCATTTTATTTTCCTGTATCCAGTGCTAAAGATCTATTATGAAAAACTAAGATTCTGAATGGTTAAGAAAGTGAGAGACTAAATTTATCAATTATTTCAGAAAATTATTCTTTGACATTTTAATATTTTGCAATCACAAGTTGTCATCAGAATGTTCTGTTTGTGGATAAGTAATGCCACTTGCAATCTTGGGACATGTATTTTCCAAATTTGTTATGAGTTGTATTGACTCCATTTCTCTCACCCTCCCCAACCATGCCCACAAATTATGTTAATACCAAAGGCAGAAATGTCTGAAATGACCAGCTGGGTTCATGAGTGCAATTTGAAGCCACAGGACTTAGCAAAGTTAACTGGCCCCTACATGAATTATGCCTGTAACCTTGGCTGCTTACACTACAGTTTGTCACCATTTAACTGGTCCAGACTCGTCCACATCAGATCTAATTTCTTGTGTTCCTTCTTGTAATAAATCAAGCTGGATGCCGATTCCAGGATGTATTAAAAGTCTTCAGAGAGTTTACCACAGTTGCAAAAGAGCTTTAATCTTTGCAATGGTCTCTGACTCTTGCGTAGAAAAACTCAGTAGACCAAAAGAGTGATAAGAAACTCTGCTCTTGGAGTTATTTTCTCTCTTCAAAAGTTAAGTCCTGCAAGTCTCTCTGCATCTGTCTGGCAGTCCATCCACTTTTCCCAGGGCTCTCTTCCCCTGTGTGCTTTCCTTCTGCTTGCCCTGGAGACAGGTCATGGTTAAGCCATCGTGGGATGTCATCAATGGGAAGAACTTCACAAATTAGCTTTAAACTTCACTTTGGCAAAGAAATTCTTTCTTCAAAGTAGGCATATAAAGTAGAGGTGCCTCAGTGCCTGGCACACAGTAACCTATTTCTTTTTTAATGTATGCGTAACATTTTAGCTGCTCTGTTGTGAAGGGGTACTTGTTGCCTTATGGAGGTGTCTAATGAGTAAGACCAAGCCCCTAGGTTTCTGAGATGCTAATTAAAGGATACTGGTCTTATTCTAGTAATGGGCTTGACACTACAGAGGTAATGATGTTACATTTGGGCTAAGCCTGGAGCCGTTTTCTCCATAGTGGATAGGGTGATTGTAAGCTCCTGCCTTAAAGAGTTTGCGTACTTCCTTAAGTCCCTAGTCGGTGTTACTAAGGACTCGTGTGAATACTGGAACATCCTGCCTTACTAAGTGCTATGAACCCTTGGGTCCTGACTATACTTGGTTTCACCTGTGCATAATACTGTAGAATATTTTGGGAGGATAAAATGCTTATTTAGTTTTCCATGAGTAGCTTTATTCCCAGACCCTAAGTAGGAGCATATACTTATACTACATCACAAAGATCGTTACTTAGAGTGAGGGTTGGTATTGCCTAGTGTCAGAAAGAAGAAAGAGATGTTTATATCTGCACAATCCTGTTATCATCTTTACTTTGTTATGAAGTCCTTAAAAATCTGCATTCTTAGATTGTTTTGTTTCTTTGTTTGCAAAGTGTTCATTTCTTAACTCATTTGTACATTTACTCTTGTTATTGGTAAAATATCATGATTATGTGAAATGGTAAATCAGTGACAAATCCTTCAAACATTAATTAAATGTAATATCCTCTTCTTGCCCATCAGAAGTAAGAACAGTTCACTAACATTCACTTTTTTGCAGGAGGTGGGCAAGATTTTTCTTTCTTTTGTATTTATGTAGTAAGGTATATAAGTTGCCCTTCCTTAGTTGTTATTTAGAATGCTTTTCTACATTAACTTTTTCCGTAGGAAACTCTATACGTCTCTTAGAAATCAAGGCATAATTCTAACCACTGGTGCAAACTCTTGAGGATAGTGTATGTGAGGGGATATGTGTGTTTATGTACATGCATGTGTACGTATAAGTGCAAAATTAGGGCCTTCTCCCTAAAGGAGGAAAAGCCAGCCCTCCGGGTGAAGGGGAAGAGCTTTCCAGGTAAGAGATTAGGAACTGCAAAGTTCCTTGGGTGGGAATCAGTTGTCCTATAGGAGGGACAAGATGCTGTCTAGATGGTAAGGAGCCAGGTGATGAGGTCAGAGTGGTAGGAAGGGATCAGTCATGTCAGAGGAGTCTTTGTCAGCCCCCTTTTTAGTAACAGGATTTAGATTCAAACCCAAGGATCAGGATTGAGAACCTGTGATTGCTTTCTTAGAGTATATGGATTTGCTTCTTTCTAAAGACCTTCTCTGGAGACCTGCCTTCTCCAACTTCAGATGACCTTCCTCTTCTCTGACTCTTACGAGCTTCTGAATCATATCCTGACTGTTCTCTTTCGTGTTGTACAGCCTGCTTTCCCCCAGCATTAGGTGCAAAACAGTTTGTTTCTGTCTTACTGGGTTAAAAAAATAATAATTTAACAAATGAGCCCGTATACATAGAAGCCAGCAGATACTATCTCATTCAGCTTTCGGTTTTCATCCAAGTGTGCTATCTGATACTTATTTTCACTTCCTGGTTTTTTCCTTCTCAGTTTGCTTTTTGAGTTTTTTCCTCTCATTAAATTTTTTTTTTTTTTTTTCCCTTGTTTTTTCTTTTTTTTTTTTTTTTGGGTTTCCTTGTTCTTTTTTGAACCTTGCTTCCATTTTTTTTTGTTCCCTTCGGGTTATTTGGCTTTTTTTTCCCGCCAACCCTTTTTTTTTTTTTTGTGGGCTTTTCAATTTTTTTTGCAGCTATTTTGAAATACACAATAAGTTGCTGTTAATGGTAGTTTCCCTAGTGTACTGTCGAATAATTAGAACTTACTCCTTCTATCTTACTGTATTTTTGCACTAAGTTGAAACCGGTCTTGTGAGATCCCGGTTTGTTTAAGGAACTGACACTAAACCTATGGCTGTAAATGGTATTTCTGTAGCATCTATATGCTTTTGCCATGGAATTGGGTGAAGACTCACATTTTCTCTTTCCTTGTCATAACAAGAGCTTATTCCTGTTTCACAGCTGGAATCAAGAGTTAGAAATTTAGTAGAAATGACTATGTAAATCTATCTAATACAATATTTATTAACTCCCTGTTGCAGCTGAAAGCACTAATAAGTTGGTTCTCTTGACATTACTGAAAATCGTAATTAGCTTTGCATACCTAGAAAGAAGTTTGCCCCAGAAGATGTCATTCCTGTAATTCCCTCAAACAAATAGTGCCATCCGGTTTTGCCAGGCTGCGTTTGTTTCTGGTTTGCCTTCCCTTTTCCCAATTTACAGACTCTGATTGTATAGAATTTCATTGACCAGTTAGAAAAAAGCATAAACTACTAAAGAAAACATTTGCCTTTAAGAAGTTTAAGAAATTACTTATTTCATGTTTGACAAAGTCCTAAAACAGAAAAATGGATAATATTTCTGTTAATTTTCCAGATTATTTTCTTAATCTCTGAAACAAATTCAAGCATCCTACTAATGGATAGTGTTCATTTTTCTTATTTTATTCTCCTTCAAAGAGCTTTAGATTTTACACTTCCTAATGAATCTCCTTGTTTCCACCCCCAATGGTTTATTTTTTTCCTACAAAGTGCATTATGTGGCCACGACTAAATTAACTAGACTTTTAAAAACATTTTTTGGCCCATTTTACAAAGCAAAAGAATGTGTCTAGAAAGGGACAACAGTGCTTTGGCATGTTGTCAAGGTAACCAGACTTTAGCTTGTGCTTTAACTTGTGCTTTAAATAGTCCTGTGGTGAAGTAGAGAATCAGACCCAACATCTTCCTTCAGGAGGAAAAGAAATTGGAATAACTGTCCAATTTGCTGTTGCAGTCTTAACAGCCACGAAGCACTGACTAACAAGGCCCTCCCTGCACCCTGTGTTTAATTGACAGGGCTAGCCAACGTGAAGCCACACTGGCAGTCACTCAGGAAGTAGGAGGTGCTGAACTCACTGCCTGGCCTTGGCCAAAGTGAGCTCCATCTTTTGACAGTCTGAGAATTCCTGTGTTTCAAGGGCATTGAATAAAGGAGAGTGTGAACTGCTGTGTTTTGTAGTCTACAAATACATTGAACACAATGATGGGCATATTTTTAAAAACTATTCCTGATTTTTCCTTGTCTTATTACAATACATATGAATCATGTATTTCAAGTTTGGGAGAAAGGAGCAAAGAATGTCCTTGCCAAATATAGTTTTCACTGATTATTTACATGCATTTGAAATGGCACATTTTAAATATCTAGCAAACTTTTTTAAAACCACATTTTTAAGTGAGGTGGCTCATTGGGTCTGTATTATGATGTATTAATATATGTTTCCAAACTTCACTCAGACAGTAAGATGATTTTTGTGTGTTTATAACTTTGACCATGGGGATTTAAGTAGGAATTTTTCAGCATATGAATCAGCAATTTAACTGGCCTGTAGAAAACTCTGAAAGAATGAACATTTCATTCCCACTTTTCCAGGCCTTTTATCATGCTAAATCACACAAGTCAGGGACCTGACAATGAAATCCTTTTTGTATCTGGGTTTAAAAGGCTTTAAAAGTTGAACTTAATGGTCTTTACGTGGAATATGTGCTGTAGGTGCCAAATAAATTTAAGGGTAAAGTCGTGGTCTTTCATATTGCTAGTGAAAAGAGGTTTACTATCTGAGATTGTCACATTCCAGCAATGACATCACCAAGTTGTGTAAGGATTGTTTTATGTATTAAAACTGAAGATCACAAACTTTGAGAGCTCAGATCTATGCCTTCATTTGTATAAGCTGACAGAGTGCCTTTATGTGGATTTATGGGCATGTGTTCATAGGAAGGAAGTGGTCACAATTTTAATGCATGATGTGATGTGTCAGTAAATGTATATTTGGATTATTTGTTTATTTGTTAAACAAATGTGTATTGGGTACCTCCTTTGCCTGGCACACCATTAGAAACTAGGAAACCGAAAGTCAGTATGACACTTCTGTGCCCTCATGAAGGTTATGACCTGATGCAGAAGAAGTAAACCAACCGTTAGAAGACCGTGCAACAACCAGTGTAATAGAAATAGGCCTGGGAAATAGGAAGTTTCTTTCAGATGAGGTGGGATCTACAGAGACAACTGCATTGTCTGGGAGAAACCTGGAGTGAAGGGGGCATTCTTGGCAGAAGGAACATCAAAAGTAAAGGCATTGTTCAAATGTTACTGCTCTGAGCGTCATTCCCCCTGCCAGATTTATGATTTATAAAATTATGAATGATTGGGCTTCTGATTATTAATCCAGTGGAATTCTGTGTTTCTGAATTACATTTTAAATGGCCAGGGTTCACTTAATTGGTTTGTATTATTGCCCACCAAAATGACCGTGTTCTGTATTTTTGTTGCAAAAATGCATGTTACTGTGGGAGCACAGGCTAGAAGCTGAGGCCTGCCGGTATGATAGTGTAGGACCTTTCAGCAAACCTGTACCCTGTCTTGGACTTCATCTTCCGGAGCTTAACCTACAACCTTTTTTAAAGCATTGTGAGCTCTGATGTGCTATTATTTTAGGGGTCTAAAAAAAGGAACTGGATAAAGACAAAAAGGAGAGAGAGAGTACAAATTGAATTTTAAAATAAAAGAGATAAATATTTAGGCTTTTCTTACCGTGGGTCTTTTGGATGAAGCCCATTTTGCTTTTTCTATGCCAAATTTAGGAGCACTAACTTCCAAAGAATGACTGTGCTTTTTTAAAATCACTCCTTCAAGTTGAAAGATGAGCGAATTGCATATATTTATATATTTTGTTTTAAAGAAAAACTTGTTTGTAACTCTTCACTTTCTTGACCACAGCTACTGAGGAAAAGGCACATAGGAAATGACATCGTGACCATCGTCTTCCAGGAGCCTGGGGCACTTCCTTTTACTCCAAAAAGCATCCGGTCTCACTTTCAGCATGTCTTTGTCATAGTCAAAGTGCATAATCCATGTACCGAAAATGTGTGTTATAGGTGAGTCAGTAATTGCTGATCTGTCATTCTCCCAGGTTTGTTTCAACAGGGCATCTTTTCCCAAAAGTATCTTTGTTTGCCAATTATTATTTCCAACTTCATGATTTTCTAATTACTGAGACACTTTCTGTAAGAAATAATTGCCTTCTTCCCATTTTGCCCCCTTGAAAAAGTGAAATGCTTAGCACTTTAAAATGGTGGATTACACGTTTCCTCTGTTTTTTCCTAAAAACTTCAGCCAGAACCAATAGCTTAATTGGTGCCCTCCTCTGAGTTGGATGAAGTGACTAGTTAACTGCTTATCTAGGAGAAGTAAGTATTGTGGCAGTAAAACATTTCTTTTCATCAAAGATCTTGGATCTTTGCAGGGCTGGTGAAACAAGGAGTTGACACTTGGGTGACTTCAAAAGGGCACGTGCATGCCTTGGAATCCCAAGACTGGCTCTGACAAGGCCTGCTTTTCTGCTTAACTGCTACTCCCAGACTCTGTGTTAGGAAATAACTGCAGCCAAGTGATCATATCATGTGGGGTATTGGTAAAACAATGGGTCTTTGATTTTGTTTGAAACCAGCTTTACCACTTATCATAGGGCTTTGTGTGACTTATTTTATTTTTCTTAGCATTTGATTCCTCATCTTAAAATTAAAGATAATGGTAATGATAGTACCTACTTCAGTATGTGGTTATGATGAATAAATAGCTTAAATTATGTAAAACACCTATTAGAGTTCCTGGAATTCATCCAAGGTTATTTTCATTTATCATCTTAAAACAGTAGTTGCCAATTCAGCTGCCCACTGGGCCTAGTTCAGAGACATGACTATTCCTTGTAAGAAAGTGAAGACTACAGAGCTTACTGCCTAAAGGCAAAAGAGAAATTTGTCTCTCTGTGAGAAGTTGCCAATTTACATCCCACCCTACAGATGCCCAAGCCATCTTAGAACAAAATCTGAAAACCAGCAGTTCTTACCCTGAATTTTACCTCCCAGTCACCGTGTTAAACATAGCCCTAGTCTATGGCTCTACTGTGCTGTGTTCTAATGCAGTACACCTGGCATCTCTATTTTTTCCTCCAGAGTCATTCTTACACACATCTGGGTTTAAGACCACTGGCCTAAATGCTCAGAACTACTTTTTAAAAGTGATATTTGAAAGAATGTAGTATCTACTCTATACAAATGATAGGCTTAAAATAGATAGTATTGGTACAAACCTGGTGAGTTAGCCTTTTTTCCTGGGAGCTCATCCAGCGAATGGTAATTCTGAAGAGTAAAATGAACCTTACTAATGGGTTGGGAAAACTGAAATATAAGGCTTTATTGTATTGTATTTGGTGTTATTTTATGGGTAGCTATCTTTAGGTCAAATCAAGTATTTTAAATTACTTGCTATCTTTATGCTTGTATCATGAGGTAGTTCATTAGCAGGAAAAATTGTAAAGATAGGCAATACTTGTTCAGTTTATTTCTTTTAGGTTTTCTGGTTTTAATTAAACAACTGAGTTGTTTAATTAAATATTTTTGAATCTAATTAAATGTTTTGAATGTATTTAATGTTTTTGAAAACACCACAGAGATATCTTACATATAAACAAAGTACATCGCATTTTTTCTGTGATAAAGATAGCATATGCCAATCATTCAGAGATGGAGTGATTAGTTTTTAAGAAATCACATTGCTGTTACTAAATTAACCTTTGCTAATGAGATTCAAATGTAACATCAGTTCAGTTGCCTACATTTTTGGAAGTGCCTCATCAGCTTCATTGATCTTGCTTAAAAACATCGCTAGTATTTCTTAAACAATCAATAATAATCTTGAGTAATCCTGTAGTCACATTAATTCCATAACGTTTCATGAAACTGTCCTTACTCTGTCTCTTGGAATAAGGTTGGCACGCCCACATTTTCTAAAACCACCTTATTGGTCTGTTTCATGTGATACTCCTCTAAATATTCCAGTGGAGAAATAAATGTATTAAAATAATTTCCAAGGAAATGATATAGTCCAGCTCAACAGCTTTCTTAAATTTTGCTGTGTCCTAATCCAGGGTGGCAACCTCCCGTGAAAGCTGTTTTTCTCCTGAGCTTTGTACGGGTGTTGAGTGGCAGTGTATTCTTGCTGACGTAGACCCTCAGTACCAACGCCAATTCATAGGCCTTACAGCTGTCAGAAGGGGCTGCGCGGTTGAGATCACCTCCTCTAATGAAAAGTGTGCAGCCTATCAGGTGTACCTGCCTGAGCAAAAGACCACAGTCCCACCCTACAGAGGGAGTCAGGCCTCCCCCATGAGCTCAGCAGAATGCTCAAGCAGTTATGCAGGGTCCCCTGGAACTAGGAGAAATGAGGCAACACACCCAAAGCCTCACGAAACATCTCGCTTTTAGCCTGAAAATATTTAAAAAGCAGACATGACAAAGTGCCTGTTTCTTTATAAAAGACTCTTTAATTTGTAGCCAATGTTAAGCTGACTTTGAGGGATTTATGTTTTTATGTGCTTTCCAAGATAAACTCTACAAAACGCTCAGTAACGGAATGAGAATAGGCTTGGTAGCTAACAGTGAATTAAAAGTGGAGAGGTATCTACAGAAAATGATGACGGCCATTTTTAAGAAAATTTAATATGTAACATCTTCTGACAAAAATTAGGTGACAGGCTTAAATCATTTATTAAAACAACTATGATAGTAATAGTGACAGTAACAGCAACAATTTGGGTAATAAAAGCTTTACGTGCATTATTTTCTATCATCGTTACAGTGGGCTTTTGGGTATGATACTACTTTACCCTCCATTTTACAGATGAGGGCAGTAAGGCACTGAGGGATTATATCGTTAGCTCAGTCACTCAGGAGGTGGTAGAGCTGGATTCCCGTTAGCTGACTCCAGTTTGCTCCTCGCACCTTTCTTTATTGTCCTTTGGCCAGCAGGCTTTATTGAAACGCTTTCATGCGCATATTAAGGAATGCTTATCTTTCTATGTTTGCTTTTGCTGGAGGAGCCTTAAATATCTAAGGCCCCTAAATCATTAATAAATGCTATCGAATCATTGGGTGAAATAAGGAGCTCTGATATAAGTTCTCGTTTCCACACATTGGGAATTATCTGAATCTGGCAAAAGAATATTTCTTCTGAACTTGACTCTATTTGGAATGTTAAGGATCATATGAGCTTTTGTAATCAAGGATTTCTAATTGATTCCCATACCCAGAATATCATAATCATGGAATAGCCATGCTTACATTCTGCTGCTTTTCTTGTACAACTTTGAGATGTGCAAGAATACAGTTTATTGAACAAGAATATGGCATACATTGTAGAAAGAATCTCCAAGTAGATATTAGGGTCTATAATTGGATACAAGAAGAATTTCTCTAGTACATAATGGAGTCACCATGTCTCTCTTATTCACTATGTGACACCACAGTGGAGAATATTTAGATATAAGAAATTTCCTCTGACATTGTAGCTTAAGTGCATACAAGCTGCAGTCAGAGGGTAGCATGAGATCTACCGAGTTAATGCAGAGAAGTAATGCACTAGAGTGCCAGATGACATTTGGCTGCCTCAGCGTTAAAATACTGCTAGAAATCCATACTCATTGTTGGAAGAGCGAACCAAATTTAGGAGCAGTGATACACTGGTTTATCGTACCCAATATTTGCAGGGCAGGTTGCAGTACACAGAGAGGCCCTTTGAGCTCATTGACAGTGTAGAGAAGAGAAGCCACAGGGTGTGATTAGACTAATCACAAGTTCAAACAGGAGCTTTAGGACCACTCTCTTAGAGTTAACATGGGGGATTTTAAGGGATAAACTAATTCCCAGTCTAGAATGGCCATCCTGAGGATAATGGTGAGGGGAAAATGGGCCACACGTGATGTAGATCCCTGGCAGCGTCAACCTCTGTGATGTTTTTAAAGACCTTCCCTTCATTTAAGGACATAAGTCAAGTTCCCACACACACATACCCTCTGGTGTAGTACGTATACTACCGTAAAGCACCACCAGGTGCTATTCATGAGTTTGGTGTATCTGTCCCAAAGCAAAGCAGTCATTTCTTCCCTTTCATATTGGTGAAGGCCCCATCTAGCCAGCTGTCTGTCTTGCCGCTACAGGTAATTAACGCTGCTGAAGAGATTGCAGATTAAAGCACAAGTGAGAGAGCCTGCAATTTTTCTAAAGTCTAACAAACCACATTTCAGAAGAGTTTGCATCTGACAGAACAAATTTGGATGGAATGTTTTTTTTCCTTACTTTTTTTAGAATTTTCCACAATGATGAAAACAAAACAAAGATTGCTTCCTTTCTTTACTCCAACGTCAGCCTGGGCAGATGTGGGATTGGTACAGATTCTTGGTCTGTGGTAGCTACTCAGTAATTGGGGTGCTCTCAATGCTGCCAGTGATACCGGATCCATTCATTCACTCACTCGTCTTAATCCTTCCTTTGTTAATTCATTAGTCCACTCTATAATTTATCTTATTCAGAAAAGGATATGAGATAACTAAAGCAACTCTCTGATGTAGGGGAGCGTTACTGGTTTTAATAGATTAAGATGCTCATTATTAACACTATGCATTTGATCTCTTCAGTCCCTGAGTTCTCTTAAAACTTTGCTCCCATAAAACCTTCATTTAGATGTTCAAAATGTAACCAAGTGAGCATTTCCTTTAAAAAAGTGACACTTAAAATTTTTGGCCTTTGTAAGTATGATGACTCTGTCCCATGTCACTGAATTCCTTGCAGCTAACTTGGGCTAAACCCACTTTGGTCGGAAGCGTTACTGTTTTTCCCTGTGGTAACCAGCCCACAGAGTTATAGAGTGTCAACCTGCTTATTCCACATGCTATGGATGTGTTACCCCCATATTAGTTTGGTAGCACTGCTGTACTAATACCACAGGCTAGGTGGCTTAAGCAGCAGACTTTTGTTCTCTCAGAGTTCTGGAGGCTGGAAGTCTAAGATCGAGGTGTCAGCAAAGGTTGGTTTCTCCTGAGGTCTCTCCCCTTGGCTTATGGATGGCTGTCTTTTCCTTGTGTCTTCACATGGTCTTCTTTCTGTGTGCATACATCCCTGGTATCTCTTTATAAGCCCAAATTTTCTCGTCTTATAAGGACACCAGTCTGTTGGATTAGGGCCCACCCTAATGGCTTCACTGTAACTCAGTCACCTCCTTAAGGATCCTTTCTCCAGATAGCGTCACATTCCCAGGAACTATGGGTTATCTTGTCAACATGTGGATTTTGAGAGGGACAGAATTCAGCCCATTACACCTCCTGTCTACTAAGTTTAAAACATTTTGCTTAAACAACAACAAACCCTGGGTATCTAGAAATTAGGAGAATAAGAGTCTGCAGAATAGACCAGGTAAGTTGAAAGTGTGTATATATGCCAAATTCGGAAAGATACACTTTATGGTATCATAGCTTATCTCATTTTGTTTCCGTTTTTACTTCCTCAGTGTTGGAGTTTCCAGATCAAAAGATGTGCCACCATTTGGCCCACCGATTCCCAAAGGTGTAACTTTTCCAAAGTCAGCCGTGTTCCGGGACTTCCTTTTAGCCAAAGTAATCAACGCAGAGAATGCAGCCCATAAATCGGAAAAGTTTCGAGCAATGGCCACTCGAACGAGGCAAGAGTACTTGAAAGATCTGGCGGAGAACTTTGTCACAACTGCCACTGTGGATACCTCTGTGAAGTTCAGCTTCATTACACTGGGTGCAAAGAAAAAGGAGAAAGTAAAGCCAAGGAAGGATGCCCACTTGTTCAGCATTGGAGCCATCATGTGGCATGTGATAGCACGGGACTTCGGCCAGTCTGCTGACATTGAATGTCTTCTCGGGATTTCCAATGAGTTCATCATGTTGATTGAAAAGGATTCCAAGAATGTTGTATTTAACTGTTCCTGCCGGGATGTTATTGGGTGGACATCTGGATTAATGAGTATCAAAGTGTTTTATGAAAGAGGAGAATGTGTCCTCCTGTCCTCGGTAGACAACTGTGCTGAAGATATCAGGGAAATTGTTCAGCGATTAGTAGTAAGTACCTGTTTTCTATTTTCCCTTATGTTTTCAATTCCAGATTCAAAATAACTTTCACTGGGGAAATCCTACCATGATTATAGCAATTAGGGAATGCATTACTATTTCTTACAGATACAGAGCTTAATTTCAAATGCTAGGTTCTTTTGAGGAGTTCTTGAATACATGAACAGTGGAGAAGCAACCATCATAAATTGATTGGAAGAGTTAAGCCAACCTGCAAAAGAGAACATTGAGATGTATTTTAGTGGCATTTAAAGGAAAAACAGAATTATCTGGGTAGAATGTCTGTTTATGGAGGCTGACATAACATACCTTCCCAGTGGGTAATTAACAGCAGAATTGCTGTTGAGTGTATGAATGATGAGTCCTATTTGCAGTTCAACCCTGCATGTTTATACAGCAGGTATTTTTGTGTAATGTGCCAGATTAAATATATTATTAATCTTAGAGCCACTGTTTCTTAAGGAAGTTTTTCAGAATTACACATTAATTTAGAAAGGCTTTTAAAAAGTCAGACCTAAAAAAGATTTTTGTGTATGTGATTTTTAGTGCAAAACCCTTATATTTTATCCATGGTGTTCAGTAGTCATATTTCTGCTCCCAATTTTAACGAAGTAAGAATTAGATTTTAGTTTGAGCATATAAAATAAAGTAGTAAGAATACATCAAACTATTTCCAGTTTTTATTTTTGGTAATATAAGAAAAAAACATGCTTTGACAGTAGAATTTCTTGTGTGTATGTCTTCCCCCAAAAGGGATGTTATTTTTTTTTTTAAATTAGAAAAGGTTTAGTTCACTATGGATCATGAAAAAAGGAGAAATTATATCCATTCCTTGTCCCCTTTCCTCCCACCAAATATAAATTACCCTTTTGTTGTTACAGACCATGTATAAGAGAAGGTAAAATCAGGGCAGTGTCTGCTGGCCTCGGAAAAGTAATTTCATTATTTGTGGAGACTGTTTACGGTAAAGGGCCTCAGTATGTTCGACAGTGTTATCAGGTATATGTGTGCAAGCCTAGATAAGGGGCTTGGGGTGATTAAGTAAATGATTAAATGTCTAGAGAATTGACTTGAGTTATACTGATGAGTCTCTGGATGCATTGTGCTTTTGCTAATTGCAAATACTTCTTTTCAGCATATCCACCAAATCATTATAATCTGTGCTTCTGAAAGTACAACACAAATACCACTTCACCAACCATGAAAATGTACTTTCCCTGGATATTTACACAGGGGCTCTTATACATTTGCTATTCCATGGACCCCATCCTATTTTGCTAGAAAAGTGTATTGTCAGTGTGACCAAGATGCACAATATTACAAATCTATTTTAGGAATTATATTCTGTGTCTAGGATGACGTGCAACATGAGCTATTGGAAGCAAGCCAAACCAAAGACTGTTGAAGGGATTAGATCGTAAGTGTTGGTACAGGGTGGTAGTAACAGAAATGGGAAGAAAGAGAAGAATGCAGTCATCGTGGAGATGTTGGGAATGCCTGTCCGTTTGGCAGGTGGTTAACTCAGTGTCCATTCTCAGGCGGTGGAAAGTGGAACTAAAGGTGTCTGTCTTGCAGGTAACAGTACAGGAGGGGAATGAGAGTTTGTTCCTAGAGGGCCAGGCAGGGTTCACTTCCCAGATGTGCACCCCGTGCAGTTGCTCAGGGACCCACTCTCAGAAGAGTTTGTGCTTGACTGAATGCTCTGCCATTGCCATCTTGAAATTCTTCATAATTTTTTCATAAGGAGCCTTGCATTTTGATTTTTCATGGGGCCCCACAAATTACATAGCCAGTCCTGGCTAGGAGACTACAGTTTTCGTGTGATAATTGGGTCCGTGGAGAAAGTCCAAATACATGGAGAACACCTTCCTTCAGACTTTGGGGATGTGAGGAAGCAATAAACAGAGGGGAAAAAGAAATAGCAAACAGACAAAGTAGGGGAGATGGCAGGTGACTGGAGAAAATGAGCAGAAGAGCCAGAGCTGGAGGACTCTGGAAAGGCTCAGCCAATAACTCTTCATTCTGACACATGGATGATAAATTTCACCTGATAATTGCATTGATATTTGAAAGAAGGCTGGGTACATGTTATGTGTCATCTTTTGATAGGATTGCTTAGAACAGAGTTGAAAAAGAAGAGAACAAGATATATTTGTGTTGTGCGTATTACAGAACTACTTCTTCAAGTTTTAAGTTACTTCAGTTCATGACTTTAGAAATGTCAATATTCTAAAACGTCACCACTAACTAAAACCAGCAATCCCCTTTCTGCATTTTGCTGAGTCGTGAACTGTCATGGCTGTCTGGGAAAAGCTGATTGGCATTGTGTGCACTTGTGGTAACCATGGAAACATCAGACACAGTGGTGATACATGAACCAGCCCCAGTCCCACAGCTGTACTTACTGTCATAGGTCTTATTAAATCTGTGTATTCAGAGCATGTTTCATAGAAATAGAGCGTTCATTAAACTGAAACTTCATACATTGCCTCTGGGCTTTTGGGGATAGGAGTATGATACCTCCCAACTTGAAATTCCCACAGATAGGTGATGTCATAGTCATCAGATGATATTTAATGAGCCCGTGTTTTTCTTTCATTGCATGTAAACTATGCTCAGTGAGTGCTTTTGAAGACTACGTTAGTGGTGCTTTAATGTACCAAGTGGGATGCAAACCACCATTCTTCTTTCATGTTCCTTTTTGTGGGACTGCTGTTGACTCTCTCTCACTCTTGAGCAAGGTACATACACTGGGGCTTCCTCTGCTTGGGGCTGCCCTCAGCCCCAGGAGACAGACCCAGTGGAGGAAAGGCAGCCCATAGGCCCAGAGGGACTCTCTGCTGCCTGCCAGAGCACCATCCTGCACACTTGTCTTGTGAACAGATGGCCAAGGAGTCTGGCTGGCCTGCCTCCGCCATGGATCTGAATGGTCCTCACCACTCGGGCAAGCACAGACAAGGACCCTAGGGGACAGAACACTCCACAGTATGTCCCCAGGGCTGGTGCGTAGAGAACATTTAGAGTTTTCTTAAAGCTCTGACTTTCTGAGTTTGCCCTTCGTGAACCTCAGAGTGGGCTCTTAAGCGTTAGCTTTCAAGTGTTTTGGGGTGTTTTTCTTTAAATTGTCTAATGAGTTTTAGTGCTTGCTGACTGAAACTTGTAATGGTCTCCAAAATCTTTACGTTTTACATCGCAAAAATCCATCTAGAACAATGGGATTTATATGCTTAAAAGCCAAGTCACTTGACACAATAAAGGAAAAAGGGGAATTATCTCAGTCCATCTGAAGCTCCCAAGCTCTGGGTCAGTGACATCTAAGAAAGCAGGACACCTGTATCAAGAATAGATTTGACTTAGAGTGAAGAATGAAGCCATCGTTGTGCTTCTATTATTTTTTTTGCACTTGATGCTAATGTTAATTGTGATCAGCTCTGAACTTAAATGTGTCCTCGTCTTGTCACTTGGACAGTTTAAGGAAAAGGCAGAGAGAGACGGGCAGGGCTCTGAGGGCCCAAGGGAGAGGGCTGGCATGGAGGCCCATACGTGCACCTTTGGTAGAGCCCCATGGCAGCTTTGGCAGGAAGGGCATCTCTAACAGTCTCCTTCCCCCTTAGATAGTGACGAGAGGCTGCGAGACTGTGGAAATGACCCTGAGGAGGAATGGGCTGGGCCAGCTTGGCTTCCATGTGAATTTTGAAGGAATTGTCGCAGATGTGGAACCTTTTGGCTTTGCCTGGAAGGCTGGCCTTCGCCAAGGGAGCCGCCTCGTGGAGATCTGCAAAGTCGCCGTGGCCACTCTGACGCACGAGCAGATGATCGACCTGCTCCGCACTTCTGTGACTGTGAAGGTGGTCATCATCCAGCCCCACGACGACGGCTCCCCCCGAAGGTAAGGCGTGCCAGGCCCAAGTAATGCTCACTCCTCCTTCGCCTCTGTAGCAGGTGGCTGTCCTCACTGCCCCTGCAAGGTCCTCAGAAAATGCAGTCAAGTGCGTCTTGGTACAATGCTGTTGCGATGTCTCTCATTCAGGAATTGAAAAGGAGCTTTAAAATATGTAATAAATGATAAAAAGTAATTTTCTAAGCAGTTTATTGGGACATTGACTACATAAAAGCTGAGCTATTCTGAACTAACAGGAAGAGCACCTGCCTGGTTCCCCTGGACCAGTCAGACTTATATCTAAGAGGAAATAATTCTGCATCACAGCTCAGCCTTGAACACATTAAATAACCATTCAGTTAGAATATCCTCCCATAACATGAAGCCATTGATTATTTTAAAAATATTTAATAAACCAATACTTGTAGGTATGAAGGAATGTTGGAACAGCACATGTACTCTGTGTGGTGAATACTCCATTCTCAATTGGAGCTTGAGAGATGTTGAACTGGTTCAGGGTGTTGTCATAAACTGTCAGGAGAAATAGATGAAAAGGAATGGCTAGACTTGGAAGGTTCAGAGGCAGATAGGTGGAGGGCTGGGATAAGAATGGGGTTAGAAAGCAATACTGTTCCAGTACTAATAGAAAATAATCAAGCCCACCATAAAATATTAGGCCAAAAGGAAAAAGAATGCTAATTAAGAAGGAGCCATTCATTCAGGCTGTGGCCCACTACGTGTGGTAATGCATGACTGGTGGTAGTATCTAGAGCACCTTCTCTCTGTCTTCATTCCCAAATGGAGTTCCTACAGGCAGCCTTAAGAGCTCTGGCTTGTGAGAGACTAAGTATGCTTGGAATCCAAGAATTTGCTGTGTGGCCTGGGGCAACTCACACACTCTCTAAGTCTCACTTACTCTCTATAAGATGGGATGATTATATTGCCTACCTCCTACGATTTCAATGAAGATGAAATAAAATAATGTATGTAAAGCACTTAGAACCTTTTAGCGTAATTACCCCACACATTTAATTTAAAAAAATAAAACTTTAGGCTGGGCCCTATGGCTCACACCTGTAATCCCAGCACTTTGGGAGGTCGAGGTGGGCAGATCGCTTGGGCCCAGGAGTTTGAGACCAGCCTGGGCAACATGGCAAAACCTCATCTCTTCAGAAAATACAAAAATTAGCCAGGTGCAGTGGTGTGCATCTATAGTCCCAGCTACTCAGGAGGGGAAGGTAGGAGGATCCCTTGAGCCTGGGAGGTCAAGGCTATGGTGAGCTGAGATCGTGCCCCTGTACTCCAGCATGAGTGACAGAGTAAGACTGCATCTCAAATAATAATAAATAAAACTTTAGCATATTCATTTTAATTTCTTTCATATTAAAAAAGAAATTCTTTTATCCAAAGATAGTAGGCTTGTTGGGTCTACTTTCTGGACTTACTAACCTAGGTCATGCTCTCTCCTTTCTCTGTCTCCTTTCTTCATCCTTTAAGCCAGCACTCTCCATTTGCACTTCTACAGTGATCTGTGTCTGTACTGTTCAGAGCAGTAGCCACAAACCACAAGTGGCTATTACGTACATGAACTATAGTGCAACTTAGGAAACGAATTTTTCCTTTTAATTAATTTATAATTCATTGGCCACGTGTTGCTAGTGGCTGCCGTATTGGATAGATCAGCTAAACCATGATCTCCTTTTAGGAAAAAAAGTTGCTTACACTGTCTTCCTCTATGGTTAATGCGCAAAATCTTGCAAAAATCTTTCTCTATTAGTTATCTTACCATTTGTCTCCAGCCTCACTTTCTGTGACCTTGTTTCCTGTGTTTGCCCAGTATGTTTATAAAATAAGGATTTAAGAAACTAAGATTTCTCTGTAGTGTATCAGTCCCATGTGAAGATGTTTCTTATTGCCTTGCCTGATTCTGCCTGGTTGAATCTATCTGTTTTTCGAGAGTCCCATGAATCACATGTACTACTATGAGTCCAAAGAAAATAAAAAATTAATTTATTAAAAATGGGTCTTAGAAATAGCAAAAGGCAAATCCTTTAGACCTTAAAAACTAAAGTACTATATATGTAAAAATCTTTTATAGTAAATTTTCCAGCATTTGTTAGAAATTTTTTCATACAGTAAGATTTCTGTCTTCCTTAGTAGAAATACAGATTTTTAATGCTTATGATAAGAATCAGTCTTTTATCTGCCTTTGTATCTTTTATTTGTCCTAGCAGCCGATTACTGTAGAATTGGACGAAGATGTTACCATGAGCTTCCTTTGGGTTAAAAAATTACATTTCTTGCCTATTTTTAGTTTTAGTCTACTGTTAGTAAGAAATTTTTAAAGCTTTCAAGAGATCTGTTTAATAAAAATGGTAAAGTTGTCGTTATATTTGGTATTTAGAAATATAATTTAGGAGAGTAGAATTTTCTACGAAATACTGAATTGTTTTTCAGCTAAAACAAACAAAAACTACAATTTAAAAGTTCCAGCAGCTGTTATCTTTTTATCCAAGGACATGTTTTTCCTCTAAGGAGTCAGTTATCTGCCTTGGTCTATACATAATTAATTATTTGTTTTAAATGCAAATTCTCTTATTGGAACTAGGCAAGATATTTATTTAAAGATTTTGCCCTTGCTTCCTAGGAGTCTCATTAATGTCATTCCCTAAACATACAGGGTTTTTTTTTTCCCAATTAATCTGTAATAACTGTCTTTTAACCTTAGCCAGAAGGATTAGAATTAGCTATTTGCCTAGCAGCAACGTTCCAAAATTGGCACACCCATCATCCACATTACTGCAAGTCGTGAAGGCTTTAAGCCTAGCCTGTATCATTTAAAACTCTTTCAATTCAGTTTTCCAGTTTTCTGTGAATCTGAATTTGTAAATTTTTAAATCCATATTTTTGTTAGTTTTGATTTGTTTTCTGCCTGCAACTGTCTGGGTGCCCTGATAAAAGTACTTGCTGTTGTCAGGCAACCTCTCATAACCAGACACCACCCTTGCAATACCAGCCCTTTGCTTTAGACCGCAAGCGCAAGTATGAAATGTCATTTTCAGTTTCACCCTTGCACTCAGCATGTTTAGCCTTCTGCATTATTAGATTTGTTAAGAAACTGTAGAGGAAGGACTAAGGGGAAATGGGTAGCACTTCACTCATTTTAAAATTTAAAATACAAACACTTTAAACCAAACAACCTTTAGTATCTTTAACCATATAGTAACACATACCAGGATGTGCCTGAAGCTAAAGCTATACATTTGACTTGCAGCATGGAAAATGACCTCCATCTTTCTCAAACTGGCTCTTAGTGCTTGTCAGGGAGGAGGAATATTATTTAAATGGACATGTATATGCATGTGTGTGTTTCTGTGTGTATGTGTGTATATATACATATACATTTTTTAGAGTAGTTTTTTTTTTTAATTTATTTATTATTATTATACTTTAAGTTGTAGGGTACATGTGCATAACGTGCAGGTTTGTTACATATGTATACTTGTGCCATGTTGGTGTGCTGCACCCATCAACTCGTCATTTACATCAGGTATAACTCCCAATGCAATCCCTCCCCCCTCCCCCCTCCCCATGATAGGCCCCGGTGTGTGATGTTCCCCTTCCTAAGTCCAAGTGATCTCATTGTTCATTTCCCACCTATGAGTGAGAACATGCGGTGAGTAGTTTTTAACATAAACACTATGAAGACTGCAAAAATGGCCAAATTAAGGAATTACGAGATATTTTAGTCTCATAAATGTTGTGAAAAATGCTTCGGTTCATTTTTGCCATTTATCAACTCCCATTTTTTCCTACCAGGATATCACTGAGGACATCATTTGACATGGGAGCCCAGCTGCTCCTGTGGGCAGCATGAGCGGCCTGTCATTTAATAGACAGTGTCTCTTGTCCTCAGGTCAAAAGGTGTTTGGTTTTGACTCAGAAGCTGCTGGATTAAATGCAGTCTTTAGTAGGAAAAGTGTTTATTAATATGTTGAATCCAAAGCCACCTGCATTTTGAATTCCCAGAAAAGTATTTTTGTTCAATCGAAAGCCACCTGTGTTTTGAAGTCCCCTTTGCCAGCCTAAGGGAGGTGACAGTCTAGCTTGTCCCTCAGCTTGAAAGGAAGTCGGAGCCATTTTTAGTTTTCCTTGTGGATTTGCAGGGAACGCTGAGCAGGGAGAATCCCCCTTGAGGGACACTTATTAACTGATCTCGTGCTGGGAATGGATCCTGGAGTGAATTCATATACAGTGGGAATGAGTGGCAAGAAGCAGTTTGGGAATAGCACTCTTCAAATGGAAATGAGGTTTGAAAGGGGAACCACGGTGTTTCTCAAGCAGACAGTCTCTGTGGCAAAGATGAAGAGTTGCTCAGGCCAGAAATGCTTAATTAAGATCTTTCTCGTTTTTGCAAGGGATAATTTACAGCCACTGGTATGACCCAGCCTCTGGCCTTCAAAGGTGACTGACATTCTATCAGTGTCATTTGAAGGAAAGCATATCAGCCTAAAAGGCGAATATAAAGGAAGTAACAACTCATCAGAATTATGCATGAGTTGTTATATAATGTGAGTGAATTTAGTAAATATGTCCAATAAATATGGAAATGAAATTCCTTGCTACAGTGCATCTGTTTTGTGTGAATTTTTTCATACTTTGTTGATATACTATCCAAGGCATTTTTCTATATAATGCAAAACAGTGGAAATTTTCTCATGTTATCATGAGTCTAAATTATTATTCTCTCATCATTCTATAAAATTAAAACTTTATGTCCTCATCTCCTGTTTTGCTGTCTGTTGCCTGATCATTCAACCCCCTGAAGTATGCAGAGAGGAGAATATGGAAATAGAAGGAAAACTCAATTTTGTCAGTTTAACAGTTTTTATTTTTGTATATATATCTGCACACATACCTATATAAAATAAATGGTGGGCTGAAATCTGGACTCAAGGGAGCTTGCTTTTTAAAAAAAAAATTTTCCATGCTTTATTCCATTTATTATTCATTACAAAGCAGACTTTTTTTCTTTCCAGCTTTTAGGTTCAAGGGGTACATGTGCAGGTGTGTTACGTGGGTAAATTACATGTCGTGGGGGTTGGGTGTACAGATAATTTTGTCACCCGGGTAATCAGCAAAGTTCCCAGCAGGTAATTTTTCCATCCCCACCCTTCTCTCACCCTTCACCCTCAAGTAGGCCCCAGTGTCTATTGTTCCTTTCTTTGTGTCTATGTGTGCTCAATGTTTAACTCCCGCTTGTGAGCAAGAACATGGCAGCATTTGGTTTTCTGTTCCCATGTTAATTTGCTTAGGATAATGGCCTCCAGCTCCACCCGTGTTGCAGCAAAAGACATGGTTTCAATTCTTTTTTGTGGCTGTGTAGTATTCCATGGTGTATATGCACCACATTTTCTTTATCCAGACCACTGTTGAGCATCTAGGTGGATTCCATGTCTTCGTTGTTACAGTGCTACAGAGAACATGTGCGTGCATGTGTCTCACGTGAGGTTTTGTATTAGAGTTCCAACTTATTTGTATGGGTAATAAAAATTAGTTATGTCTGGTATTGTCTTATGGACCCTCCAGGAATGAATTTTGATGTGAAATGTGAAAACAATACAGAACAAAGGTAACCTAAAGTACAATCCCTATTCTGAGTCCTCTGGCCAGTTCCTCCAATATAACGTTCAGATTGTTCTCTCACTCCCTAAAGTAAGAACACAGGATTATAGAATTGAAGGTCGATTGCCTTGCATTCACTCATTCACTCATTCATTCATTCATTCACTCATTCACTCACTCACTCTTAACTAGCTTGTGCCAGGAGCTGTGCTGAGCACTAGGGCTTTTAAAACGATAGGACAGATGTAATCTGACTTTCAAGGACTCCTTTTTGTCTTTCTGGCTTTCTAAAATGCCGTAAGACTTATTCATATTTTAGCTATTTAAAAGTGATTTTTCTCAAACTATAGCAACAACTTACTACTTAATAATGAATGTCTCAAAGTAGTGTAGAAAACGCTGTCACCCTCTCCAATTAATAATCTACACTTTAATGCCCCCGTGTTTTTTCATTTTGAATGCTGGGATATTACCATCACAGTAAGAGGAATGCATAGAGTGGCGGTAAAGCATGAACATTGTGTTAGACCAGTAACCATCTCATGCTTGACAGGTTACACCGTGGCTACCATAGTAGACAGCCATTGGATGTTCTCCCCCATAGAAATACATTCTTCAGAAATCAGGCATCAGGTAGCTAGCTATTGAGAATCTTCTCTGTATACTTTTGAAGTATTCCAGTGCAGTGTTGTTCCTGCTCTTAAGCTTTCTAAGAAACAAAGCAGTTGATTTTGATAAGAACGTGCTGAGCTTCTGTCCAGTGCTCTGACAGGTACTGGAGATACAAAGACACCATCTGCCCCTGTGTCTGCTTCTTGTGAGGGAGGAAAAGGATGGAAGGAAGCTGATGAATTAGTCAGAGCCAGATAGCCTCACTTCCTATTTCATACGACACCTTTTCGATTCCTGACCTTTATGAGAGGGCTTGGTCACGTGTGATTATGGTCCAGATGTCTCTTCTTTCTACCTATTCTGGGTATCTCTCTGTTTCTATCTGTAAATTAAGGAGTTTGTTGAAAAGCAAATTACGATTTCATTTAGTGCCTGTTTCATGGATGACACTGCCCTAGCCTTTACAGTAAGTTATACTATGTGGTTATCTCCCTGTTGGAAGCCTTTGATTTTTTATGTACCAGAAAGAGTTTGTGATTCAAGTGAATGAGCATCAATTACCCCTATCACCTGGTTGGATAATTTGGAGTCTTTTAGCTATTAGCAGGCTATTAGCAAAACAGACATTAAAATGATTAAAATATCAGTGATTACTTTAATCCCTAGGGCTATAAAAGAATTCTTTTACAAAATGCATAATATTTAAAAAACATTTAATTTGTTTTAGAGGATCGGCTTTTGTTTCCAAAGATTCTTTTAGCACCTACTGAAAAATATGACATAGTGTAGGCTGCATTAACTGTTCTTTGATGGTTTTTAAAAAAAAAAAAAAAAAAAAAGCCATGTGTTTTAGGAAGAGTCCTGAACTTGGAGTCAGAGGACCTGAGTTCCTTTGTGAACCCTATCTCTGATTAACTGTATCATCTTTCCAACCTCTGTAGCCCTTCTTCTGAAAAACGTAGATTTTCTTTGTACCTCACAAATTTTTGTGAAAGTCAAATGATGTATGTGGAATACTATAAAGTGCTACACATGCTAAGGTGGTGGATTGGAATTAAAGGATAGCATTGCAGTACTTTGTAAGGCTTTTCCTTAGATCACTGGATTCACTTAAAGGTTCTCTGTGATGCAGCCAAGTAAAGTAAAACCAATAGGGAATTTCAGAGTCCAGTAAATGCAAGTTCCAGTCATGAGATTAGATGAAGCTGTGGCTGCACAGTCTATGGTACCTGGTACTGTTCAACTGCCCTCTCTTTTTTTGATAAGAATATACATTCTTCCCTTTGAACTTTCTCGGTTCTCTAGGTTTTTTGGTTTTGTTTTGCTACTCATCATTCCCTTAGGACTCTTCCCCTTTCTTAGTTTCCAAGTAGCGTAATACAAAGTCATGTGTCCTACTTTTATGTAAGATGAAAAGAATAAAGTAATAGGATAATGATATATTGTTCTACAGATGAATGTAGATGAAGGGAATTTTACAGCTCTAAAGATTTTTTCAATTTGAAAGTTAAACTTTAAAATTCCAGAACTCTATAAACATCTGTTATCTAGAACTTTCATAAAATTGTATGTGCCTTTTGCAGTTTAACGTTGGTTTCCCCCTTTTTGGAGAAACAGAAAGTAATAATGTCTATTTGTAATGAACTTCTTTCTTTTGAAGCTGTCACTTGAGGAAGTTTACGTATTTTGTGTAACTTAATCTTGTTGCACCCTCTGCTGTTACTATTCTGTTTTCAAGAGGAGAGTCTAAGAGGTTATCACATTTCTAAGCTACACATAGTCATGTCTGGGTTTTGACCCTAGAGCTCAAACTCTGTCTTTAATGGAGACAGTTTGGTGTCTAGGGTTCCTGTTGGGAACAAATGGAAAAAACTGTATGGCTTGACTGCACTCAAACAGTGGTGGTCTTGACGGTCAGCCTGCAGAGTTTGAAGCCTTGATTTAGAAACAAGTCCATACCCTGGCCAGCAGGGATTCTCCCTTCCCATCTCCAAATTATTGATGGTAAATGGAAGGTTCTTCCGAGAAACTCAAAGTGTCATTGGAAAGGAATGAGCCTGGGTGGGTGGATGCCATCTTGGGGGCCTTCCTGGGTGCCTCTGAAGTTGTGGGGTCCATACACTACAGTACTAGGCAGTGACTGTGGTATCTGTTAACTGTGAGCAAGATTGGACACCCCCTCTTTGCTGATCATGTTCAGGAAGCCAGGAAGTGGTGGCAGCTGTAACCAAGAAGTCTTCTGGTGGAAAGTCTAGCTTTAGGCATCAGGAAGCAGGAGAGAAAGCCCCTGAGTATGAATATGAATAAGTTAATGAGTGTCCCTTTTACAGGATTAAGCCATCCCAGGAAGTCCATGATCGTGAGTTCAGAAGGACAAGTAGTACTGTTTTTAGAATAGATGAGTAAAATATAAGATCCTTTGAGGATGCCATCTAATGGAATTACCTGTTATTCTTACAGTTTGAGAATGCCACATTTTTAACTAACTAGCACATTTTCAATGACCTTCTTGGTCTACAGAATGTTTTGCCTTCCAGCATATGTTTTTGAGTGAGAAGAGAGAATAGACTCAGAAAAGTTATTGGCTAGAGAAGAAATGTGAAAAATTGCACTTATTTTTAACCCTGAAGCTGAGTTTGTATTGATCCCTACGTAGCGTGGTAATTAGGAGCATAAGTCGATGATGTGTACATTTGTTATGAAGCAAAGAGGAAATCAATATGCATACATAAAAGTGATCCCACAGCCTTATCTTGAGGTTTTTTAGTATCTCCTATTGGCAAGCAAACTGTAAGGCATGTGCCAGAAGCTAGAAATGTAATTTCCATCCTTTGACTTGATTTGGTATGTCGAGAGGAAGCCAAGCGTGTGTATCAATGAGGTCTGAATTTTTCTACTGTAGCAGGAAAGCAAAGTCTTTTCTTTAAGAATGTTGCAGTTACACACAGGTTGAGCAGCTTGCTTTTTTAAGAAATGTCTTTTTGTGCTAGGTCTTTGGGCATTTGGTCTGTTGGGGTTTCAGTTAGCCTTTATTTAACTCATGGAAATATTTGCCGTGTGCCCCATCCATAACAGCCCCGAGTTTGACACTCCAGATGAGCCGGGGTGTCGTGCCTGGTATCCTGTGCTAAAACCCCTCAAGAGGGAGAGAGGATGCGTGCCAAGGGGGACGCAGATCCATATCTGATGGGCTCTGCAGCACAAGGACCTCTCCAGGCTCATTTGTCATTATTCTTTTATGCCTTTTCCCATTTCCCTAAACATTGGTTGAATTTTCCGTATGCATCCTTTAAGGAATTTCTCATACATATGGAACAGAACTGAGTTTGACTAGGTTTGATGATCACTTATATCAGTAGTACTAATTTGGCATCTTAGTCATAGAAGTAAACAAAGCAAAAGCTAGTTCACAAGAGTAGTTGCTGTAAAAGTGTCACATAATAACAAAATTAGTTTTGATTTTAAAATAAAACCATTCTTTTGAGAATAGCTAAATTTTATTAGGGCAAAAGGATGCCAGTTCTTATTATTTTAAAAGACCTTTCCTATATGACTTTCTGCACAAGGTTGGAGATAAAATCATTCCACCCAGATTCTCTCTTCAACTTAATGGATTGCACAGATTTTTGCCAGCACTCTCTCAAAATATGAGTCATGATTATGCATTTATATTACATGTTTCCTTCCAAGCCTCAAGCTAAATTATAGTGTCTTCTAAAGACTACAGTCTATGGGCATGAATTAAGTAGGCCACACTACTCAGCCATCTGTCTTCTCTTTCTTTTTTCTTCTTAAAAACCCATACCAAACAAACTTGAAGGCCAAACAAGCACTGGAAATGCAAAGTTGCCTTTTGGTTCACAAGATTCAAGGTTCACATTCCTTTCACTCAACACATAACTCCAGGATCTTTAACTTCGATGGTAGTCAGTTACAGTTCCTGATGCGCACTACTCAGGTAGCTGGAACCTGTGAGACACCAAAGCCTGGCATTCACCTGAACATCCAGTGATCCTTAGAGCATCGGTTTGAGTGGAAGACGAGAGTAGGTTTTCTTGATGTTTTATTATCTACTGTCATATCTTACCTTTGATTTCTGATTAGGTCTTTGGCTGTGGGGATGAATCAGTAGCCCTAGGGATGTGGTGTCTGAATAAACAGAAAACGCTTGGAAACCATGTACATCCATGAACAAAACTTGTAGAGCCTTGGCATTTTATGAGAAAATAATGCAACCCAATGTAATTTGCATTTACTCAGTTTGACCAATAATGTAACTATTAAACTCAGTAAATCCAAAGTAACTTAAACTAAGTAAGAGAGGAGAATTTTACTTTCGGGAAGGGAAACAGAGTTAAATAAAGGATAAGAACTATCGTTTACTGATGCACAGAGAAATCACTATCTCATGTTCTATAAACAGGTGTGAGATTTCTTTAGGAGGGCGTATTCAGTCCACTCTTCTCTATTAACGCTACCATCAAGGGATAGCGCTACCATCAATCTGGTTTCCCAAGTCAAAAGTTAGGATGTTGTTTTTTATTTTTTTCTCTTTCTCTGTCCCAAGCTCCAAGCATTATGGATTTGACAAGTTAGAAATCACTTTCACCCAGAATTTTACAAGCATTTCCTTTGTTATATTTTGTACCTTCTAGTATTGTTCTTGAGAAGAATGGAACTATTCCACGCCCAGGTCCTTAGACACTTAGGCTCCCACCCACCCCGTCCCCAGAACCATAGGCTTACTTCCTTAACCCAGGAGTCTGAATTCCAAATGATGTGTTTTCATGTGGACCATTTTTTATTCATTGAGCTGGGTACTCTCTGGACCTTTTAATCCAGTTTTACATATCTTTTAGTTCTAGAAATGTTCATATACTATTTCTTAATAATTTCTCCCCCCTTTTTTTTCTCCTCTTTTGTGATAGCTCTTTCTGGTAGCTGTTGGACTTTTTGAATTGAACTTCAGTTTTCTTAAGTTTTTCTCTCTCATAACTGTTTGAGAGAATTTCTCAGTTTCCCTTCCAACTGTCTTACTGGATTTTTTAATGTTTAATTTTAACTCTCATAAGTTCCTCCTCTTCTTCAGCAATCTAGTTGCTCCATGAGCTTCACTGCAGCGTGATTGGATGGTTTACATCTGCTTGTCTTTTCTCTAGAGAACCGTCTTCTTTGATCTCTGTGGGGTGGTGAGCATTCTGAGGCCGAGTTTCGGGGAAGGAGAAGTGACCCTGGGTCTCATCTCTGCCTTAGGCTTGTCGTTTTCATCCCTGTTCTCTGTACCTCACGCCCTTGACTCTGCATCTTTTCTGTTCTCTAAAAACCACTGCTCTTGCCCAGCGTGGTAGAGGATTGGTTACTGCCTGACGAGGCCAGGCACTTTGTGGACCTCAGGGCGTCGGGCCGAACTCCCGTTCCTTCTTTCTAAGTAACTTTTAGGCCTAAATCTCCCTTTTCACTTGGCCTTCTGCAGTGCTTGGTGCTTCCCATCCCTGCACCATTTTAGGGTTCTCAAGGACAGTGAGTGATCTTCCTTCCTACTGATATTTCCTCTGCTCTGCTAAACCATAACCTTTCTTCGTTCACCTCCAACTTTACATCCTGTGTATGAGAGTTTCAGGGATCTCAAATTCAGCTGGCAGTTGAGGTTGTTTCTGTTTCGCGTTCTCCCTGTCCTCCTTGTTCTGTTGTGATGATTTTCAGAAAAGGCTGAAATTTTTACTATACCATGGTGACAGTGGAATTCTGCTTTTTAACAGAGTGATCCTTTGTTCTAGTAGATTTCTCAAAGGGCAAATATTAGGAAGTGTTGTTGTTGTTGACGACTCTGGAATGTCTAGGGAGAGGCACTGGCTTGGGATGCTGACTGCTTTGCCAACAGGGTAAATTGGAATGATTTGCCCGGCACTCAAAGTTGAGACTTATCTAGTCTTCCCGTGTCCTTGCCAAACTGCACCAGTTAGCTTTGCGGGCTGACTTTGGTCAAGTTAACAGTACGCCTTGTACTGTGCAGTTGGTAGGAACCTTAGGGATAGCTGACTTAAATCATATATTTTAGGCTAAAGAGTCTTAAGTACCTGACTAATCACTGAGCATATGGGAAAGCTGTCTAGCAGGTGACCTTTTAGGAAGCTGTGATGCCTGTTTAAGAGAGTAACCATGGTAACTCAAAGCCACACCTGACTTTCACATAGTGGACACTCAGGTTTTCCCTGAGTTGTGATAGCTTTTACTAAATGTGCTTTTCACTTCTCTCAGACTCAATTAGAAAGTGATTTGTAACTCTGATTCCTGATTATGTTAATATAACTATAATTTAAAATATCTGCTCAGGTTATATAGATGAAGTATTTTTAATCTGTTAAAGCTTATTTATCACCCATGTTCAATGTTCTTGATTCCACACATGCATATTAGTTAAAGATATGATCAGTTCTGTCCTAGAAGTTTGCTAATTACCTGGAAAGACAGAATTTATGCCTGACAGCAATATCCATCTACTAGCCAGAGCCAAAACCATGATATTGGATCATACTGATCCATCCTGGTTAAAAATAGACAAGGTCCCCATAGCCAAGAACGGGGTTATTGCACGCACTTGCATGGCTTGTGTCAGATAGGTGCCTTCCTGCAGTGGTGAGGGACCGCCGAAGTTCAGCCATTCTCTGCACAGGGGCCTGTATCTCTCGGGGCATCTGTGCAGAGCACACACCTTTTTCAAATTGTACCATGGCTTACCATCCTTTGCACTCTGCAGCACAATCAGCAAATCGTATGGAGAAGGCAAGATCTGAGTTGAGATTTGGGTCAAACTGGGAGATATGATTGCCAGGAGGCATGGCTGGAACAGATCAGCCAGCTGGGGGTAGATAGACAACATGCAGAGAGCTGTGGCAGGCCAGGTTCCTCTACGGGTGGTTGTCAAATAGAAAGATTTTATCTGGATTTTCCAGTAGCCATATTAAGTAAAAAGAAACAGGTGAAATTATTTTTAGTAATATATTTTAACCTTGTATCTTCAAAATACTATCATCTCAACATCCAAAAAATATTAAACGATTATTAGTTTACATTATTTTATGTATTATGTCTTTGAAATTTGGAGTACATTTCATACTTACAGCATATCTCAAATCAGATGCTAAATTTTATCCTGAGCACTTGTTGTTTATATTTCATAAAATTTAAAGTTGAAAACATAGATTCACATACCCATTATTCTAAACACTTAAAAAATGAATCAGAGTATCAGTTTTTAAAGTTAAATGAATGAAAATGAAATCACTGTGTTCCTCCAAACACAAGCCCATTTCCGGTGCTCAGAGGACTCTAAGTGGCTCTCTGAGCCACCTCTGGCGTCTGCTGTGTGGGCAATGTGACTGTGGAGGGACTGGGGGCAAGACAGTGCTAGGTACATAGTGTGCCTGAAAGACATTAAGGAGACATTGAAGTTTTCAGGAAGATAAATCTCATACAAAGTTTGTAATAAGGAGGAACTACAGCCAGAGAAAGATAGAGAAACCTTAGAATCCACCAACTCCCATATGTTGAACACAGACATGGCCTAGTTCTTTTGGTCACTAAGACTGGTTATGCTGCATTTAACCAAAGACTTTCTTGAAGAATAAAGCATCAGACAAAAGGAAGCTTTTCTCTTTCTATTTAATAAGATTTTTTTCTACAACTTTATTGAGGTGTGGTTGATGCATAATGAACTGCATGTATACAAAGCATACATTTTGATGAGTTTGGGCCCATGTGTGAAATAGTCACCACAAGCAAGGTAATGGATATTTCCATCATCCCTAAAAGTGACGAACATTTGCTTAGAGGGTCTTATTTCTACGGTCCCTGGGAGTGAATGTGAGGACCAGAGGCCCAGTCTTGGTCCTGCTGAGTAACTGTGAACAAGGTGTTTAATGTCTCTGGACTTTCGATTTCTAATTACCAGAGATAGTACTTGCTATCTCCAGAAATATATTTAAAATATTTAACCTACAAGTCTTGGATGCCTCTGCTGTGCCAGGTGTTAATTTTTTTTGGTTGTGTATTGGGGGTCTTGGGACAGCAGCTCCGTACGCTCTGGTAGTTGAACATTTTAGTAACCATACAGCTGTATTAGCAGGTTACCAGCATAGATGATGTGTGTGGCTGCACAGCAGCCAGGAAAAAAGCCACAAACAGCCTTTCTAATTTCTAGACGCAGTCATTGCTGGCAGAAGAGGAATTGAATAGTGTGGGAATGTGGTTTTATTATAGGTGAGATGCTCCTAAGGGTGGATCGCTCTGCATCATTGACTTGGAGCTGGGAGAGGCACACACCGCGTGATGTGTGTTGATGGGCCCAGCTGTGAGTAAGCCATGCTGACGGCTCAGCTGCGAGCTTCCCTTCTCACCATCTCTTCTTGGCCCAACAGAGGGTGCTCAGAGCTCTGCCGGATCCCCATGGTGGAATATAAACTCGACAGCGAGGGCACCCCCTGCGAGTATAAAACCCCCTTCAGGAGGAACACCACGTGGCACCGGGTGCCCACTCCTGCCCTGCAGCCCCTCTCTAGAGCTTCCCCCATCCCCGGCACGCCCGACCGGCTGCCATGCCAACAGCTGCTCCAGCAGGCCCAGGCCGCCATTCCTCGAAGCACCTCCTTCGACCGGAAGCTGCCCGATGGCACGAGGTAATGCTAGTTCCGTTTCCTCAAGGGCGGCGCTTGTAAATCACTGGGGTGAGAACTTGACATTGTAGGGAGGATTTTTCGTAATCACTTCTGAGTTAGCTTGTTCACAACAAGTTGGCAAGCAAGGTAGCAGGGCAGGCCCCAGACACAGTGGCGCCTGGGGTCAGGCACTCTCCTGGCCCCGAGATGGTGCTAGTAAAATGCAGGTTCTGTCCACCAGGGCCACAGCTTTTCCTCTTCATGTGGTAGCCTTCCTCCATGTCCACTGGCTCTCATCCCCAGGATGGGAAAGGTACCCCAGAAACTATTCTGCTGGAGCCTCTAGAAAAGTGTGAACAGGTTTGAGCATAAATAAAACAAAACTGAACAATCAGTGCTTAAATATCATCATAATGTGAGTAATACTTTAAGAGGTTCCAAGCTCATTAGGACTTCCTCTTTGCTCTTCTCCTTTTAAGCAAAGTGAGTTGAGTTTAAAATGATTTTTTCAAAGAAAGAATGCATACACTTGTTTAAAAGTTAAATCCAATACCATTAGAAGCTGGTGAGGGTTTTCCGATGCCGAATTTGCATAGATCATTTTAACAAAGCAAAATAATAAATTTCTTATTGTTGTTAATTCCTACTCCTTTTATTCTAACGTTTATGTAACATATAGGCCACAGTAATGCCATGAGTTTTCTCAATTATGACATGTCAGGCTCTGGTCTGATAGACCATGGCCTGGGAGCCAGGCTGGAATCACAGCTCTAACTTACTTGATGTACTGTAACCGTGGGCCTGGTGCTCATCCTCTCTGAACCTTCAGTTTCTTCATCTGATGAACCACATGAGGAAGTTTGGAGGACTGAGTGGGTCAATGTATGTAAAATGCTTAGAACTGGGCCTTGCACTTAGTAAGTTTACATAACTATTAACCAGAATTAATTGAAAAGCTTATATAAATATTAACCAGAATTAATTGATAAAACTTGTGGTCATCCTCTCCCTTCTCCAATTTTTATTCTTTCCAGAGTGAATGCAGGGGAGGTGTTAATTTAATTTAACATTCAATCATCTTGGCTCTGTGTCTCCTAACTCGAAAGTCTGCTGAGTTTATAACTTTCCCATATTCAAAGAAATATACATAGATAGCGCTGGTAAAAGGGGCAACATGTAGAAGGAAGGGGGTCTGCAGAACCTCCCTTATTTAAGTAAATTTAAATAATCATAGTTTAAATTATATTCAATTAAAATTTACTTAAAGTAAAATTAAATAATTCTAATTTAAGTAAATTATAGGAAAAAACCAGAAGTATTCTAGTAGCAAAAGGGAAACTTGGCAAGCACATTTCATCAAGTGAGTTTTCATGAGTATTTTTCATTTTTGCATGTCTGAAAAAAAGATAAATAGGATTACATTCAAGAGATGTGTGAAAATAAATGGTTTTGCCAAATTTAGGTTTTTCTTTTTGCATAAGTTTTAAGTATAGAACTAAAACGTGACTTGTTTTAAATTTCACATAATAAGAATTAGTAATGTTTTCATAATTCTGTATTCTCGGAAATTGTATTGCTGTTCTTCTGTATTTCTCTGGGACGGAATCATTATCTGTGCTTTAAATCTTTAAACAGTGAAGGCTTGTCCTGTCATACCTCTTTCCTAGGACAAATTGCCAATCATAAACCACCTGATATCCCCCGGCATCACCGATTCTTAGTTTATTTTTCCATGATTTATTCTGTTTCACATGGCAATATGTTTTTCTTCCTTTTCCTTGTCATTCCCAAAGTAAATTTATTTGTGAAACAAAACAGGCCAGGTCAAGGGGCTTGGCAGATAGTTCAGTGCAGTGTTAATGACTGTGCTCAACCTTTCAGAAGCTCGCCCAGCAACCAGTCATCCTCCAGCGACCCTGGACCCGGCGGGAGCGGACCCTGGAGACCACACGTGGGCTACGACGGGTACCACTCATTTTTACCTTAGTTATCCACTGGGAAGAACCTGTTTCCGTGACTCATTCAAAAGCGTTTACTGTGTGCCTGCTGTACCTGGCACCATTTGGGGAATATAATAATGCCAGACATGCTTTTAATAAGCGACTTGTCCAGGTTGGAAAGCTCATTGTTTCTATATAGGTAGTGCTCACTTGTCTAGTTCTCAGCCTGCTTTTTTCGTTTTTGATGAGGAAAGGTTTTCAGAACATGAAAATTAAGGATGTGAGGGCTTAATTGCCCCCTGACTTAAATTGCTGATGAGGCAATGCCGCTCAAAATCAGAGAAGTGGGTTTAGCATTTGGTTTTTTTGCTTCCTGTCTGAGAAGCACTGGGAGGCTGCCCCAGCACACCTAGCTGAGAGCTGCCCTTTGTAGTATCCATGCAGTCCCCAGGAGCCAGCAGCTCAGGCAAAGCCTGAGGACTTCCGTGAACAAAGACACCGAATGGACCAATCCCACCACCTCTGGGAAGAGAAGAGAGAGCGTGGCGCCAGGGTGCACCCCTGAGGAGTGCTAGGTCTGCCGGGGCCACTGTGACTTGGTGCTGCTTTGGGTTGGAGTTAGGAGCTGGTCACACTGATTGAGAGGAGACAATGGCTGGTCAGTGGGAAGGACTCCGCTCTGTGGAGCAGCTTACATCACTGCTCCTGCATGTGCACGGGGAAATCTCTCTCCATTTGTAGTCCGAGTTATGTGTGTTCCTTCCCTTAGATGATAGATGGAGTTCTTAAAAGTTGTATATCAAGCAACTTTCTAAATTACATTGCACTTTAAGAGAAGAGAGGTTTTGATGTTGGCTTGTTTGGTTTTCTTTTTTGTATAAACAATGAAACCTTTTCTGACTTTTTCTGTAAATCAAGGTCCTTAACCAGAATTCTGTAAATAAGGATCACTTTGTAATGTGAATAAGTTTTCTTCTACTTATTTCTTTCATATTTGGGGTTTTCATAAAACAAAGTCTACTTGGATGTAGTCTAGAGTTAATCTTTTTCCTTTTTTTTTTTTTTCTTTTGAGATGGAATCTCAGTCTGTCGCCCAGGCTGGAGTGCAATGGCATGATCTCAGCTTACTGCAACCTCCGCCTCTGGGGTTCAAGCAATTCTCCTTCCTCAGCCTCCTGAGTAGCTGGAATTACAGGCGCACACCCCACGCCTGGCTAATTTTTGTATTTTTAGTAGACACAAGGTTTCACCATGTTAGCCAGGCTGGTCTCCAACTCCTGACCTAGCGATCTGCCCACCTTGGCCTCCCAAAGTGCGGGGATTACAGGCAGGAGCCACCGTGCCCGGCCCTTTCTTTTTCTTAAGAAAAATTTAATATAAAGATATGTCAGTGCCATGTATTCTAAGCATAATGTAAAAATGCAACCTCCTCTTTAGCTTGCAGGTACATTGTCTGATCCTGGACAGTCCTTCAACCTCCTGGTTTCAGCACCCCTTCTTTATCTGTAAATGGCTGTCATCTAGCTGCTTTTTCTGACCCTCTGGTTAAACCAGATCCCACAATTTCAGATGCTTTTAGCTTCTCTGGCAGGGCTAAGCTGACAATTTGCATTTTCATTTGCCAAAAAACCAGCTCCTGGATAGGACTTTCCCTCACATAGCCCACTTGGAAGCCAGCACTCCCGTGTGCATGCTGGCAGGTGGCACGGTGAGAAACGACAGGCTCAGCTCTGTGTTCTTTTCAGGTGCCAGTCCCCTCTACTGCTCGAACACCAGGGCTCAGGCCCTTTGGAATGTGACGGAGCCAGGGAGAGGGAAGACACCATGGAAACAAGCAGGCACCCGGGTAATAAGGAACTCCTGGAAATTGACCCCCCCTTGCTCCCCGTTGCCCCCTCCCTGCCTCCTCCTCTCCCATCACTTGTTCATTTGATTCATTCATTCATTCATTCAGCCTATGTGCGCCAGGCTGAGGTGATCAGCTGGGTCTCCCCTCCCTCCAGGAGGGGGTGTGGTCATGGTTGGTTGTGGTTGTGGCACCTGCAGAAAGTGAACACTTTATGGTGGTGGTTCTGTTTACTTTTGTGGCATATCCATCGGTAAGACCAGAAAGGCCTAGAACCACAAGCCTGTTCATGTTTACCAAACCACTTGTCTGACTTCTGGTTTTCTTTACTCTTTTGGTAATACTGGAAATTGGAAATTCAACTCCTCTCTCTTTATGTGACAGAAAACAAATGGCATGGCCCACCTTCCAAAGTCCTGAGTTCCTATAAAGAAAGAGCTCTGCAGAAAGATGGAAGTTGCAAAGATTCCCCCAATAAGCTTTCTCACGTAAGTCCTTTGTTCATAAGCCCTTCACTGGCCTCGCCAGGACTGATCTCTCTCGGCACACAGTGGTACAGCCTGCTTCCTGGGGATGCTCAAGACCACATTACCTCACAGGGCTCTTAGAGGTGAGGTGAAAAAAGGAAACTATCTTCCTGATTTATAAAAGACCTCGAAGAAAGGTTGCACAACAAATTAGTGGCAAAGCCAAAGTTATATCCTCAGCCTTTTGATCCTCAATATCCAGTGCAGTAGTTACTAAATCATGTTCCCATTTGTAATCTGTTAACCACTTATCGATTTAGTTAGTGGCAGAAGCATTATCGATTTGAAAACAGAAGCAGAAACCGCTAAGTGATGTGTATGGTCAGAGGAACTCTGCCATAGGCAGCCATTTACTGTACAGTCACAGACGATTTAATCATCACGGCGGCAGCTGTCCATCACACATGTCAGGGTAGAGCAGTGCCCACGTGGTAGTTCTCAGTCCTTTGCATGTGTTGCCATGTTTACCCCTTGAAGAAACCCTGGGAGGTGAGCGTCGAGGGAGACTAGCTCAGTGAAACAAAACTTCCATTGAAATGCAGAAACAGGAATTGTTGGTTATTAAAATAAAGCCAACATTTTAAAGTAGCTTATTTTTGAAAATGTTCAGGTGAAGATAATTTATAAGGTCCTGAATTAAGTTATGTCTTTCTTCTTTCTTAATGTGTCAGCAGCCAGCTTTGCAGTTGTCCCTTAGCAAACACACACGACATTTCTTCCCTCAGCTGTGACCACGACCTTGTCTTGAGTCAGCCTCGCTGTATCTATTTAAATCTACCTTTACAATGTTCTCATATTGGTTTCAGCAAAGGGATACATGGTGTCGGCATAGTTTTGAGAATATCAGTGTAGGATGAAAAGGTCGAGGTGATTTGCTTAAGGATCTGATAGACTGGAATAAAAAAAAGATAGGGCCAAACTGCTTTAAAATCTACCAGGGCCTGGCTCGTTCTTATGATTCCAAAGCCCTTTGCCGATGCTTCAGATCTTGTTGCTTTTCCCAGACTGTGAAGAGAGGCCATGTCTATATGAGTGCATTGTACAGACAGTGACATTTCTTCTATTTTATTTGCTTTTTGTCTTCCAGAGACCCCCCGCCCCAACCAAAAGCATTGACTCTTTTTCAGACCTATTTTCTCTAAAGAGAATCCCATTTCTTAAAGGCTTGGGACGCAGTTTGACTGGGGCTGTCTCAGAGAGAGAGTTCGTGTTTACCGTGTACTTCGCAGCAGCCAAGTGCTTCTGCATATATTATCTCATATGCTTCATACAAGAATCATGTAAGCTCAGTATTACAAGCACAGAGAGGGTTAAGTGATTAACCAGAAAGTTCTACCTTTGTGACTGGAACCTGAGTCTTCTCCCCCAAACTCAAGGCTGGCACTATAATTTGTCATAGAAGCATTTTCTTAGTAAGTGGCCCTTGTCTTCCTTGTATAAATTTTCCATTTCCTTCCCAGTTTATATCACCTTTGTTTATTATTTTCTTTGCTAGTGACACTGTGGCCATACTTTTGTGCTTCTTGCACAAATAATTAAAGACTTAAAGATATCCGTTTAACTTAGATAAATTATGGGAAGAAGTATGAATTAGAGACTTCTGCACAAAACCAGGTTGTTTTTGAAAAGGGAAATCCCGTCATTGCCCACATTGAAGAGTGAGTAGAAAGGGTTCAGGTACGATCCCATGGCCTGTAGCTCCCTGAGTCAGGGTGAGAAGCAGCAGAGTTCAAGATTCACTTGAAGACTCTCTGTTTCTCTTTCTTCTCAAGATTGGGGATAAAAGTTGCTCCAGTCACTCCAGCAGCAACACGCTCTCCAGCAACACCTCCAGCAACAGTGACGACAAGCACTTTGGGTCTGGCGACCTGATGGATCCCGAATTACTGGGGCTGACCTACATCAAAGGGGCCTCCACCGACAGTGGCATCGACACGGCCCCGTGCATGCCCGCCACCATCCTCGGCCCTGTGCACCTGGCAGGCAGCAGGTCCCTGATCCACAGCCGGGCCGAGCAGTGGGCTGACGCTGCTGACGTCTCTGGGCCTGACGACGAGCCGGCCAAGTTATACTCTGTGCATGGCTACGCGTCCGCCATCTCCGCCGGCAGTGCCGCGGAAGGCAGCATGGGCGATCTCAGTGAGATATCCTCTCATTCCAGGTAAGCCCCGCAGCACTGCAGAGTAGTACCTGCTGGTGCCACCTGGGCCCTGCCTGCTGGGATGGGGCAGAAGCCTGAACTATAAGCAGTAGGGGCATCGGGTGGGTTGCTGTTATTTTTCCTAGCTGTCTGACATCAGAGGAAGGGCTTGTTTCCACAGCATGAAAATGTGAAAGCTTGCATGTTAGTAAGTCCCTTGTTTGTGTTTTGTTTTGTTTTGTTTCCTATTAAGTTTGAGTGAAAAGTCAGTAGAGATATTAATTGCTCTAGTCAGGCCACTTACGTCTCTCTCCTAATTCAACCTGTTGTCCCTACATGTTTTGGAGGCACTCACTAATCTTCAGACCATAGTAGTAGGAAGCCATGAGGACAGCGTGTGCGTGGAGCACATGTAGCTCCCTGCCGTGAGGGCATGCACACACTTCCTCCCTGTTCCTACAGCCCCGACAGCAGGGGAGACCTGAGATCACGTGTCTGACAATGAAAGTGTGTTCAGCTCTGCAGCTGGGGTTCATTCAGTAAAGACTAGCTAAGTGTAAAGCACCTGTGTTCTACGTACTCTAAGTGTGGATGTTTAACATCTCCTTATGAGTGGTTTTAAACTCCTGTTGGACATACTTCTCTGCAGTGGTTTTAAAATACCTAATTTGCAATTTCTGCCTTCACTTTCAAAGACTAGGCAAAGGACAAAGAAATGGATTTATTCGGTTTTGCTGTGGACAGGATTTAACTGTTCACAGCAACTACCAGTGTCATTGTTGTGCTTGTTTCCAAGGCCTTCCCTGATTCAGCTCCAAGTTACTCTGTGAGTCCTGCCCACAATACTGGAGGGCGGAGTCAGTGGAACTAAGAATGGGAATGTTTCTTGCAGGTACCTAGTGCTGTGAGGGAGCATTTCTCCAAATGATGGTGCACCAGGCAGACCTGCAGCATCACGGTGAAAGGCTTTTTATGTTCCTTAGGCTCCCCTTCAGAGACCCCCTCACCCCACCACTGCTAGGGGATACTGAGTGTCATTCAGGGAACTTTACGTTACAAGTTAAAGAAACTCCATGCTGATTGGTTCACGCAGCCAGGGTCATATTGGGGCTCATGTAACCAACAAGTTGAGCACTTGCAAGGTTCTGCTTGACCCAGCAGCTCAAAATGATACTGCCCAGGACCAGGTTGCCTCCACCTTCCCACTCCGTATGACCATTTCCCAAAATCTCAGCATTCTTCTTTTGGCTGAAAACAGCTGTGCCACCTGCAGACCCGCCACAGTCACGGTCCTCTGTCCCCAGGGAGAAAGTGGTTCTTTTCTAGTTTCTGCAGAAGAAAGAGGTTTCTGCCTTCTCCAAAGCCAACCCCCCCACCCCCATATCTCCTCACATGTTCCTAGCGCCAATCATGTGGTTAGGGGGTAGCATCGCCTCGGGCAGTTGGGGCCCTCAGCCTGGGCTGGGGGGTCAGTCCCTCTCACCAAGCCGTGCAACCGAGGAATGGCAAATACAGCCACTGCCCCAGAAGAGAAGCAGGGCATTATTGGACTTGAAGAAGGGGGAGTGGACACCGGAGAGTAGAAATCATGCATATCCACCATGCAGAGGGAGCTTGGGATATGAAGATTATTTTCAAAATAGACATTCCTACTACTTTTTTTTTTTACCAGTTCTATTTAATAATTTGACTTAAAATAGGTTGAGTACTAATAACTAATATAATAATTAAGGATTATCAGTGAATTTGGTTATCTGAATTATTCCTGGCTGAATTTCAGGAACGGTGGTCATACTGTAGAAACCATCTCGGGATCGCACAACCTGCTAACATCTAGTTCAAGGTTTAGATGATTTGTAAAAAAGCCAATTTCATGACACCTTTTTGGACAGATGTCATTGACATCACAAATAGAGTTTTGTATTATTATTATTATTATTAAGTAAAATTTCTATGGAGACTGCCTTCGGAGCACATTCATTTGTTGATATTTGGTAGGGATATTTACCGGCATTTGAAATGGGTTTTCATGACTACCTTAACTATTTGCAAATGTAATGGGCTAGACTATTAGAAAGTATATGACAGTGCTAGATTGGATTTCTGATTGATTCTACTTTCTTCCGCCACTCTGAATTGGATGTGGCCCAGCTGTTGTATAAGTGATAGATGTTGAGTGAGTGGAATCCTTTACCACTTGACTGCCCTTTTCTTGTAATTCTTCGTTGATGGTGGCTTTGAAGCCACATTTCAACTTGCGTCCTAGGCTTTTGCTCAGCGTGGAATTCAGTCACTGAATGGAATCTTTTTAACACTTCCTCTTGCCTGCCCTCCGACCTGCACAGGAGGCGAGGAGGAGGGATGGGATTTACAGCATTTGCCTTGTTGTCTGTGTGTGGAGTGAAAGGCAGGTGACTCATTAGAGCATGAGGGACCAACCTATCAAGCCACACAGAGATTCTGCGAACTCTGAAATGCCAACCCCAGCTGGGGCACGGGCGGCCATGAGGAAGGCTCCCTCAGCCCCGTACTTTCCTCTCCTGTCCCAGTTCAGGCAGCCTTGCAGTCCCCTCGAGCCAAGGCCTGCTGCTGGGGGGTCTGGGTTGTGACTGAGGGTAGCTCAGGTAACCGAAGAGCAGAATAAACTTTCAGGAACTGACATGGGTGACCATCCTGCCTAAACCCACATCTCTGCTTCCAAGTGCTCCGTGCCCCTGACCTGTGTGTTGTTTTCTTCATAGCACCCACCCCTAAATAAAATCATTTGTGTTTACAGCATATTCCTTCCCACAAGAAGGTCACTTATAGCTACCTTCCCCTCACTGGAGCATTCATGTTTTGAGCTGATAGGGTCATGGCCTGTCTTGTTCGCTTGTATCCACAGCACTTAGTACGGTTCTATGCACATGGCAGGCATCTGAATATTTTTTGAATGAAGAAATAAACCAGGAAAAGTGCTTGATAAATGCTTGTTGATGGAGTTAATAAACCAGTGCCTAGGTAACATAGGGAAGTAGGAGGAATGTGGGATCCACCATTCCCAGTTCACGGTGTCAGGAGTCCTAATCAGTAGATGGTGTACTCTTAATTCTTAACTGGTTTTTCACCACCGACACCATAGCAGCCTCTTCCAGCCCCAAGCACACACACACGCATTCCTTGGCAGCCACCCGGGAGTTAAATAAGTACACAATTGTGTATATGGCACAATTCCAAGATTGTACTAAGGAGGCAAAGGGAGGACTTAAAACTCTTTAGGACAAGTTACGCTCTTGTGAGGAAGAGGGTAGGAGAACAGGAATCATCTATTAAGCAGAACGAGCATGTATCTAGCCTGCTTTCTCCTGCTGCTCAGTTCTTGTAATTCAGCACACACATTTTTTTCTTGCTTCGAGGGCAGGGCATTTAGATAAGAGCTCAGAATACCAGGCAGTATTTATGCTAACCTAACTAAGGCTTTGCAAAATGAAATAAATCAACTGCAAAAACAAACCCCATGTTCTGGATTCGCCTGTAAATGGCACATACGATGTTGGGCTGTTTATCATCATTCACGCCACCATACGTTTCTCGTGGTACAAATGATTGGAGGTCGGCAGTATAACTCTGAAAGAAGAGCATTAGTCCAGAAGGAAAGGATTCGTGAAAAATTTGTAGGCAACATTCCAGAATGTTGTCAGCATCGGAGAACGCTTCTGTAATGACTGCTACTAAACAAGGAATTGTGCCATATTACTCATCAAGTGGATTCTGTATGTTTATTCTTCAAGTTAACTTTAAAATATCTTACAGTTGGGATAAAAGACATTTTTAATGAATAATTTTTAGAAAATGTTATAAAACAAATGGCACAATACATAGAGTTTGCGGCCTTTGGCCATTTTAAGGGGGAAAGGTGAGTAACCTACAAACACACGTGCAGCGTATTAACTAGACTGTGACTTTGAGTGCCCCAGTCTTTAACAACAAAACATCTCGGGGATCATCCAAGGCTTTGAAATACATGAGACACACAGGTAGTGGAAGACAGTGCACAGTCCTTCATCAGGTTCTTAATGGGGAAACTAAGGCCATAAGCCTTACTGGGACAACTGGGAAACTAGCAAGTGGACTGTCTGTTAGATGACAGTATTGCATTAATGCCTGACGTCCTGTACGTGATCCTCACTTGGTTAACTATGGGGGGATGTCCTTATTCTTGGGAAATAAATGCTGAAACATAGGCATATGATGTCTTCATGCTTGCAGCTAATTCTCAGATGGTTCAGAGAGGAATTAGTGGATCTAGAAAAAGGGTATGTGGGTGTTTATTCTACTATCCTTTCCCTTTTCTGTAGCTCTGAAATTTTTCAAAATACACTTGGGAAAATAACATACAGGGCTTCAGAGCTTGTTATCTAGACACAGAGTTTTCATGTTAGGGCTCCCTAACTGGCGTGCACCCCAGTGAATGGCAAGAGTCCATTAGCTCCTATTCTCCATACGCCTGTTGGTTGCTTGCCTTACTCCTCAGGTCACCTCGGTCGTGTTGCTTTACTGTTCTCTTGACCTGGTGTTCCATGCGTGTGGATGTCGTTGAAGAGGCAATGCAGCATCTTCCCAAGACTCACAGTTAGTGCCCAGAGGGAGGGAGCCACCAGTCAAACTCAAGGGCACCAGACCAGCCACCAGCAACTAAGTTTCTTCATAGGGGTAGACAAGGCGCTTTGTTTGTTGGTCTTGGTTAATTTTACTTAAAACCGCAGTGTTTTCCAAAACACAGAGACCCTGAAAATGGGTCCATTTATTTTGTTTCTTTATTTCCTCTGGAACATCTACAAAAAGTTCATTTTCATATCATTCTTATTTTTATACTTTGTCTTTTATGATACTTGCTTTATACATGTATCAGAAAAGGTCTGTGCTCCCCTGGGGTTTCAGAATAAGATTGTATTTCAGCATACTGGAGGAGCTTGCTACCTCAGGAACCCTGTGTTAAACTCTTTGAATAGAAAGGACTCCTACTCGTGAATAATCCTTTCCTGCGTCACTTCCTATAACTACATTTATATAATGCTTACCCTACGCTACGCACCGTTCTAAGTGCCTCACTGATACTAACTCAGATTATCTTCAGAGAAACCTTCGGAGGTAGATACTGTTACTATCCTCAATTTACAGATGAGAAAACTGAGGTTAAGAAACTTGCCCAGGGTCTGGCAGTGGTCAGGGACAGAGCTGGTGTTGAGACCCAGAATCCTCACACTGCGCTCACATGTCAAGTCTGCTGAACGTGAAGTCCACCTCCCTTTCTGAACGCTGAGATTAGACCTGTAATTTAAACTCTTAAAATTTTTCATTTTTTATAAAGGAACTTTTATTCCTTTTTCGTAAAACATATGTTGTTGATCTTTCTAATTTAAGAAAAAGATATTTCTGGTGGTGGTGAACTGTCCACTTAATTTCTCAGTCAGCCGGGGGTGGGTGGTCCTTCTGGCCTTAGCTTAATGACTAACCTTGAAAATTTTTATTGTTTTTAGGGCCTCTGTCTGTTTCAGTATTGTTGCTGTTGTATCATATGATAATGCAGCAAACACCCCTGTAACTACCAGCAGGTTCAGGACTAGAGCATTGCTGTGTCTGGAAGCTCTCTGCATCCTACCCAATTACAACCCCTTCTCTTCTCCCTTGAGGTAGCCACTAACCTGGCTTTTGTGATAATCATCCCCTCATTTTCTTTACATTTTCCTGAATGACATGTTGTTTAGTTTTACCTGTTTATGAACTTTATTAAGAAACTGGCTCATGATCATTGTATTCTTTGTCACTGGCTTCTTCTCTACATTGTTCATGAGATTGCCCAAGTCGTCTGTAGCCTCAGTCCATTCATTCATAGAGTATTCTGTGTATTCATTCATAGTTATTAATCGAATATCCTTCTACTATTGATGATTTTGGTTGCTGCCATTGGGGAGTTCTTAAAATCAGTGCTTCTAATCAACATTGTTCCATGTTGACAGTTGCACGTGCAGCAGGGGTTTATTGAATGTGTGCCCATGCAGTAGAATTGCTGTATCGTAAGCTCTGCGGGTGCACACACCTTCATAGGATGCTCAAACTGTTTCATGCACTTTTTACTCCCACCAGCAGTAGGAACGTACCCACTGCCCCGGTTCTTACTAACACTGGGTCACTGGGTGTTGTCGGGCATTCCCATTTTTGCCTGTCTGGTGAGTATGTAATGGTATTCCATTATGGTTTGCATTGGCATTTCCCTGGAGACAATTGAGTTTGAGCACCGTCTCCGACAAACATATTCACCATTTGAGTTTGTTCTCTTTTGAAGCATCAGTTTAGGAATGTTGCCCATTTTTCTATCAGATTTCCCCAGCCACGTTTTTAACATCCTTCCTGCCACAGGCATACAACTTGCACGTGAATAACCTTAGCCTATGTAAAAATGAGGCTTCCTAGCAAGCTCCATGGTAGAAAGAAGGCTCCACCTGCCTCACTGGGCCCGATTTTGCGCTCGGAGAAAGACTTGAGTAAAGCCTGGTGGCTCTGAATTTGGTCGTGTGCCAGCACTGCTGAAATCGGATGGTATTGCAGCTTTTGTCTGTTTTTCTCCTCAGTGGTTCTCACCATTCAGGAAGCCCTTCGACTCACTGTTCAAAAAATAGTGGGTCTCTGGATTCATCCAAAGTCTACATCGTGTCTCACAGCAGCGGACAGCAGGTTCCCGGGTCCATGTCCAAGCCCTACCACAGACAAGGGGCAGTGAACAAATATGTCATCGGCTGGAAGAAATCTGAAGGCAGCCCACCGCCCGAGGAGCCTGAAGTGACTGAATGTCCCGGGTAAGGTGGTTGGCTGTTCTTCTCTGGTCAGCATGGTTCACTGTAGGGATTGACTAAGCAAATGTATTTTCCTCCCAAAGGAAATACATTTACTAAAGAAGAATAATCTAAAAACATCTTTCTTAAACTCTTTAAATGATGATTATATTTCTCTATAATAAATTCTTCTCTTGATTTTTACATTTAAAAAATGAAAAGAAATCTGTGTTCTTTGCTTTTATATTCAAATCTGCCTGCAATAGAAAAGTCATGGTGACATGCTACTGATGGTGTGAGTATAGAGTCTCTATAAATACACAAGGTCAAAGGCAGTTCGAATTCCCACGGAGTCCTGTGTGTTTCTTAAAGTTGCCGTGTAAGTGACATCCTAAAAGAAAAAGTGTTTTTCTTAATTTTAACATGACTTCCAATTTTCCTTTTAGTTGTTAGGTTTGAGGTTGGGGGCGGTGGTGGGCACGTAGGGAAGGATGCTTTGTATCTGTTTGAAAAAGAAAAGATTTAAAAATACTGGTAACCCATCTTACAACACTTGTGAAAACTATGCTGATGCCTCTGTGAAGAGACAGGTAAAGAAACTGCATTTTAAGAATGCAGAGCAAGGCTGGTTGGGGCTAAGGAACTGTTGGCTTATTTCGTAAAGAAACTTAACAGAATACTCATGCTAAATTATCAGGTCTGTGTGCTCTGCTGTACCTGCCTGCGATAGCGTCATCAGGCGTGTGGTGCCGAGCATGACATGCACCCACTCTGGGATGGCTCTTTAGAGAGAACCTCTAGATTTTGCACTTTGCCAGTGAACTAGTATCACCTTTTTCTCTTAAAAAAATGATCCTATGTCTTAAATACAGTTGATACGATTCTGCCTTCTAAATTAAAAATTTTTAGTGCTTAAATTGAACATGGAATCTTCTGTTAAAAAAATCATGTCAGTCATTGCAAATGACTTATCTAGGAAGGAATTTCATAGTGATAACTAGCCCTTTTTATTATAAACGAAAATGTTAGAATGATACATTAGTATTTCTAATAAGAGTCTTCTCAGTGCTTCACAGGAATTCATTCCAAGCCTTTTTTAAGTTCTATGAAATATTTTTAGAAGCATTTTATATGTCGCCGTAGTACTATGTTTAGGCGAAAGACACTTGGAAAGTCAGGGAAGTGTGAAAGGAGCCCATTTGGACAGTTTTCATGCAAAAGCCTGGGGTTTATGCATTTCCACACACTGGTTTGATGGCGCTAATGCTCAGTGAGAGCGAGGTAGTGTCAGGAATGAGGTGAGAAGGGGGTTTGCGTCTCTGAGTCACAGGTTGTGTGCGCACTAGAGGAGACTGAGATTGTGTCTCCGCTGGACCTCCCCACCTGAGGTCCCCTATGGTGTGGAAGGGCAAACGGCAGTCCTCACACATGTTTTTGGGTGCACCTGGCAGGGGAGGGGCTGTAGAAGTTCTTCGGTCCTAACTTGCATTTTATGGGGAGGATTTGAGCTTAAACTGGTTATCGCAAGAGGCCGGTGCTGGGATTTGAGACCAGGGCTCCTGGTCAGTGTGCGGGCTCATCCTGGCAGATGGAGCAGGCGCCCCAGGCCCTGCCCAGTAACACAGTGTTTCTAAGGCAAGGCAATCATACAGGACTGCACTAACTAGATTTGAAGTTTTATCAAAACAGTGTTTTACTGGATCATTGAAAGATTTGCTTAGAAAACAGTCAGCCAAGTACGTCATATTTTTAGTGTCTCATTGTGCACTGAAGAACAAATCAGTTGTGCTCTCCCGAAGTTTCATATAGACCGGTGATTTCTCAAAATCATATTGTGGAAGCCCTACTGTTAATTTTGTTAATAATATTGTCTTACATTTTTAAATAATATAAGCAAATGAGCCGTTCTGTCTCAGGCTTCTGTGCACGCATTCATGCTGTTCCCTCTGCCTTAATGCCATTTGTGAGTTTCTGAGCCTGACCAGCACCCTCCCAAAGGGAATTGTTCTCTGCACCCGCTAGCCCAGTACTTCCTCCAGTGACTTCACGCTTGATGGGTCATCTCAGCCTGCAGAGCACACACACCACATACCTACCACATGCACACACACCCGGACTGGGGTTTCTGTGCAAGCCCCATGTCCTGCTTACCTCACTCCTCATAGTGGCTGGCACAGAGTAAACCCTTGGAACCTATTTATGACATGTCATTGGATAATTTCTTTAAATTACTAGTTTAGCAGAGAAAGCTAGCGATTTTTATTGAAACACATCTAGAAACTAGAACAGCACATCGTCATCGTAATTATGATATAATATTTTTATCCATGCAGTTATTGGTAGGACCTGGGTTTTTTTCCCCGCATCTTCCCCAAAACACATAGGGCGTGGAGCTCTTGAGCACCACCTGACTCACCTCAGGATCAAATGTTGGGCGCTTCTTGGATGCAGTCTTGGTAAAAACTACATTGTTTTGTTTTCCTTATGTGACTTTTATGCAAAAGCCTTCCAGCGTCCTGGATTCTTCTTGAAGCTCCCATTTTCATGTCATGCCATCCCACAAACCAACTAAATCTTCAGTAATGTTTTAAAAGTTAAGAAAAGCGTCTTCTTTTTTTTTTTTTTTTTTTACAGCCACTGTTTGTTCATGTTGTAACTGTAGCTTGTGCTTCAAGAACTGAGAGGTACAGGGAAACCTGTCCCACCTCGGGAACAAAGCCATAGAGGATTTTAGAGAAATCCTTCTGAATTTTGAGCATGTTTGTGTATGTTTCTTATTCTAGTAATTTCCCAGTGAGCTGTCATACAGTGACAAGATAGCCTAGCTTTTGAAATAAAGAGTCATCTTGGAGGCACACAGCAATAACATTCAGGTCGTCCTCCAGCTCACTGCTGTGGGCTATGAATTCCTCGAGTGTTATGTTTCAGGTTGTGTGACAAAGACCGTTTGCCTCCACTGACAGTACAGCCACTGACTGTTTACTGTGTCTTCAGGAATATTTGGTTGCTCAGCTTGTATTTTCAGAGTAAACCTTTTTAGAATGACTCCCCAGTTTTCTCCCTGAAAAAGAGCTAAAAACAGTAATTCAGCTTGACACTCTTTCATCATCTGTCAATACATTTTTATGTGCTGATAATTAAGGGAGACAGCTACTTTATTTATCCAAACAGCTTTGTGAAATTGCTGATAATAAAACATGCTTCGCACACACGTGAATTGATTAGTCTTAAACCCCAGGCTCCCTCGGGTGGCTTCCTCTCTGTTGCCTGGGTGCCATCGGGGCTCTGGTTGTCCAGCCGCGAGAGCACACAAGGGTTGTAGCAAAAGACGTATGATAATCTCTGATGAATTATTGAAACTGTGTTTTCTGATACAGATTAGGAAAGGGAAAACACAGCCGTATTTTAAAAGTTGGCTATGTATTTTTTTCATCCTGGGCGATCTGATTTGTGTCTGAATTATTCAGGAATCTAACTTTGTAGCTGAGCTCATTTCACAAATGTGACATGGCGTGGGAATTTGGAGCAAATGCAGCAAAAGTGAACTGACTTTAAAGACCTAAGAATTGTTTGTATGCATTTGTGGTTGCTGAAACTGGTTACTAGGTTTTAATTCTTACCACTACAGGCACTTTACAAGTAGGCTTAATTTCCGTTCTGATTGTTTTCAACAGGATGTACAGTGAGATGGATGTCATGTCCACAGCAACTCAGCATCAGACAGTAGTGGGAGATGCCGTTGCAGAGACTCAACATGTTCTGTCTAAAGAAGATTTTCTGAAATTGATGCTTCCTGACAGCCCCTTGGTGGAGGAGGGGCGAAGAAAGGTTAGTGACTTACGGAGCTTTGAAGTTACCAGAAACGCTGAAAACAAAAAAAAAGTCTAAAGGAAACTCAAGGGTTTCCAGAGTACTCCCACATGCTTCATCTCTCATGACCCTACCGACGACTCACTGCACATAGTTGACTGTTGTCAATTTTGATTCTGTCAGTATGTAAAGGGAGCCTGGGAGAGGTTAAGAAGGCTGTTTTTAAAATCTCAGATAGAGCTAAAAGTCAGGCTGGCCTAGCCTCAAATCCTGGCTCCAGCAATGATTAGCTACATGACTTTATGCAAGTGACTTGGCCTCTTGACCTCAGTGCTCTCATCTGAAAAAAAGGAGATCATAATAATTGAACCGTGAAGTTACAGTGAAGATAAGAAGTCATGAGAGAAGAGCCCAGTACAGCTCCTGGACAGAACTGGTGATCGTGAACAGTAGCTATTAAAATTCACACCGCCTGACTTTCGTTCCAGACCTCTAGCCTCTGCTCCAAGCTATCTGTTCTTAAATGTAGTCCTGTTCCAGAAGTGGAGTGGAGCTAGACAGCACACTGCTGGGCATTTTAAACAGGGTTGGAACTCGCACACTGCCGTTTAGAGATATGCAGAAATTATAGAGAAGGCCGTGCTTAAATCTTGTAAACCACAACCCCAAGTTCAATGGCATACCTTTGTCATTCACAATGTAGTACTCCCTCGATAATGTTAGCTTGCTTATTGGCTTTAGTTTCATTATTATTACAATCTCTTAAGCCACTTTGCTAAACAATTCAAAGTACTAAAAAGGACTTAATAAAGGCGATTTAGCCCAGTCACCCCTTTTAGCAAGTAACTGAGGCCCCAGATGGTGAAATGTGAACTCTTCATAAATACTTGGTGCCAGAGTCAGCAACTGAGTCCTTGTCTGTCACTTCTAATCCAGCACTCCCTCTTGTTCATGTGAAAAGGAGAAAGGAAATCAGGTATTGCCATACTGACCATGATCAGGGTAAACTGCAGGTCTTTGTGCTTCTGTCTTCCCTATAGTAAAACAATTCTGCAATTAACCTAATTGTGTTTTTAGAACAACACTCTAATTAGACACTACTGCAAAGCTGCTTTAATCTAATATGCCTGTAATCAAGTTCTGAAGAACCTGCTGGTGGTGTGTGAGGAGGGAATCCCATAAGAACTCCATCAGAATGAGTCTTTTCTAAAAAACTTGTATCGAGTCATGTACATGATACTGTATAAGCTTGGATGCAAAGGCAGACTGTTGTACAGAGAGTGTACACAGCTTTTCTTTCTGGAGGGTTAAACTTCTTGACATGTGTTTTTTCTTCTAAGACAAATCACCTTCTTTTCATGATGTAAATTTAACTTTATAGCTCACACACATTCCAGTTACCATTCATCAGTTGGAAAGGCTTGACAGAATGGAAGGAACACATACAATAGGAATATTTTTAGACTTACTGCTACATTCATAAATGTAAATAGCCGTTTCTTTGTTTGATGTGAACATTCTGGCTTTTACTATTGTTTACCTAAAAGGAATGTGGTTCAGTATGCAAAGGAAGTAGTTGAAAATTCAAATTTGATTTAACTTTTCTTGAGTATTCGACCACTCATTTCTTTAGTAAGAATTTTCCTTACCCTATCTGTAATTAAACACCACAATAATTTTAATGGTTCATTTAAGTCTGGTTATGACCCATTATTGTAACTCAATTTTCAACAGTTATACAGACTTTTGCAAGTGATACCTTTTTTTTTTTTTTCTTGAGACAGAGTCGCGCTCTGTCGCTCAGGCTGGAGTACAGTGGCACGATCTCTGCCCACTGCAAGTTCCGCCTCCCGGGTTCACGCCATTCTTCTGCCCCAGCCTCCCAAGTAGCTGGGATTATAGGCGCCCACCACCACGCCCATCTAATTTTTTGTATTTTAGTAGAGATGGGGTTTCACCGTGTTAGCCAGGATGGTCTCAATCTCCTGCCCCTTGTGATCCACCCGCCTCGGCCTCCCAAAGTGCTGGGATTACAGGCGTGAGCCACCGCGCCTGACCGCAAGTGATACTTTTAAGTGGACAGTAAGACTTTATTGGACTGCTGCTGTTTTTTTGAAACATGTTTATGCGGCCTACAAAGCTTCAGTGTTCAAAATTAGTCTTATTATTACTTGGATTAGATTGAACCTCACATGTAGTTGATTGGTAGAGAAATTGCCTAATATTACAATGTAGTCATTTCAAATTAAAATCAAACCAGTATTATGTGTGACTTTGAATAACTATTGCCTTAAATGGCAACCTTATATAATTCCAGGAACTCTCACTGCTATAAGGTTATGGAGGTTTTATTTAACATTTCAGAGTTAATAAAGCTGTGCATGTCTAAGTCATGACGATATTTCATAGAATGTCAAAGGAGGAAAACATAAAATCTAATAACTACATCCAAGCCCTGGTGCATTTGCCTTGATCAACTGCTTGCCGCGTTTGGCATTCCTGAGCTAAGAGAGAAAACTCAAAGAGGCTATCACAATAGTATGTGAAACCACTGGACTTAGTCAAACAAGCCCCGTGCATTCGTTTTGTTAATGTCTGTTCCCTCCTCTCACCTTGTTTAAACCCTAGTTTTCTTTCTATGGGAACCTGTCTCCAAGGAGGTCGCTTTACCGCACGCTGTCGGACGAGAGCATCTGCAGCAACAGGAGGGGGTCCTCCTTTGGCAGTTCCCGGAGTTCCATGCTTGACCAAGCACTGCCCAACGACATTCTGTTCAGCACCACCCCACCCTACCACAGCACGCTGCCTCCGCGGACCCACCCCGCACCCAGCATGGGGAGCCTGAGAAGTAAGTGAGAGGCTGGCTGATCGCACAACTCCTGCCTCACTGGGCTCTGAGGGTGGCGTGATTTGGGAGTTTGTTTTTGTTTTTATTCAATGTGTATTATTTGGTGTTTTTCTTTTAAATAATTTTCAAATATAAAAGCCCCAGAGTGCCAGAGTGAACATTTTGAAAAAGTTAGGTAACACTACCTATTTTGAAAGCAACTGAGAAACTCATATTAGATATTTCTGTCAAGTCCAATAGTGACTTCTGCATCATATCTCAACTATCATATCTATAAAGGAAAAGAATGTCTAAAGCCTGATTTTAAAAAAAAAGGAAAGAAAAGTCCGATGTAAGGAGTGGGTTTTCGAGTGGGTGGACAGCAAGGAGGGACGTCTGCTTTTCTAGCCTTCAGTTTCTTCTTGTAGTTCAGTACTGGAGATGGGGAGGTGGCACATGTGCCTCGGGAGACCTGGCTCGTACACTGGGCTTTACCCGTGGGCAGCTTTGTGTTCCTGTGCAGATGACGTGTGTTCTCTTGTGTCCCCGCTTATTTCAATTTACTAGTCACAGGTCAACCTGATGATTTCTAGACGATTTTCCTTCAAATCCTAAAAATCTTTGATTTTTACATAGTGTCAAGTCTTCATTAATATCAGTTTTTAAGGGCACTTTTTTTATGTTAACCTTATTTCCTTTATACATAGTTATTTCTTATTGTACAGAAAGAATGGGAATTTAATCAGAAATATATTCATTGGCAAGTTTTTTTTTTTTCATTTCATCACAGAAAATATCTTTAGAACCAATTCAAACTTCGTAATACACTTAGAAGTCCCAGGCTAAATGAAATCAAAGTTCTAATAATGTATCTAATATTTAACATAATTGGAAATGAACTTTATCTCATAAAATTCTTAATATATTTCTTTTTTTTTTTTTTTTTTTTTGAGACAGAGTCTCTCTCTGTCCCCCAGGCTGGAGTGCAGTGGCACGATCTTGGCTCACTGCAAGCTCTGCCTCCTGGGTTCACACTATTCTCCTGTCTCAGCCTCCTGAGTAGCTGGGACTACAGGTGCCTGCCACCACACCTGGCTAATTTTTTGTATTTTTAGTAGAGATGGGGTTTCACAGTGTTATCCAGGATGGTCTCGATCTCCTGACCTCGTGATCTGCCCACCTTGGCCTCCCAAAGTGCTGGGATTACAGGCATGAGCCACCGTGCCTGGCCTAATCTATTTCTTTAAGTAACATAATTACCTGCCGGTTATAAAGAGTCCATGTACCTAAAATGAAGAAACCTTGACAACCACGTGAAAGGTCAGACAGACCTAGGCCACTGTACTAATATTTCTCCAGTTGTTTTCCCTTTTTTGTAAAGAGGTAACTTTAATGTCCTCTTAAAAGCTTTTGTAAAACCAGTAAACTCTATTTTCCTCCAAACGTTAGTTCATTTACAGTGTTTGAAGTGTGCTTGTGAACTCTTCGTGGTGCATGTGTTATGTTTGTCTTACGTTCTACCCTTTATTTTGTTTCCATGTGAAAGATGTATGTCCCTTTTTTTTCTTAGCTTCACTTAAAAAAAAATAGACTTTTTAGAACACTTTTAGGTTCACACCAAAAAGTACAGGGATTTTCCGTATATCTCCCCCAACACGTTTTCTCTGCTGTCGACAAACCCCTGCCTTCAAAGAGTGGCAGTGGTACATGTGTTATAATCGATGAACCTGTATGTACAGGTCGTTACCACCCAAAGGCCCTGGTTTACATTAGGGTTCGTTCTTGGTGGTGTACATTCTATGGGTTTCTACAAATGTGTAAGATGACATGTATCCGCTATTACAGTATCATTCAGAGTAGTTACACTGCCCTAAAACTCCTCTGTGCTCTGCCTGTTCTTCGCTCCCTCCCCTTTAGTTCCTGGCAACCACCAATCTTTTTACCATTTCCATTGTTTTGCCTTTTCTAGAATGTTGTATAGTTGGAATCACACAGTGTGCAGCCTTTTCAAACTGGCCTCTTCTACTTAGTAATAAGCATTCACCTTCCTCCATGTCTTTTCTTGGTTTGATAGCTCATTTCTTTTTACAGCTGAATAACATTGCATCATCTAGATGTACTGTAGTTTATTTATCTAGTCATATACTGGAGAACTGTGTCCTTTTTTAATGTGTTCAAAGGCACAATTAGGAAACAGTCAGGTTTACACTGTTCATTCACTGTCCTAGTTGAAAACTGCCTTACTTGTCTTCATTTTTACTTCTCTAGAAAAAGCACTAGGAGTTTTCCTTGCCATTTGCTGTTCTTTAAAGAAACCTTCTTGTTTGGTGATACATCTCCTCCAATAGCTATACTTGAGAAACTACTCAGAAAATGTTCTCTAGGCTTGATGGATGAACTAACAACATGTAAATCAGAAAGCTGGAGGTAATTTGTATTGAAGTCTATTCCCCTAAAAACTTCTGATTTCCAACCCCCCTGTCCATGGAAAGTTTAAGCTTCTAGAATCTAGTTGTATGGAGGCCTCTGGTTCCCTGGCCTTCTGACTGCCACAATCGCCTATATGATTATAGATGCTCCTTGACTTACGCTGGGGCCATGTCCAGATCAACCCACCATAAGTTGAAAATATTGTGAGTTGACCATGTATATGGTCACCTAACCTACTGAACATCATAGCATTTCCTAGCCTACCTTAAACATGCTCAGCACACTTGCATTAGCAAAATCATCTTGCAACACAGTCCATCATACAGTATCAGTTATTTACCCACGGAATCTCGTGGCTGACTGGGAGCTGTGGCTCACTGCCGCGGTTCAGCATTGCAACAGAGTGTCATACCACATATCGCTAGCCAGGGAAAAGTTCTAAATTCAGAATTTGAATTATGATTTCTACCGAGTATGTATCACTTTTGCACCATTAAGATCTACTCAAGACAGGTTTTAATAATCCTCCTTTTATGGTTTCTGGCCATTCTGTAGACCCTCTCTAAGAAGATACCACTCTTTAAGAATAGTTTGACAGTCAAAAACTAGAGCAGCCCAGAAAGCTGAAATGTGAATGTTAATGCCCAGAAGATGTCTTTGAGCGAGAAATGAGGAATATTTGAAGGTGCCCAGCAGTTTCTCTTAGTTTCTCAGAGAGACATAGCTTCACTTTAAAACTTGGAGCAGAGTTTGGTTCCAGATGGTTTTAAATTGCTGTGTAGATAGAGTTGGGCAGAAAACTCAGAAAGCGCAGATACTCTTCTTTTAAACTTTAAAACATAGAGCATTCCTAGGGGAAAGAGAATCTTTCACCAGGAGAGACTCAATCAGATTTTGTATGTAATGTGGAAGGAGGGTTGCAGGGCAAAGCACCAGTAACTGCCCATCTCTTGCCAGTGAATATTGGAAGACCTAATCTCTGCACCTTTTCTACATGTAATTATCATGGTCACAGGCTTCTCTTTCCGGTATTTTTAGCTTTTAAAAGTTACAGATTTGAATCTGTCTCAATCTTTCTTCTCTTGAGACTAAGATCTTAATCTTTATACTTAAGCTCATTTTGGATGTAATTCTTGTCATGATTCATCTATATTTCCTGTGGAGTCACTGAAAAATGCTGTATCTTTATGTCTTCAACTTGGAGGTGTGCAAATATCACCTAATCCAGCAGGTGAGAATATTTCTGAAACATTTCTGCCTTGCTTTTAGGACCTTTGTTTTTGTCATTGGTAGATTGCAGAAGAAAATTTATTTAAGAGCCCAGATGGGAAAAAAAAAAAAATGAGAGTGGGCTTTTGAACACACAGTTCACAGGCCAGATAACCAGTGACACTGAATAGCAGTCATATTTTCCTTTTCTTCCTTGGCAGGTAGACACCTGGGTTCATTCGGCACAATCCCAAACATTGGCAGGCTCACCGGCTTAAAGATCATTTTTTGTTTTTTTATGGAACAGAGATCAAAACTCTGAAATCTTCTTTTGAGAATGGACTAATGAGAATTCTTAGATTTCAAAAATGAAAATAGAGAATAATTATGTGTGCTTTCAAATCCTATAGTTCTGACCTACGCACATCACAAAGAATGCCCCTTGAAGTTAAAAAGTGGGAGGGTGGGAGAGTTTAGAATAAATAAAATAAACTGGTATTTTAGTTATAATGTAATAGTTGCACGTGTTGCTTCAGACCACACGTGTAGCCTCAGTGGTTTTGTGTTGTAGATGATAAGGACTACCAACCACCAGAAGAAGAATTCTTTGCCAAGGGTGGCATGGCAAGGTGTCCATCCACCTGCAAACAGGGTTTTGACTATTCAGTATTTGACTAGGCAGTATTATTCAGTGTAATACTTCTTTCTCTTTTTTCAAATGTCCTCAGTCTTCCCTGTAATAAACATTGGTTTCTGAAAAGTGTAGTTGTGAAACCTCAGATATCTGACCGCCAGGAAATGCTGTTGGGAAGCTCCTTGGCATTTATAATAATAGCAATAAACTCAGACTCAGTAAAGATGGTTATTGTGATTTCAGGTTTTGGGTAAACAGACAGGCAGCCATAAGATCAATGTCGCAAGCCAGAGCCGGTGCGCAGGCAGTGGTTCCCTGATATTACCCCCATTTCAGTATTCATGAGTCTCTTGAAAGGCTGACTTAGGTCCGTATGCAACATGGGCAGTAAGAATTATGAGCACAGAGAAGCATCTTCTCCAGAAGTGAGGTAGGATGGAATCTACCCAACTGTGCCCAAAAAATGCTTTCAAGACAGTGGCCCCCCCTCCCTCCTGTTTTTTAACTCATCCTGAGAACTCCCAGGAGGTATTATGGGTATGAACTAAATTCAGTTACTGTTGTTTTCTACTCACTAAATGTCTCATCTTTGACATTAGTATGTGACACCATATGCAAAATCGGTTCAGGTTTCCATTTGGAAAAACTCTGTGAGAAACTTGTTATGCCAGGAGGTCACCATGCTCCATGTGGGGAGCCTGCAAATGGGTCCCACACTTTTGCCACCCCCTTTCCTGGGCTGGCACCTGGAGAGCGAGCCAGCCACCCAACTGAAGAGGTCACGGTCTTGTCTTAATTGGCCAGAATAGTTGTTTGGGCCCCTGAGGCTTGCGAGAGCTGGATTTAAAACAACAGGCTTTGATACCTGAGGCAAATGGTGCCTTTCGTATAAAACCGTACAACTGAGGAGACAAGACAGTTCCAGCCACTGTGGCATCACAAAGCATAGGTGATCAATTGCCCGTGCCCCTCCAGGTCTGCACTGTGTATACTTTTTTTTTGAGACGGACTTTCGCTCTTGTTGCCCAGGCTGGAGTGCAGTGGTACGGTCTCAGCTCACTGCAACTGCCGCCTCTCTGGTTTAAGCGATTCTCCTGCCTCAGCCTCCCAAGTAGCTGGGATTACAGGCATGTGCCACCACACCTGGCTAATTTTTTGTATTTTTAGTAGAAACAGGGTTTCACCATGTTCGCCAGGTTGGTCTTGAACTCCTGACCTCAGGTGATCTGCCCACCCCAGCCTCCCAAAGTGCTGGGATTACAGGTGTGAGCCAACGTACTCAGCCAGCACTATGCATATCTTAATCCAAACCCCTCTCAGACCAACAGTATTCGTCTGTTTGTTGACAGAGCTCTTTGAGGATAGAACTTGTGTCTTACTAGTTACTCTGTCCCTAGGTTCTGAGGTAGTACCCGGTGGTTCCTGAAATATAGTAGATGCTCAGTAAATATCATCTGGGTGATGGGGGGAGTGATAAAAGTATTGCAAATAATTTTGGCAGATTTAGAATCTGTGTTAGGCTGTTCTTGCATTGCTGTAAAGAAATACCTGGGGCTGGGTCATTTATAAGAAAAGAGATTTAATTGGCTTTTGGTTCTTCAGGCTGTTCAGGAAGCATAGGGCTGACCTCAGCTTCTGGTGAGGGCCTCAGGAAGCTTACAGTCATGATGGAAGGTAGAGGGGGGAGCAGGAGTGTCACATAGCAAGAGAGGGAGCAAGACAGAGCTGATGGTGAGATGCCACACTCAACCACATCTCACGAGAACTCACTATCATGAGAACTCACTCATTATCACGAGCACCAAACCATGAGGGATCCACCCAGGACTCAAACACCTTCCACAAGGCCCTATCTTCAACACTGGGAATTACATTTCAACATGAGATTTAGAGGGGACCACATCCAGACTGTGTCAGAGTCTCAAAAAAAACAAAAACAGAATAGTAAATTTTCCCGGTTACATGATATTCTAATCAATGGAAAAGAAAATGTCTGTTTTTCATGTTGATTATTCATGGAGATATACAGGTGGCTCTTTCTTCGTCTGACAAGACTTCCATTAACATGAGGCTCTTCCTGCTTATGGAAAAATGATGGATTTTAGCTTTAAATCCACACTTTTTTCACAGCTTTTATTTCTAAACTATGCTGTTCATTAAGAAGCTTCTCATCATTTGCGTCTCAGCCAAGTGTCCCCTCCTTGGACAACCCTCCCCCAAATGTGCCACCAAGCTTCACAGTCACATTACCCTGTTTTGTTTTCTGCAGAAGACTTAATCACTCCTTGTATTTTCTTGTTTATTCGTTTATTGTCTTGTCTTTGATGTAAAGCTTCACGAGAGCAGGGCCTTGTCTGCCTTACCTACTGTTGTGCCCCCATCACATGGCAGGCAGTAGTCACTTATCAAATACATTGTGGATAGACTGCTGAGTGGACAGTGCTCCAGATAAACCCTAGAGGAAAGGAGACATCTAATCTGTGCTAACGTTCTCTGCCAGTTCTGCAGTATCACATAGAAGTCCCATTCACCACTGGAGGAGAAGGGGGGACAATATTTTGTAATAAAGAAAAAATATCACCAAAAAATGTCCTTTGCTTCTCCTCCCTGCTTTGCCAGCCATACAGATTAAAAGTGGTGCGGGGTTGCCTGGGCTTGCCTTTGGTTGTGAAATGTACACCCCAAGACCATCTCAGATCCCAGAGCCATTAGTGCCACTCAGTATGTGGTCTCTACATGCATTGGGCAGGGGCAGTGGGCAGAGATCTTCAGAGCTGGTTGGCTGGGCTGCTCTGTGGGGAGCTGGGCCTGCTCACACGCTCCGGGCCACTAACACTCACGTTTGCGCCTTGGCAAAATTATGAGTGGCCACGTATCAGGAACTTTAGAGGTGCTTAGGAATTGTCAAAGCTTTAATTGTTTTCACCCAAGACTCATGAAACCACTCTATTGAGTACTGGGGAAAGATGGCTCTTTGAGCACACAGCTACAGGAGGGACCAGGGAAGGGGAAGCAAGGGACATTAATCTCACATCCCAGCTTGTGAGTCAGGGGACTGGCCGCCGTCCCCTCTGTTCTCATTGCATTTTACCCCTCTTGTCTACTGTGTTATTTTTCTCTTTTCTTGTCTCCTGTTATCACCAAGTAAGGATTGTGTTGTGTAGTGATCTTAGGGGAAAAAGCAGACAGCACGTAGAATGTGCGTTAGGCTTGATTTTAGCCTTCAAGAATGCCGGAAGCTGGAGTGGATTGTTTCTTTACAAACACAAGGAAAATTCACGAGTTGGCATTTCTTAGTAAAACATGATGAACAGAATGTACTTTCTGTAGAAATGTTCGTATATCTGAATAGAATTCCATTCCACTCCGTGATGCTTCTCCTCCAGTGAGGGAAGGAGGGAGGACAGTGCTGCAGTGGGCCCAGATTCCAGCCTGCCTGACCTCCGCGGCCCTCACAGAGCTATGCCACTCTTGCACCGTTTCCCAAAGAGCTCAGCCATGTGGAAATCAGTGACAAAAGTAATTGCTGCCTCCATATGTAATTTCTTTATACCTGGTGCAGAAAACTTGCCTTGAGCAAAGCAGCATATGAGTTGCAGAGAGAGAAGAAAGTGTTTTTTAAGTGAAGGAAGATTCCTGGGCTTCTTTACCTTTCTGCTTGAGGGTCTTTCTTTACCTTTCTGGAACCCTTTCTTCCTAAGCAACTGAGACAGGACCTCACAGTCAGTTCGGCCCAGCCTTTGCCCAGCAGGGAGCGAGGATGCTCCTGGGAAACAGTGAGTGCTGAGTGCCTTCCTTCCCACCTCCCACTCCTGTGTTGCTGCTTCCCTCCTCTGCTGGTTAACCTCTTGGCAAGGACCAGCACATCACACACAGAACAAGTAGAACAAGGAAGAACCAGTGTTGTTTCAAAGAAGAGCATGTGGAGAAGGGAGGGTGGAAACAATGTTGACAATATATCCATTACTAAGTTCCTTTCAAAATAAAGGCAGGGAATAATTAGGTGGAAAATTACCCCAACTTCTAAAGGTGGTAGGTAGCATGGAAAATTGATGTAGCTGTAATTGTTAGAGATCCGGTAAGAGCTGCATTTGTCCAGAGTCTCAAAAGTCTGTCAGTCTCCTTCAAGGCCAAATTTACTAGCTGTCCTAGTCCCGATGCCAGCATTTCACAGCCACCCAAAAGGATGTGGGAATAAAAATTACAGGTGCATTTGGTTAATTATGCCCCCTTACTTCACATAATTGCAGGCTCAGACAGCCAGGTGGTCATTATTTTGATTGGTCTAATTAGTCAGATGTGTTCACAAGCAGCTGCATGCAATGTTCTGGGCAGGTTCAGAAAAGCACATTAAAGAAAGTCCAGTTGAAGCCTTTTTAGAACTTGTCCTCAGATGCATAATAAGTTCTTAACAACGAATCTTATTAATGACATAAACACTTAAGTACCTTGATGAGAGTTTGAGGAGAAAAAGAAATGGAAAAGGTCCATTCATAGCCAAAGGAAAACCACTCAACATTGAATACAGGATGGGTGAGTGCTTTCTGCTTCAGCCATTGGTAAAACCATCTTATTAAGTCAGAAAGGTAGTCCACCCACTATGTTTGTGCTTTGTATACAAAATAACATCCTCGATCTCAAGTAGCAATAAAAACAAAGTTAGTCTTACTACATTTTTATAATCAGTTGGTATTTGAAGCATCTCAAGTTTGTGGTGCTCAGCTTAGATGTGTTCCTCCGTAAGCTTTATAAATCAGAATGGAGATTGCTCCAGTACTTCTCACAGCAACGTAAAGCCTGCAACACTTTTAAAAAGAGGAAAGTCTCCCCTGAAGCAAATGAGAATGTATCCTCCAACAGTCAGACCTGGCTGTACTCAGGCCCCCTAGAAGAAAACCGTGAAATTACAATAGTGTACAGAGGCTTGATTCTTATCTCCCTGCCCTTATGTGCTGGCCGACTTCTCACTAGTACAGACTCGGCTGCTGCTTACAAACCTCCATTTCTCCAGCTATATCCCTTCTGGGCAACTGCAGCCTCGTGTTTTCTTTTTCCATTAAGAGCAGGAAAAATTATCTTGGCCACTGTGGGAGGGGGATGGTGGTTCCTGTGCTGACTGACTCACTGGGAGGAGCAGAACTGCCTGTGTACTGACTGACTCTGGGAGCGACAGTGGTGCCCGTGTACTGACTGACTGACTCTGGGAGGGACGGTGGTGCCCATGCTGTTCCTGACTGACTCCAGGAAGGACAGTGGTGCCCATGCTGCGACTGACCGACTCTGGGAGGGGCAGTGGGGCCTGTGTACTGGCTGGCTGACTGGCTCTGGGAGGGACAGTGGGGCCTGTGTACTCACTGACTCTGGGAGGGGCAGTGGAGCCTGTGTACTGACTGACTCTGGGAGGGGCAGTGGGACCTGTGTACTGGCTGACTGACTCTGGGAGGGACGGTGGTGCCCATGCTGCGACTGACCGACTCTGGGAGGGGCAGTGGGGCCTGTGTACTGGCTAACTGACTCTGGGAGGGGCAGTGGGGCCTGTGTACTCACTGACTCTGGGAGGGACAGTGGGGCCTGTGTACTCACTGACTCTGGGATGGTGCCCGTGCTGTGACTGACTGACTGACTCTCTGGTTTTGTTTCTGTTTAGATGAGTTCTGGTTCTCCGATGGGTCCTTATCAGATAAGTCCAAGTGCGCAGACCCTGGCCTGATGCCCCTCCCGGACACAGCCACAGGGTTAGATTGGACCCACCTCGTGGACGCTGCACGGGCATTTGAAGGTAAAGAGTCACCAGCCTCTGGCCTCACCCCTTACCCTGGGAGTCCTTTCCTGCAGGGCCTGTTTGGCATCTTAGGGGAATGCGTCTGTCTCCCATCGTCTGATTAAAGTTTTGAATCCTTAACCTTGTTGTATGATGAAAACAAGCAGAGGCTGGCTTGGGCTATAACTAAGGATGTTTCCTAAGGGAGACCATGTCATTTAGTAAAAGGAGCACTAGGCAAGAAATCTGAAAACCTGAATTCTAGCTCTGGCACCATCTGTGACCTGGGTGGGACCTCCATTTCCTATCTGAAAAGCAGAGGCGATTGTATGGGGAGCACCTTGCGTCTTTCCTCATAGCATACTGAGGTATAATGTGGGGCACACATTTAGAAGGCGGGAGCTGCTGGGCTCACCCGGACGAGCACAGGCCGAGGAGTCCAGTCACTTGGTATAAACACAGACTCTGGCATGATCGGCCTGACCCATGCAAGTGTCTCTACCTGTCGAGGCCTCGGCTTCCTCCTCTTACATGCGGGTCAGTGAGGGTAGGTGGGCTAGCCAGTCTCTAAGAGCCATCCAGCTGCCACACTGTCTTCTGTCATTTTTGGTTGAGGCTTCCCCTTCAGGAACACCTTTGTCCAGCTCGCAGTTAAAGGGAGACAAAACAAGGAAGATGCTTGCTTCACGTGCAGCCTCGGGACCTCACGGGGATGCCGTGTAAACCTGTAGCGCTCGGGATCGTGACTTGACTTTTTGCCCTTTGCCGCTGCATTCTTTCAGTGAGTTTTTACGATGGCAGGCTCTGGCACTGGGGAACCTGGCAGCTGGGACTGACAAAGGAGGCAGGATCATTTTAGTAGGCATTAACACCCTGCGTTCTGTGAGACTCTCATGGTGTAACCAAGTCACAGCATCCTGGAGGCACCCGAGTCCACTGCTGCCTTCTCAGGCCTGAGGGCCCTTCCTTCTCTTTCTCCCCATTTCTCTTCCTTTCTCAGTCTCTGCTGGCACAGCCCCATCACCTGTGACACCAGTCCTCAGGAAACAAAATCAAATTCTTTTCCCAGGAGGGGAGGTGCATTTGAAGTCAAAATGCAGAAGGTTGAGGTTTCACTGCCTCTCATCTGTGACCAGCTTAACACGTTAGGGAGGCCCAGTGGTGCCTTTGCTCTGCCCAGTTGGTATCAGTGCCTCTGGTCCTGAGCCTCTGGGAACAGGAGTTGGAATCTACTCTCAGGTGGACACGAGGGAAGTAGGTAAAAGGCAGCTTGCTAGGAGGAAGCTTCTGCAACATGAATATGCGCTCACTGCTCCCTAAATGGAAGGAACGAGACTGCTTTCTTTATAAACCACTCACTCCTTGTAGAAATTTCAGAAGAGCCCTGTCTGCCTTGTGGGGAGACCTTCATTCTCTGATGTTACCAGAATTTAGTTGCATATTTTAGAAGCCCCAGGCTGGTGGTCTAGCTGTTTCCTGGGCTCCCCATGCTTCTAGCACTTACCTGTACATGACCCAGCACCAGAGCACAGGAACACTGTCTTTACCTCTGTCCAGAGCAATCTGGGAGCAGGTAACACCGTTTTCTCTTTCTCTGGGGTGTTCTTTACACGCTACAGTCTCTCACTCTGACCAGATCTTTCTGCCCCAGGAGAGAGAAGACCAGAGATCAGATCTCTGTGTGGCCTCACTGTGTAACTATCCACAGAGTACTTAACACACTGAATTCTGCTTCTTTCACATGCCTGTCTCTTAAGAGATGAGTTTCTTAAGGGAGGGCTGCCTCTTTTATTATTTTATCTGTATTTATCAGATACATATCAAGATAACCAAATGAGAAGCGCTAGTAATGAGGAGTAAGTAGGTATTCAATATGCACAGTTTTGTGCAACCCAGAACTATCCCAACTCATATCACAGCTCTCAACGTCTTAGATCCTTTTGCATTTTGTGATTACCTTTCAGATTTAAAACAGTATTTATCACCTTATGTCTGTATCTGCCTTCATTTATGTCTTTACTTGGTTCCCTTCCACCCCTTTCAAATGTTCCTTCAGAATAAAATGACTGCTAGAAAATGCATTTTTTCAGGGGCTTAGAGAAGGCAAAATGGTGCATGGACTGAATGATGAATTTAGGGATTTTGGTCATAACGTCAGCCATTTCTGGGCCATAGGCCTTTGGACAAGTCACTTAGCTACTGTGACATCCATACTTTGTCCCGATACTGTTGTAGGTCTTTTACAAATATGAACTCGGTGAATGTTAAATAGTAATCCTTTTGGACATGTGCTGAATTAATTTGGGCTTCAGTGTTCTCATCTATAAAATGAAGAACCAAAGAACCTGTAAGGAAGGCTTCATCTAGTCCTAAACCTCTAGTTCTGTGGTTTTGATATCAACAAGTTATTTCTAAGCTGAAGTAAGAGTATAGGTGGTAGTTGGCACAGAAGGGAAAAAGTATGACATGGAAATTCTCCCTAGGCAGTGCCCTCAGGTACATGGACGCCTAAATTAAGCAGAAAATAGTGTTGTATTCTATTTGCCAAAGGAGAAGACTTTGGTTATCTGAGCTTTAACATTGATGGATAAAATAATGTGGAAGAAGTTAATGCCGTGTTTAATTTTTGATGCTACTCCATAGGGTGGCATGTCGTGGTGAGACAGTAGCCAGCCTATGAAAATTCAGTTGAGAATGTGTGCCTCCTTTGGCTAATCAGATTCCCTTTTATCAGTGTTGCCTCAGGTTGCATCCCAGTGACCTGCTCCCCTCTCTCCTGAGTTGCATGGTGGTGATGAGCGTGATCAGTCTCCTTAGCACTTTAAAGAGAAATGTCTTCAGGTAGATAACCCAGTTGCCCTCCTCATGACTTTTTCTTTTTGTACCAGTTCTCAAGGCCATTTCTGAGCTAGAGTAAACATTATAAAGAAAAGATAACGCCAAACATGTCGTGTGCTTGTTTATGTCGTTGCTACAAACTAACAAAGGCGGTTCTAAAGGCTTATTGCCTCAGTCTTCCCTGGAATAATCCTGTGCGCATATTTCCATCAGTATATCTGAAAACAGGCTTGGAAAATGGAATTTACCTGCCTATTGGATTGAGATCCCATGATCCCTATAAAATCCAATAGTGTAATTGATCCCTGGCAGACTTGCCTCTCCCCCATTGGTCTGCCTGATTTATGCTACACATCTTGGCATATGATGTGTTCACCTTCATTTAAGGGCTAAAGTTGACATTGGACACAAGTTTAAGAATCTAGATTTTACTATACCATTTAAAAATAGAGCAGAGGCACCAAATTGAGCTGTCAAATCATGACTACTTAAATGTTTAAACTCTATTAGTGCAAGGACCATAATAAATTGTATAGTTGTGGGTGAGAGCCAGGCATTCTGTGCACAAGGACTCAGTAACCTCCCTCCAATAAGGAGCCATGTTTCCAGACCACATTGCTGACCCTAAGGCAGTGATAATAGATTTAAATGAGAAAAACAGAAACAAAACACAAAAATCTGACCATTTAGAAAGTTTTAAATGTTACTCTAATAATAATTGTGCTGGAAAGAATTAATGAATATGACAAGAGCAATTTTTTTAGGATCATGAAAAAGATGCTACCTAAATCTGGACTACACCCAGAGAGAGGGTAGTTCTTAAAGAAAAATATGTTCCAGAAATATTTATTTCAATGGAAAAAAAGGGAAAATTAACCAGCTTCACTGTACTTCAGAAAGATTCCATGAAAACTGTGAAAAAAAAAATACATAAAGGAATGAAATAAGTTGTTAAAAAAAAAAAAAACCAAATGGCAAATGAAATTACACTGCAATTTATAAATAAAGCTAACAACCTCCGTTTTTCTTTGGGTATTGATAAACCAATAGCAAATTTGATCCAAAACATAAGAAGTACAAATGAACCATATTAGAAAGAAGGTTAAGTTAACATGAGAAAAAGACAGTGGGACCAAAATGACCTGTGCAGAACTTTGCCATCTCTCTGCAGAGGACAGTGGGTTCTGCCTTACCCCACAAATGCCAGACCAACTGCAGTGACTTGTTATTACCTCTAGGATAGGAATGTTACTACTTCCCCCTAGCTTGGATTATGAAGACATTTGGGGTCTTGCACTCCCCACCATAATGCAAACCAGGCCAGCCTGAACCATAAAATCTGGTCAAGACGAGTCCCTGTCCCTTCTCAAGAATTACATATTTAGATTTCCTCTAAATCTAAATATGTAAATGTAAAGTATTAGTAATTAGCTGTAGAGGCAGAAGGGAACCTGTCAAAGGACAATCTAGAGATGCAAGCTCAGAACACCCTCCTTAATTCATGGTAGCACATACACACAACCTGCCCACCTTGGCTGATCCCAGCTGTGGGGCTCTTTATTTACCCAGAAAATTACTTTTCTGTCTTTACTCTAATGGTCTGAGATGATGCACTTGATCACTTAATTTTCTGCAAACTGTGGCAGACTACTTGGTTGGTTCCTTCTGCACAAAATACTGGTACACCACCCTAACCCCCAGTTTCTGGCCCCACGTGAATCTCAGTCCTCTATATTTTCTAATTCATATGTTCTCTGGGTGACATTTTAAAAAAGAGACGTAGAGTTTTTTTAATTACTAAGGAATGTCAAGCAGCCATATAGGAATACATTTGGTGGATAAGGTACTTAGATTATGTCTTGCAAGAAAACATGGCAGAGAGCATAAGAAATGGTCAAAAGCCAAAGTGTGGAAGGCATTGAAAAAGTCACCTAAGAATATCCCCAAATACCAAATATTACCTGAAAATAATAAGTTTACAGTTGTTTTCAGAGTTTTAGAGTAATGATGCCCTTATATATATATTTTTTTTGAAATTCAGAAGCAGGGAGAGGTAATGACATTCCTACCGTAGAAGTAACAACAAGTCACTGCAGTTGCATGATAGGATTCTTTCCTGATAAACACATACACACTCGAAAGATAATTATAAGACAATCTCAGTCTTTAATATTAGTATGAGAAAGCTTAGATGAAATTCAGTAGTAAATTGAAAAGATTATTCATTGTTATCATCAAGAGTTTAGTTTAATAAAAGAAAAACTTTAATTAAAAAGTTACAGTAGGTGAAGTAATTAAAAGCTATATCAATTTGTCCCAAAAAAGTATATCTAATAGAATTAGAACCTATTTCTTCTAAAAAGTAAGATTTGACAGATACCCCCAAAGGCTGATATCTATTTTAAATGGTTACATAGTACTTAATAGAAAATGTTTATAAGCAGATTGCTTATGCCCAGAAACTAAGCAAGTGTACTCTTTGAGACTGTGCCCTTTAATTTTTATACTGGAATCTTTGACATTTAAACAAGGAATGCAAAGAAAAAAGGGATCAATGTTGGAGATAAAAAATTTTAGATAAGGTTTTATGCATAGAAAATACAAAAGATCAAAATGAAGTTTCATTAGAGATTATAAAATAGGTAAAGTAATTAGGTGTTTTGCAATATATTTTTATAAGCATAATTTCAAAGTGTTATTAATTTTTTTTTGTTACCTATTGCTGTTTAACAAACCACCCCCAACATTTATGGCTAAAAACAACAATAGTTTATTATTTCTCATGATTCTCTGGGTTGACTAGGCTCAGCTGGGTGGTTCTTCTGCTCCATATGATCTTAGCTGGGGTCACTCAAGCAGCTGTATGCAGCTGGAGCTCAACTGGATCTGGAGCATTAAGGAGATTTCACTCACCTGTCTGTGTCTGGAATGGCTGAGGCCTAGTAAGACCCCTGCCGTCAGCAGAGTAGTTGTATTTATTCATGTGGGGCTGAAGGAATTAGAAGAGCAAAAGCAGAAGCTCTGTGATGTCTTAAGGCCTGGTTTTGGATGTCCCAGAACATTATATTCACCACATTCTATTTAGGCCAAAGTAGTTCACAAGGCCAGTATTCCAGGGGTGTGACATAGACTCTACCTCTACCTCTTGATGGCAAGAGATGGCAGGTGCACACAGGGAGGGAGGAGTTGTTGGCAGCTGTCTTTGCAGACAACTTTCCACTGTAATAGTCACAGGACACCTTAGATATATCAGTAAGATTAAATTAACATGTTCTTTGAGAAGTAAACCATCGTCAGAATTATGAGAGAATTCCAAGAAACACTTTGATATCTGAAAGGTCTTAATATGTAAGACTAGAAATGGATAGAAAGCTTCATAGTAAAAATGACAGTTCTTCCTGGATTAACTTGTAGAGTTAATGCAATTTCAAGAAAAATAGTTAAAGAACTAAATTTGCCTCCATTTGGAAAATAGGTAAATTATATTCAACTAAAAGATCTATTATAACTTAATGATAATTAAAACAACATAATAACTCAATAGGGATAAGAATTTTTGAAGAAAAATTAAGAGCTGAGACAGAAATCTGAATATATTTAAGAGTTACATGGGAAAGGAATTTGGATTTAGGTATTTAAAAAGCCAATTTTAGAAAAAGTAAAAGTAAGATTACAGTTTTGGAAGCAAGATTATGCTTTAATTATGGAGTAGTGAGAGAACATATGAAATGTAATATGGTCAGATAAAGGTATTTAAATATTTAGACTTTTTATAAACCTGAAAGAGAATGTTAAAATAAAAGAGGAAATACTGGACTTTAGGAAAAGATTTCTAAAGAATGTGATTGTGATAGGTAAAACCAGGATACCTAAAGTACATAAAGGAACTTACCCTGCAAAAAAGCACCAAACCCACAGTCAACAAATGGTCAAGGCATGTGAATATAAATTTCACAAAAGACAAATACACAATAAATAAGAAGGTGAAAAATGTTCAATCACACATGTAAATTTAAAGAATAATGAGCTGCCAGCTCACACTTTTTGAATATGAAAAATGATACAGTAGCTCTAGGAAGCTATGAAGAATACTCACAGCTGGTATCATTATAAAGATTATAAAGTGATCCATCTTTTTGTTCAAGCAATATGATAGTATGTTACTAGTGTCAGAAAACTGCACCCACCTTTTAACCAGAAATCTAATTCCTGAGAATTTGCTGACAGAAAATTATTAAAAAGAATCAAAAAGCTTCCAATAGAAAAATATTGGACATTTAAAAAAATGAGTAAGTGATCAAGTAACACATCTCTACCCAAATACCTAAACACACACACACACACACACACACACACACACACACACAGTCCTTCATAGGTCTAAAAAGGTAAAAGTAAGTTGGCTCTGTGCCTCCCCCATGCTGTGAAGATCAAGTTCGAAAAGCTGACTGAGTCACATTTTAGACTTTGTTTTAATGTATGCAGTTATTTTGTTTTTTGGAGGGCAAGACATGTCCTTCTTACATGTCAGTATTCCTAAGTGAAATTGATGGTCTATCTAGTTCAATAAGATCATAGTTTTGCCACCCTGCAGTGCTTATACCCTTTGTTATGTAGAATCACGTCAAGTTTGGGGGTACCTGATAATGTATATAATGGCTTTCATCCCCGGTTAAATATGGTAATGGGAATAAACCCAACTAGAAAACCTGGCTATGGATCACACAGTGAAGCTGGGGAAGGGAAGTGGAGTCTCTTCAAAATCTCTAGGATTTCAAGTATCTCTCATTCATCAGAATATCAGAAAGAGGCAGTTGGTGTGTTTTTAGCATTTGTTGAATGGATAATGTTGTTTTCAGTGAACACAGGCTTCAAAGGTAAAATGACCAACTGGTGATCTTAGACTCTGGATTCCACGTTGCTGCCCCACGAAGGCCTGTCCTCCTAGGTTTCCACACTTCCCCAGTTGGTAGTGGAGAGTGCCATCTTCCCGTAGCTGTTTGGAAGCATGGATGTGTGTGTGCTCCTACACAAATATCAGTGTGAAACACACATGCAGAGTTCACAATTCACATGCCAGGCACCACTGTGGCAATGAAATGCTCCACATAACCGTATTTCCCAAAAATTCAAAGTCTGTATCTTTAATTTGTTATGTTCTTTAGGCCCTTGGCTTCTTAAACAGAGCACAATAAACATCACTTTTTGTGGAGAACTTTTTCTGTTATGAAGCTTCAGCTTAAAGTTGATAAAGTTGTTATAGTTATTGACATTTGACCACTGTGTGTATGAGAGAGAGAATATGTGTGTGTATATGTGTATACAAGTGTAAACAAAATGTGACTTACTGAGTAACTCCTAATGGTAACATAATTAGTGAAAAAAAAATGGAAAGAAAAATGACTACTACATGGATGAAAAATGCAAAGTCAAATTTGGAATAGTAAATCCATTTAAATTATCTCAAAAGTAAATTAAAATGGTTTCAGGCCAATGCAATAGTTGTTTCTTAAATAAAGAATAATTTCAGGACTTTTTCTTGTTAATTACTCATAGGCAGATACTAGACCATTATCTTTCTACATGCATGGATGGGCTTCCAAAAGTCTAAACCAGAGAATTTTAGGTGGAAAATAGTATAGTGCAGCATTTTTTTTTTCCTTTCCTAGTGGCCAGTTAAGTCAATTTTCTTCAGTGCAATAAGCGTAGGAGTCAGAATCAAAACTTTTAATTTTCTACATATGGCTACAAAACCCTACTTTGTCTTGAGTTTGCAGTTCTAACAAAGACATATTAGAACAGCTTTGTTTGGGGAAATATGTTTAATTTAATCTAGCCTTGTACTTGAATGTCCCGTTTGGTATGTATCTGGGGCAAGCACTGTCGTCCTATTCCTCACCCTAGACAGACATGACGCGTTGGTCAGACCATTCATCCCCACCTGATCCAGCCTCGGCCTTATGTTGGACAGACATGACATGTTGATCAGACCATTCACCCCACCAATCCAGCCTTGGCCTTATGCTCCACAGACGTGACACATTGATCAGACCATTCACCCCCACCAATCTAGCTTGGCCTTATGCTTGACAGACATGACACGTTGATCGGACCATTCACCCTCGCCAATCCAGCCTTGGCCTTATGCTCCACAGACATGACACATTGATCAGACCATTCACCCCCGCCAATCCAGCTTGGCCTTATGCTCGACAGACATGACACGTTGATCAGACCATTCACCCCCGCCAATCCAGCCTTGGCCTTATGTTCCTAGTGCTTCAGGAATCCTAGACCAGGGTCATGCGAGTGACTTGCAGTCATCTGTTTTGCCATCTTGGCTGTAGAATATGGAATAGTCTGTTGACTGTTCATCTTCTTGTTTAATGCTAAATGTACTAAAAATAAGAAACTGATATTAAAATAAGGTTTTTATTGTTTTGTTTTGTTTTTATGTGTGAGACGGAGTCTACCTCTGTGGCCCAGGCTGGAGTGCAGTGGCGCAATCTCGGCTCACTGCACGCTCCGCCTCCCAGGTTCATGCCATTCTCCTGCCTCAGCCTCCCAGTAGTTAGGAATACAGGCACCCGCCACCACACCCAGCTAATTTTTTGTGTTTTTAGTAGAGACGGAGTTTCACTGTGTTAGCCAGGATGATCTCGATCTCCTGACCTCATGCTCCGCCCGCCTCGGCCTGAAATAAGTTTTTTTAAGAGATTATTTTAAAGGATGGATTGTTTTGTGTGTCAGCCATGCCCAGCACTCCACCTTAGCCAGATCTGCTCACACTGGAAAGAACGGGAAAGAAAACCGAAGAGGCTGCACGTGTGGAGTGTGGGTGATGGGACCTGGACCAACCGTAACCATGCATATGAAGCTCCTGCTCTTGTGCCTGTCTTTTCTGATGGTTTTTTTCATGCCATTTGGTTCTATCTCAGTAATTGCTTGATTATTGAATATTTATTGTCACAGAAATAAGCTGTAGGGGCATAAAGCTTCCACTGGAAACTGTCTCTAAGATTAGCTATTTTATAAAGTAGTTTGGTGTCTGTACTTAATCAAGTAGCATTCTCTTTGCATTTCAGCCTCCCAAGCTTTTCAAATCCAAAGTGAAATCCTGTTTGTGAAATTACATTGCTGGCAAAACTCTAGTTTTGGCTTCTTGCCTTCTGACCAGTAGGACCCTATTTCTCCCTAGGGAATGTCTGAATGACTGCCTATAGCAAATTCTGTTTCTGTTAAATATGTGGGTATTTTATCAATTAAAGTAAAAACAGGTGAAGGAAGCTAAGGCGTGTTCATCCATGTATTTAGACTTGACCACCAAACCTAAATTTATTAAGAAAGATAGAAACGTAACTGAATTATCACTGGCTTGCATAAAACGAGGATGAGTCAATGAAACTCCTAAAAAGTTAGACACATTTTTACCTGTTTTCTTTTCCATTCCTTTTCTGGTCAGCAGTTAAAGTCACTATGGAATAAAAATATATCTCCTAATGATTTTTTAAAATGTGACGTGTTCCCATATTCTGGGCTCTTTACAGAACAGAGGGTTATGTTGGACACCACTGCAGCCCAGACCTCCCCTCCCCACCCAGCCCCTAGAGCAGCTCAAGCCCAGCCAGGATTCTGCCCCCAGCTCTGCTGTGCACGTCACATCATATGTAGAAGTTGGCAGGGCCCCAATTATGTTGTTGACCTTAATTAAATTGCAAATTACTTTATGCAAAAAGCCTACTATGCAGTACCAAATTGGTAACATGATTCTCTCTCAGGAAAGTATAGTTATATAATGTTTATCATCTTACAGAAGATTTGATGTGTGGAACTTTACAGAAAAGTTAGTTGAAAGACATCTGCCTGCCTAGGGCAGGTGTGTTAGCAAAGGAGCCACGTGGATGGAGAACTCTCAATGCGATCAGTAGCTGGGTGCACTCAGGAGGACCCAGGTCTCTGTCAGGGCACTGATGGCGCTTTCAGCACCATGGCCACAGCCCGCGCCTTGGCTTTCCTTCATATGTTCCTGGCAGCTTCAATGTCACCATCCTTTTTAATTAACTGGAAGTATATGATCTGCCATAAAGCAAATAAGCAGGTAGCCTCATGAGGAGTCTTGTCCAGCAGCCAGAGGGAGGTAGAGTGGGGTAAATTAAGAACAGAGAACCCCTGACACGGACCCAAGTGCAGTCTCTCCAGCATTAATCGATTCATAGGAAAAGGACCGCCACAGCACTAACACGCCTGCTGTATACCTCAGATTCCTAGTGTAGATACATACATGTGCTCAGAAACCAAGCGGAGAGACTCCAGGGAATGAGGGTGAAGTGGTCATTGAATAGATTGCTTGGTTCTCACTTCCATGTGATTCAAAAACAGACTATTTTTCTGCATGCCATTCAGCATTTCTGGATTACTGTTCTCGGTCAGCGCTCAGCCCCCGGAGCCGGGCCAGTCTGGCGCCCATTCTTAAGACTATTCTATTCCCTTTCCTTCCTACCTCTTAAAACATTGAATGTTAAGTTCCTGGTGCCAAGAATAAAAATGTCCTTGTGCTAATATAAGGCATTGTAGTCATACTGATCATTGGTACTACTGCTATAAGTACTGTGCCCCTCCGATCTTCCTTTAAGGGTTTCTAGTGAGATTACTTAGCTATTATCTCTCTCACCAGCACTCTCTGTGGATTTGTGGAGTGAGTCATTTAAGTAAGCCCACAGTTGTATATGCTCATGGTTGGATCCATGTGTGTATTGCATACCACGTGTCTTTGTTGTACACTACAACACTGCTTCCAACCAACAGTGAAAACATGAAATGTGTCACCTTATTGCATTGGAGTTACATGATACTGGCTCTCAAGGGTTTCCCCTGGTCCATCGCACACACACACTGTACTTCATATAACCACACTTTGTGGGCCCTCAGGATTCTCAAGTATAGAGAGATACTCCTGTTCATAGGAAAATTCTAAATCTTATTTCAGGTCTTGACTCAGATGAAGAACTGGGGCTGCTCTGTCACCACACGTCCTATCTAGGTGATTGTCTGGGGCTGCTCGTTGGCTCCTGATATCCTGTAACCTTTTCTGTATATTTCATGTGTCTGCACGTCTGCATGGTTATTCACGCTCTGAGGGTTGGGGGTGCACAGTTGGACATGTGCCCTGGCTGTTCTGTCTCCAGAACCTTCTCTGGGTTGGGGAGAACTTGAGAGAGAGGTCCCTCTCCTTGGTTCTGTCAGTCGAGTCATTATCCAACTATTACTTCATGCATAGCCAGCAGCTTTGGCATTTCTTGGGATGTGGAAAGAAGAAAGCAAATTGGCTCTAGCAAATCCAGTGTCTGCTAATTGTCCCCGTGGCTGTGATGTGCATAGGCCATACAGCCCAGTAGGAGGACAGCCAATCTCCATGCTTTCTCCTTCTCTGAAGCTTGCCTGAATTTGTTTTTCTTTGTTTTGTTCCAAAACAAGGCAGTAACTGATTTGAAGGGGGGAAAGATTTTATTTATCTACTGCATTTCCACAAAGAAACATTGCCTTGCAGTGATTACTAACCCATCTTTCTGTGTGTGTTTCTCCCCTCCCCAGACCAGAGGGTGGCATCCTTCTGCACCCTGACAGATATGCAGCATGGGCAGGACCTGGAAGGGGCCCAGGAGCTGCCCTTATGTGTAGATCCAGGCAGTGGCAAAGAGTTCATGGACACGACTGGGTATGTGAGCCCCTGTGGACCCCTCCCTCCTGCTGTTCCAGGCATGATTAGCAAAGATTCGGCTAACAGACTAACCCTGAGCCAGGCAGGTGACCATATTCCACCATGCCGTTTCCCAGTCCTGAAGAATCCAGAGAAGGGACTGAGTGGGACTACTTGGCTCCCTGCCCTGCTGTGAGAGACCACTTTTAGCTGCATGACCACTCTGCTCCATGGGCACACCATGCCTGCCAAGACTTGTGACCCTGTGCCCACGGTGGCAAACCTCACTGTCAGAGAGGGCAAGAAGGGGCCTCAAGGTCAGCGTCTGCTGCCGAATTATTGCAACAGCACTAGGCAGGGATAACTCACCAATTGGCCTTCCACCTGCCAGGCTGCACATGCTCACCAGTCCAGGGCATGACTCCTCCCAGAACCTGGTCCTTGATCCGGCCTCATGCCCTCCATTGAAATATGTTGGGAACATCCCACTCTTAGCCCTATATTCATGACACGTTCTTCTGCCGTGAAATGTGTATTCTTTACCTGTGTCATCCATTCTTAATTCCAACTTCTGTGTGAGCTGAATATAGAAGTTGGAATTAACTTCGTTAACTTGCATGTTCACACTGGTAACAAGCTTCATAATATTGCCATCATAGGGAAAGGCAAATTGGGGAAATTGACTGGTTCCCAGGACTTCATTTGGGTCTACCTTGTCTCCATTGGCTAAACCAATTTAAATAATATATCTTTCGATTTCCTACCGACCCGTATATCTATAGAGATTCTGGATCTCTTTTTAAATCAGTAAAGTCCCAGAATGGGCTTTCCAGTGGATCAGCTATATGGACACTCTCCATTCTGACATATTATAATGTATCCGCTTGCTGGGCTCTAAGCACATGAAATAATTTTTTCAAGTGAAAACTTGACCAACAAAATGCTGAATTGACTGTCTTGAGTCTTTCTGATTCTATCCTTATTTGCTAGGGAGCGTTCTCCATCACCACTGACCGGGAAAGTCAATCAGTTGGAATTAATTCTTCGACAACTCCAGACCGACCTTCGGAAGGTAATCTATTGGAAGAGCATAATCAGAAGTCTTTCTCTTATCAAATCAGCCCCTTATAACTACTACAGAGAAATTGAAGAGATTCAGGAAAGAAGACTGCCTTACACAAAAACCAATGATAAATACAAATAGATGCTCCTGAGGTCTCACTCCATCTGCTGACCTGCAGCTGATGTATTTCATTTTGCGGGATGCAGGGATCTCAATGGATATGAGTAAATGAGGATTAGCCCTCGATGTGGCTAATCTTCAGTGTGCAGTAGAAGCACGGTGGGCCAGCATTTTTTAGTTCAGTGAGTTATCGGTTGCACCAACTCTGTATGAGCTGACCTCAGAGGAGTCCATTGCTGCCAGAAAGCCTGGTCTCTGAGTCCTGTTGTCTGTCTTGAGTCAGCTTCGCAGCCCTCAGAACTTCTGCTCTACACATCAACCTGCGCTTGGTCCATCCTCAAAAGAAATTAAATCCTGTATCCCACAAATACTTGCTGAGCTCTGTTCCATCAGCCCTGTGCTGGAGAGCCAGTTGGTTGTCCAGGGAAACGGAATGGGGTGCGGTAGCGAGTGGGAGGGCGTCACAGGAAGGCTTTTGTTGTGATGGTTTGGTTTGGCTTTTGAAGAAGGGAAAAATTGTAGCTGGTGAGAATGCTGAGGAAAGGATTCAGTTGGGAGGGAAATCCTGATGAGGGTGAAGGGCAAGTGGGTGGGGTTCTGATCTAGTCACAAGGAGGGAGCTGGCCTTGGATAAGAGTAGGGACAGCTTATACAGTTACCAGAGTGGAGCAGAGTATGTGTGCGTGTGCACGTGTTCATGTATGCACCACATTCATTCACATACACAGAGTCCAGACAGAGATGTTGGCAAATTTCTCAGATTGTTTCTTTTTTTTCTAGTCATGAGCTGAGAGTGGTGAGAAGGAATATAAGAGCTTTGTGGATAGAGGATATGGGTGTACCACAGCATGTAAACTAACCGGGTGTATTTGGGAGACTTGCCAAAAAAAGCTAAAGCACATTTGAATTTGGAGCATAAGTTAAAGCGATACGTGTTTTCCTGGTTGTGTGTTTTTTCCCCAGCTTGGGTGATGAGCTGTCCCAGTTTGCCCGGGATGGAGAAGTTTTCTAGGATACGGAACTTTCCATATTAGAACCAGCAAAGTCTCATGCATGCTGGGATGGCTGGTCACCTTATCTTCAGCTGCAAGTGTAGAATCGCTGGAGAGTTGAATTTAGCCAATATTAAGATTTAGACAGGAAATCAAGACGAGGAGAGAGAGAGAGGGAGAGAGAGGGAGAGACAAGGACCCTGGGGCATGTACAGTGCATGAATAAACCAAAGAACCCAGAGTTCAGGCTGGTTGAAGAGAAATAACGTCACGGCTGGGGCGGAGGTGTTGGTGGGCAGTGAAAATAAGAGTAAGATTGATAAGATTGATGGATTCTATCATTACTGGAGGAGGAGATACTGGAGAAATTATTTTTAAAAGACAGAAGGTGATGGTCAAGAAGTAGGAACTTGAAACTTTTAGGAAGAGATGCAGTCATTGACAATAGCACAGTATAGGATGTGTTCATGGGAGTGGGAGCTGAGGAAGGCTGGTTTTGAAGATCACTGAGAGAAAGCGATGGAGAGGCTGAATGGCCAGAGTGTCGGATGGAACATCTCAGTGGATTCGAAATCATCAACACAGATGACAGGAGTGGGATGGGGAGAAAAGAGCAAACCAGGTTCTAGAATCTTCCCGTAATGATGGTTGGGACTGGAGATACAGTAAAGTTTTTGCAGCCAGGAGGGGTAGCAGGTCTCATGACCTAATGGCACATTTTTTAGAGGAGCTGGAATTGTAGGAAGGAGCGGAGATCTGGCCTGAACAATAGGGGATGCACTGTCTGCCTGCCCGACCCCCGTAGTGAGCTGCTGGGGACGGTGTCCTCAGGAGGGAACCAGGATTCACTTAGAGCACGAAGACGAAGGGAATTTCAGGAGGACAGACTGAGCGTGCACAAGGTCTTCATGGCAGAATCCAAGTTCCATGGGTCATAATAAAAGGTTGGCAGGGATGCAGAGAGGTGGGCAGCTGAGTCACAGCAGAGGTGTTCTGAGCTGTGGGACTCAGACTGTTGGGACCGAGAGTCGTGGTGAGGAATGTCCGGGGAGAGTCCGTATCCAGGGTAGGCTGCAGTTGCTCCTTACAGCGAAGTGAGTGGCCAGCTGTGACTCAGGCCTCCTCTGGGGACCAGGGTCTTTTGCGCCAGTGACCAGGCAGTTGGTATTGGGGAGGGCCTCAGAAGGGATCAGGAAACGAGGAAACCTTGAGGGCGGGACCAGACATGCCAACGGTGGGGGCCTCCACTCACCTCGCTCAGTGCTCCCGTACAGTGCTGTGGGTGGCATCTGGTGGCATTAGCGGTCGAGTTAGATCCCATTACAGAAATACCAGTTGTTACAATCTGACAGTGACCCCTCTATCCATTTAGGGCAAGACATCCCTTTCAGCAGGGAGGGGTCTGAAACTGGTGCTGTACATTTTTTTATTGCTATATGTTGGAAACTCCAGATGTGATTCTTCTGAAAGTCTTGATTGTTTTTACGTAGTTTTTAATGGCAGACTTTAAGGGTCATTATGGAAATATAGTGTAGCAGGAAAGCTTGATGGAATGAAAGACCTAAGTACCTATTTTATTATAAACATATGTAACAGCTCTGCTGATTACAATTTTGTACTTAGAAAGTTTTGTGCATTTGTCAAAGGGTATTACCTTTCACCTCACTGTAGTCTCCCTTTTTTGGATAGAGGGTGATATAAACAACGATGAACACTTGCCTATAGAAAGGCTATCTTAGCACCCTGTGGGAGCAGAGTGGGATGAAAGAACAGGGTGCATGGAGTGCTCGTTCCCATCCGTTTGTCATCAGCAGGAATCAGGATCAGGAAAGTTCCCTCACTGAAGAAAGTCACCCCTTCTCCCCTCAAAAAGTACATAAGTAAAAATAAGAATAAAAGATTCTTGTAGCCCGGCTTAGGAGGAATGACTGTATCGGTCAGTCTCCATGACTCAGTTTATTTCTACTCTGACCAGGAAAAACAAGACAAGGCTGTTCTCCAAGCGGAAGTGCAGCACCTGAGACAGGACAACATGAGGCTGCAGGAGGAGTCCCAGACCGCGACAGCTCAGCTGCGGAAATTCACAGAATGGTTTTTCACCACCATCGACAAAAAATCTTAGCCAGTCCGCACCTCATCAAGGGACCATTGGGAAATGCCCCTTGTCCCTTTGAAGTCACAAACATGTGGTTTTTCTGTGTGCTTTCCACCAGTCGTAGATGTTTTTGCTGTTCCGTTCTGTGTAGCGCCATTCACCACAGCAGGACAGGGAGCCTCGACTCTTTCTCGGTAGTCACAGCAGAGAGCAGTGCCGATGTGAAGCTGAATGAATGTAACTCCTGGTGTGAAGATGAATGTAAACCCTGGCGACAGTTGAGACCTTTTTTCTTTTAGACTCTGCTAAAACATGCTCTGGCTTGGGCTTACCTCAAGAGGGAAGATAGTTGGGTTTTATTTCCTATTTATCAGGTGACCTGGTAGAGATGTAAAGCAATTTACCATAGTTTGGGCTTTAGTATTGTAAAATAAACATGAGAACAAATAATCAGACATATACTTTAATGTTAAAGGTGCTCTATTTTTTTGGATGTACAGTAGTTTTATTTCCACAGCCACATTACCATAGCAATAAGAAAGGAGGCATAGTACATAGTTGGAAAAGCTTTGCGGGGGGGATTAAAGAAAAAAAGCACTGTTGTGTTTAACACTAGTTCAGATGCAGTTACCTTAGAGACTTATTTATTTGCAGGAACAAATGGTGCCTGAATATTAACAGTGTTCTGATTAAAAAAAAAAAAAAAAAACAGATACATATGCCTTGTAAATGGCTCACCGAGTTGTCAGTAGTCACTTCAACTCTTAGTTCACTTTTGTATAGTTGCTCTGCTGGAAAAAAATGAAAGTGAATCTGCTTAACTCACTAGAACTTCCTTGTGTGCTGTGAGCCGGCGGAACCACTTGTACAATGCCAGATTTGTTTATCTTTGTACAGAAGCTTTGATGAAGTGTCTTGTATTTAACACCCTTATTTAAGCTTATTTAACCTTAAATTGTTAATTTTATAAAATTTGGTTTGGCCTGCACTACGATGAGGGTTGGAGGTAGCTGCAGGCTCAGAAGAGACTGAGCTTGCACAGATCAGACCGAGAAGCAGGGTGAGAGATTCTAACGACTGGATGCTGCTAGTAACACGTTGTTTGTATTGCTTTACCATTTTTAACTGTTAGATTTGAGATGAACATACATTTTGCTTTTTTAATAAATGTTTAAAAGAAGTCCACATAAGAAATGGTGCTGTCAGGTGACTAGATTTTTTATGATCTAACATGTCTACAGTCTGACTGTATGTGAATTTATTTCAGGTCATTTAGGACCTTGATTTGTATTAAATACTGTTCAGCTGCCTTCTCATAAAATCCCAGATCGATTTCAGGAAGGGGTACCTAGTAGTTTTTAGTAGCTGTTGTGTGCCAGACACTATTCTCTGAACTTTTCATCCCTCTCATTTAACCCCAACGGTATCGTTCATAGGTAGGAAGTGGGGTTCTCATTTACAACCACATGAGCTGTGGCTAAAGTGAAGTAATTTACCCAAGATTGCCTTAAAAAAAAAAAAAATTTAACACTTTGATGTTGCCAGCACTTTGGGAGGCCAAGGTGGGCGGATCATGTGAGGTCGGGAGTTCAAGACCAGCCTGACCAACGTGGAGAAACCCTGTCTCTACTAAAAGTACAAAATTAGTCGGGCATGGTGGCGCATGCCTATAATCCCAGCTATTTGGGAGGCTGAGGCAGGAGAATCACTTGAACCTGAGAAGTGGAGGTTGCGGTGAGCCAAGATCATGCCATTGCACTCCAGCCTGGGCAACAAGAGCAAAATTCTTGTCTCAAAAAACAAAAACAGTAACAGTTTGAAAAATTATCAGGAAGAGGTAAACTGTAAATTTGAGTCAAATGTAAGACAGGAGACACAAAACATGGATCCAGATGTGAAGGGAAACACTGTTAAGGTCCATTGCTCTCAACCTTTGAAGAACAGAAAGCATATCAAGAATTCAGAGGAAGCAAACTGACTCTTAGAATTGGCCCTAAAAGGAATTTTCCATATGGGCTTCACATGGGAGGCATATTGAACAATTAACATTCTCACAGTGGATGTAACAGTAAGCTTCCTAAGGCTGTTTCATACAGCTGCCCTCTATGAAACGCACAGGTACACCTCCAAGATGCAGCCAGGGACTGGAGATTTTCAGGGAATAAGAACCTTATGGGCCACGTAGATACCGTCCTTCCTCCCTCCTTCCCTTTTTTTTCTTTCCCATCACTGTGAACCAGGCAGCATGCTAGGAACTGAAAATCCAACTGTGATCAACGGGGGTCAGGGCCCCTGTGTGCACAGGCAGACAGTCGAATAAGGGAAGACAGACATAAGAGCACTTCAAAACATGAAAGACAGAAATAAAAGTACCTGCAACAGGCTACCTTAGGTAATTATTATGAACACTGATACTGTCTGAATAGCTCCTGGGTGCCAGGTCCTGTGTTGTGCTTTGTGTTACCTACCTAGCAGCCCTGTGAGGTAGGTGCCATCATCACTTCCTTTTTAAAGATGAGGAATCAGGACCTAGATAGGGTGGTCCATGGGTAGACGCGGGTACACGAGGTTCAGAGTCCCTAAGGTTAGTGTGTTCAAGAAATCTAGCAGAAGCCAGGACGTAACAGGGAGGGTAGAGCAGTGGGAGATGTGCTTGAAGAGATCAGCAAAAGCCACACCATGAAGGAACTGGAGGCCATGCTAGACTTTGGATTTTGTTCTAAGTCAAAAGGAAGCCATTGAAGCAGGAAAACTGCCTGATGTGAGCTCTATTTTAAATGGATTATTCTGACTTCTAAAGCAGAATGGACCACGCAGGTCTTCAGACTTTCTGTGTGGGGCTTTATCTACAAAGGAACCATTTGAGGCTTTGGGAGTCACATACTGCCTCTGTTGTATACTTTCAAATTTCTATTTAACACCCTTTAAAGATAGTAAGAGTCGTTCTTAGCTTGCAAGACCACACAAAAACAGGCCACTCACCAGTATAATTTACCAATGCCAGGCATAAGGCAGAGTACATGAGGAAGACCGGTCTAGGTAAGAGATGGTGTTGGCATGGCCTGTGGTAAGGCAGTGAAAGTGGAGAGAAGTAGGTAGGCCACACGTGAGAATGTATTTGGAGGTAAAGCGCACAGAACTGCTGATGGGTTGGAGATGAGTTGAAAGGGCTGGATCCAGGGATAAGCCCTAGACTTCAAAGGAATCGATGAACTGCATGTTTGATCACACGGTTTTCCATAAATATCTCTTGCCTTTAGTAAAGGCTTAACAACAGTTACACTCCTGGCAAGGGCCTGGAATACAGCTCTCCTGTGTCTTTGATCCAGGGTGGGTGCATTTGCTTTAGCACTACTAATCAGATGGAAAGGTGGACATCGTTTAGAGAAAATAAAGGAACCTGACCAAAACCTAGCTGAATGGAAAGCCATTCCATCTTCCGAAGGCATACCTGAGGATAAGACCAGAAGACATTTCTTGAAAACACAGTTCTCAGTCTGTACTAGCAAAGGAATGAATAATCTGTCTCAAGTCCATCTCCAAAGGGCCATGCCAAAAAACAGGGCCAAAATGATTTTGGGTCTGTTTAGCTTTTTCAAACATGTTTCCAGTCAGCAACCAACCAACTCCATGCTCCCATAGTACATGTAGTTTTGAACAACTTGGCGTCCTGGTGACACTGTTACAAAATGTGCCCCTTAACAACTACACACATTGACTTGCTATAATGACTTACCGGATACAAACCAAGTATTTCGTGGAATATATCTGCTAAAAAATTTATTTTAGAATAAGCAGGTTTTTCTAACCATATGGAGTGGACTACTATGTATTAAGGCCATTTTAGTATGTGACAAAGTTAATTAACATATTAGGCTTTTATCCTGCTATTCTCTATAGCTAGGAGAAGGCTTATGATTGGAAACGTAAGTTACACTTGAGGGGGCTGATAGTACAGTTTTGCCTTTGTGGCTCACAATGATCTTTTGAGATGCCTGGAGTCTGTTCTGCGAGTCCACTAAACTGCAGAATTTGATCACCTATTATTTTTAGCCTTCAAAGTCATGAAGCCATGAAACATAGCTTCTTGTTGGCACATCCAAAAATAAAAAGATAACTATGAAAACATTAAGGATAAAGACCCGTAATGATGATAATAGAGGAGTGCTTGAATAGGGAAATCACCTGCTCCTTGTATAAAATAATTGGCCTGAGAAACCGCAATCTGTGATTTAGGGAGAGAATTGGCATACCATTTAGACTGATCAACAAATGAATTCTCTGGTTGTGGAGAAGCTGTGAACATAACCTCTTTAAGAGTCAACTCTACTGTTTCTACTGGATGGAATGTGTCACAAGAAACAAGCCACCATCTGAGGCAGAACCACCCTCTTGACCATGACGATCACTGCCCCACCATGAAATACATTTGTGTGAACCTTTCTAAGAGACAAAGACCCACGACTTTCAGGTCAACCTCTGGGGATGATTAAATAACCTCAGATCCCCTGAAATCACACCAGTGTTGATTCTTTAGAATTTCCAAGTTGAGATATGGGGCTGGGAAGAAGTAATAAAGATTTTTGCACACACTTTTCTCCTTTGAATTACTGGTTAGTAAGAAACAAGTTCAGTTCACTTGAGTGTCTGTGGATTTTGTGCTTAACACATTTAAAACCAGTTCCCTAGCTCTAGTGTAAGCAAGTCAGGCATACTACTCACTCCCGAAAAAGAAAATAGAACTAAATGGGCTCTATTTAACACCTAGTTAGGGGCAGGTAGCAGGAAACTATTTATTTATGACTCACAGGAGAGAAAATGGTAAGAGACCTGCCAAGACCTGAGGAATGCATTCGATTTCTAACCTATAACCTCCAAATTAACCAAAGAGCAAGTCTCCTGACTAGGCAGAAACAAGTACAAAGGAAGTATCTCCTCGTGTATTTTATAAAAGGTTTAAACGGGCATCACCCCCAAATGTCACATTCTTGCATTTTGACACACAAGATTTGAGTACCTTTTGGTTGCTTTTTAAAAACACAAAAACATAAACCCTGCAAGCCCTCTCTAGTTCATGTTAATACCAGAAAATGTACTGCCCTCTTAAATCCTTACAAAGTTTTGATTAAATTTTAGCATCCGCAGACTCTAAAAACATGTATCTCTGTTTTTCATCTCTTAATATCAGGGATCTGCCTAAAATTTGCAGAGCAGCCTGTTTTTAAGTAGAACAAATGAAAAATAATGAGCCCCCTTGACATGCAAAAATACCGTTTGGCTGCAAAGCTGGAGCTGAGTTCGTAAAAAAACAAAATGAAGGGTAAGACTTCCAGTGTCCTGGCCATCGGTACCCATCAATCAGGCTCTTAGGCAGTGGTGTTGGTAGTCTTGTAATAAAGAGCAGCTCTCCCAGCCTTCCTGTGACCCAGTGAAAGCCATGAGGAAGGCTGTGTGCAGGAGAGGGCTTCAGAGTGGCAGCATTTCAGTAAATTGCCTCAACTAAATCAGTGCTGGCTATTAATACACATCTGCAGATGGAGACTTCAGGCCCTGGCAAAGTCTCCTCCATCGCCGTGTATGAAACAAGCTGGGACTGAGCGTCTGGGCCCATGCCCCTCTTGCCCACGACCATAATCATTGATGCCAAACAAAGCGGATCTTGCTGAATGCTCCATTAAATTAGAATAATTAAACATGGCAGTCGTGTGCTGCTCTAGGATCTGATTAAACACCTTGTAGAACCCCATCTGGGCTGAGGGCTTGCCAAACAGCAGGCTACAGCCCACAGTCCCCGCTTCCATGAATATAAAATTCCCAGAATAGGCATTCTGTATCATTTTAAATTAAGTACTTAAGAACGCAAATAGCACTACTCAGGAGAGGAAGTGCACAGAAGTCAGTGGGTGTAACCCCTCAACTCCTACTTGATTATTTTTCATTGTTCCTCTCGAACTATAAGGCTGTTGTTCTGCCAGCATCATCTTAAAACTTTTCACTTCAGATGATTGTGAAGGGGGAAGGATTAGAGAGAGGCCTGGTAGTGACCCAGTTAATGACACTGGCATCTGTAGACTACACTGTTCATGTGAATTCCAAGGTAGATGGGAGCTTTGAAACCAAGTTTTTCTCCCTAATTTAACAGATTCTTGTTCTGTTCTTTCAAAGCAAGAGCCACCTTAGTGATTTGTTCTGAAACGTAAAATTGAAATGTTCTGGGAGTCTTGGTTACTGTCATTGTTTACTGTCCCATTGGGTAGGGATTATTCTTGTCAGTGACACTGATTTCCAAAAGAAAAATTGTATTAAGAACCAAAGATGTAGCTGTATAAGGAAAGATTCTGAAGGAATCCCACCTTCACTTGTCCAGAGAAACAATTTATTTTGTTTTATTTTAATTTCAATAGGTTTTAGTGAACAGGTGGTTTTTGGATACATGGATAAGTTCTTTAGTGGTGATTTCTGAGATTTTGGTGCATCCATCACCTGAGCAGTATACACTGCATCCAATGTGTAGTCTTTTATCCTCCACCCTTCTCCCCAGTCGCCAGAGTCCTTTAGATTATTCTTATGCTTGTGCCTCCTCACAGATTAGCTCCCACTTATAAATGAGAACATATGATATTTGGTTTTGCATTCCTAAGTTACTTCACTTAGAATAATGGCCTCCAACTTCATCCAAGTCACTGTAAAGGCCATTTTGTTCCATTTCATGGTTGAGGAGTATTCCGTGGT
>NW_012105775.1:984316-993296 GCF_000951045.1 Mandrillus leucophaeus | reverse complement strand
AGTGTTAGCAAGGATGTGGAGAAATCGTAACTCTGGTCCACTGTTGGTGAGAATGTAAAATGCTGCAGCTGCTATGGAAAATATGTTGATTCCTCAAAAAATTAAGCTTAGAATTACCATATGATCCAGCAATTCCACCTCTGGGTATGAGCCCAAGAGAATTTAGGAAAAAGGTATTTATACCTTGAAGAGGTATTTGTACACCTGTGTTCATGGCAGCATCATTCTCAACAGCCTAAAAGTGGAAACAACCCTGATGTCCATCAGGAGATAAATAAACAAAACACGGTCTATCAATACAATGGAATATTATTCAGCCTTAAAATAGAAGAAAAATCTGACACGTGCTAAAACGTGGATGAACTTTGAGGACGTTATGCTCAGTGAAATGATCCAGTCACAGAAGGACAAATACTGGATGATTCCACTTATATGAGGTAGTAGAGTAGTTAGATTCATAGAGACAGGTAATAGAATGGTGGTCACCAGCGGGCAGGGGGAGAAGGAATGGGCAGTTGTTTCGTGGGTCCAGAGTTCAGTCTGGGAAGATGAAAAGAGTTCTGGAAATGGACGGTGGGGAGGGTTGCAGAGCAATGTGAATATACTTCATACCACTGAATTGTACTACTCAAAATGGTTACGATGGTAAATTGTACGTTTTGGTTTTTTTCATCACAATTAAAAGTAAATGATTTTATTTTAAAAAGATAGGAATGTGGCCCGAATGAGTGAGTTTGTGGGGACTTGGAGTGGATAAGCACAGGGAAACCAGGAAGCTTAATCTCACAAAAAAACAAAGACCTGTTGGAACAAGTGCAGGAAAATATAGAAACACCATTGAAGGGCTCTCTGGATGTTAAAGAGCAGACAGACTTTGATCAATTGCCATCTATTCAGAGAGAAGAGACGTCATTCCACGGAGCTGTGCTCTGGGGGCCTGCAGGAGGATCAACAGGGGAAAAGAGGACCTCTCTCCAAAGAGTGATTAATTTGGTAATTAATGTGTAGAAAAGGAAGAATGACTGAAGTGTTCGCTCCAGGCCCTAAATTTTAACATTTCGTTCTGCAATGGGAGCATCTGGTAGGACACTGAGGTTGGATGAGCTAAAGAATGAGATCAGACACCAGGACAGCAGGAGAAGAGATTAAATATGAATAGCTTCAGGGGTGCTTGAGGATTGGGAAGCTTGGACACAGTGGGGAAGAAAGTGCTTGGAAAAAAGAAAAGACAAAGGCCATTATGAGAAGGCCTGGTACCCACTGGAAAAAAGAAGAACCACAGAGTTGGAGAAGACCAATCCCTTCACTTTATAGAAGACCGAGTTCTAGAGAAATGGTTGAAGAGGTGAAATCAAATCTATAACATGGTCCCCGATACATTTATTTTTTTGGTTGAATCAAAGGAAGTGTCGTATTTGTGAATATAGGGCGCTGTTTGCAATTTGGGTAAGGATATCTGCACTCAAGATTTTATCAATCTCGGTCAAGTTAGAGCAATCAAGACCTAGAAGTGAAAATAAGAAAGCATCATTGAATACCTTTAAGAGGAAGAATTATTGAGGAAAACCTAACTTTTGCCATTAACCCAACTTTATTGAACCTGCCTACAGCCTGGCTCCCATAGTAATAACTCCCCTGGTCATTGAACACTAGAGCATACTCAAGGTACAAGTGTAGACCAGGTGAGACTTAAGACTCCCTGTGGCTCCACATGACCGTTTCAGAGGTGCTGGGACATTGCCCACCTTTCTGGCCTTCGGAAGGGAGAAATATCCAGGTCAGCCCTGCATGCAGCTGACTGCCCAGTGAGAAGGCAGATCGAATTTGTGCTTATGGAGGACACTGGGTCAGGGCTCAGTTACTCCCATTCAGCCTCTTGGGACTCCATGTTGACTTGCCCAGCTCCTGTGCACCTTTACCAGGAAAGGTCATGTTTAAGCAGTGCTGTGAGCACTTTTCAAAAGGCCAATTGAGTCTCCTTTCTGTGTCTTCACAGAATGTCTGTGGGCTCATGCTAGCCTATGCTTGCTATCAGGGAACCAGGAAGTGCACGGTGGTGCTTTTTTTGTTGTTGTTGGAGATGGAGTCTCGTTCTATCCAGTGGCATTATCTCAGCTCAGTGCAACCTCTGCCTCCCGGGTTCAAGCAGTTCTCCTGCCTCAGGCTCCCTAGTAGCTGGGATTACAGGCATTTGCCACCATGCCCGGCTAGTTTTTGTATTTTTAGTAGAGATGGGATTTCACCATGTTGGCCAGGCTGGTCTCAAACTCCTGACCTCAGGTGATCCGCCCACCTCAGCCTCCCAAAGTGTTGGGATTACAGGCGTGAGCCACAGTGCCCGGGTCGGTGCCTTTTTGTTTGTTTGTTTTTTTAAGAGACAGGGTCTCACCTTGTCACCAAGGCTGGAATGCAGTGGCACAATCATAGCTTACTGCAGTCTTGGACTTCTGGACTCAAGCAATCCTCCTCCCTCAGGCTCCCAAGTAGCTGGGGCTACAGGCACGTACCATCATACCAGACTAACTGTCAAATTATTTTGTAGAGATGTGGTTTCATTATGTTGCCTAGGCTGGTCTTGAACTCCTGGGCTCAAGTGATACTCTTGCCTTGGCTTTCTAAAGCTCTGGGATTATGGGCGTGAGCCACCATGCCCAGGTGATTGGTACCCTTGAGTGCTACAGAGACAGAGTGGACGTGCACTTCCTACAAAGCTGCCTCCTTTCAGCTGGCCAGCCTTGGCAGAAAGGGAGGATGCACTGAGTGCTCACTGATCCCAGCTGAGCCCGCTGCTGAGGGCATGAATCCATTCTGAAGTGAGGAGGTCAACTGTCTTCGATGGCTCCTGCACAGGGTCTAGAACCCCACAGATCCTTGCTGTCCTTTGCCAAGTGTCCCGATGTTGAGTTTAGGAGAAGGGACGGGGTCAGGCTGGAAAGAAAGAAGACTGAGAAGGAACCTATACTTGCTACAGATGCCCTGTGCCCATTTTTCATTTGCATGGTGGCCGTGAGCAGCCACATGGCTGCAGTCTAAGCTTTTCAGGAGTGACCATTGGGCCTAGAATTTATTCTCAATTATGTGAAAACCCTAGAAGGAAAATCTCCTATCAGGACTTTATTTGTCCTTACTCAGCAGAATTGGGCTAAGATCATCTTTGAAGATTCTTTTTCTCTAAGAAGAGATCATTTACGAACAGTATTCTCAAGTACTATTTTAGAACTCACCAGAGTTTTGTCCCGTAACTGATATTAGTTGATTATATTACACTGCAATGTAACTCCTAGCCCCAAATTATAACGCTCACTTCCTTCCCCTGCTCCTCTTTCTCCCCTAGTCGCCCCCACCTTTTCACCCAGAGACTATGGTGAATACCCATTATGGGGCGGACACTGTGCAGGGCACTGGGAATACAACATAAGACAGCATCTAAGGAGGTGGTAGTGGGTGGAGGAGAAGACTTCATCAACAGGGGAATCACCGTTTGCCTTGGAGTGCAAAGTAACACAAGCAGCAGGGGAGCAGTGAGTGGGTATGGAGAGGGGCTGCAGAGAGGAAGGAGTACCAGAGCCGGATACTAAAAGGCAAACATGCCTGTGTCTTTTACTTTTATTTATTTTTGAGACGGAGTCTCACTCTGTCACCAGGCTGGAGTACAGCGGTGCCATCTTGGCTCACTGTCACCTCGGCCTCCCAGGTTCAAGCAGTTCTCCTGCCTCAGCCTCCCAAGTAGCTAGGACTATAGGCACCCACCACCACCACGCCCAGCTAATTTTTGTATTTTTAGTAGAGGCAGGGTTTCACCATGTTGGTTAGGCTGGTCTCAAACTCCTGACCTCAGGCGATCCACCTGCCTCAGCCTCCCAAATTGCTGGGATTACAGGTGTGAGCCACCGCGCCCGGCCATATGCCTGTGTCTTAACTCCACAGCTTATCTAGTCTTTGTCTCCACTACAGCCATGTTGCTAAGAAGTAAAAGGACCACGACTTCTTTCCAGGTGTGATAGGAAAGAAGCGAAAATGTGTTGATACCATCTAACTCCATGGTTGCCAGGAATCAAAGGAACGTGATACACGTATTAACTTAGAAAAAACATTTTTATTTTCTGCCCGAGTGCACAAAAGCAATGGACGAATACGACTGCTGAAACCCACAAGTGCCTGGTTTCCATCACTGGTGGAAACCAACAGTCAAGCAGATGGTCCTGAGCCAGCTCATGTGTGTGTCTCCTGGGGCATGCTGGACATCAGCAGCAGAAACCGGGTATGACTGTGGAAGACAGGCTAGACACGAGTTTAAGCTGGGAACCCCAAGGCATGGCAAAGTGCACCTGGGCAGGTGGATCCAACTTGGGCTGCCCGCTGTGTGTCTGTAGCACCTGCCCTGCTGGATCATAAAGGCCAGGTCAGATGAGAGGAGCTGGACCTTTGAGGGGGGCTCAGGATAGATGGCCAGCCCTTGCTCTGCCCCTAGAAAACCCACGGCCTCAGAAGAGACCTGGCTTCCAGGGCCTTGCTAACCTCAGCCAGGCAGACTGAGCCGGAGCATCCTCAGAGCCCTGAAAGAAGGCGCAGAGGAGCCCAACATGGGAACCAACTCCCTTGAAAGGATGCTGGCCAATCTCCTTTCCCAGTGTAAATGCCCACAGTAGAAAGATTTTCCCCTCTCCAAGTTTTACATTTTTCAACCTGGCAAATAAAAGCAATCTGTGGGCCTGTGTCTGATTCATGCTGGTGTCTGTAATGGGTTTCCCTGGCCCCTGTGCCCCTCCAGATTGCAGGGAACTTACAGGCTGTTTTCTGTTTGCCCCACACCATGCACCGCACTCAGTCACATTCACACCCAGGAAGCCTGAGCCAGCCAGGGTGACCCGACATCCCACACGGGTTCCCAGCCAGCTCTGCTGCCGGGATGTGTTCAGCCATCTTCCCCCGGATTACCTCTGCTAGAAGGAGCTGAAATTGCTGGCCCCGATGAAATTCCATGCTCACCTGAGTAGTAGAAGGGATATCAGGAGCAACTGAGACAGTTTCCTGGCGTGGGCTCCTGGTTCTTTTCACCTCTCCAAGTGGGATTTACAATGAGCTAGGCTGCGCCCTAACAGCGCACTGTTTTGAGGTTGATTCGCCGGACTTTGGAAGGCAAAACAGGAACAGTGATCTGGAGAGGGCTGAGCCTTGAGCAGGCGTTGCTGCTTTGACAGCTGACAGTGATCCCGTGATCCCTTCCCAGAGAATGTGCTGTGTGGCCGGGTGAAAAGCTGCACTTGGCTCCAGGGACAGGCGTGACCTCAGTCCTGTCAGACTGAGGAACTCCAGGCCATGACCAGCCCCTCATGCATCCTTTCTTCCTCTCTTCATTCAGGGTGGAGTCTCCTGTGCCACGTACTATCTCAGTCTGCACCATGGACATTCGAAACACCAGAGCACTGGCAAATGTCGCCGGGGCCCTGAGCCCTAGGGATGCAGGCATCTCTCCAAGGGAGCTCCTCTCACACTTGGAGGTAGACACCGAATGTGTGATGTCCTCTGTGGCCCCCTCTCCACCCACTCATTTCCACACGTCTACACGGGCTGTCTGCACTGCCTGCACGCCCACCTGAGGCATCCAGTAACCAGCCTCTATTTCTACCACTCACCTAAGCCTCACAGTTCTAATGAGGGCCACCAGAAGCCTACCAGCTGCTAAAACTAATAGACATGGAATTTCAATAAAAATAGAGTGCAAGGGCTGGGCGCAGTGGCTCATGCTTGTAATCCCAGCACACTGGGAGACTGAGGTGGGCGGATCATGAAGTCAGGAGATCGAGACCATCCTGGCCAACATGGTGAAACCCTGTCTCTACTAAAAATACAAAAAAAATTAGCTGGGCTTGGTGGCGCGTGCCTGTAATCCCAGCTACTCAGGAGGCTGAGGCAGGAGAATCGCTTGAACTAGGGAGTCAGAGGTTGCAGTGAGCCAAGATCAAGCCACTGCACTCCAGCCTGGGTGACAGAGCGAGAGCCCGTCTTAAAAAAAAAAAAAAAAAAAAAAAAAGACTGCAATAGCTTCCTTTCACTGTACATCTCCATGCACGCACTGGCACGTGGTACTGATGAAGCTGAATTTTTCAGACCTTCTCCTTGCCCTCCCATGGCATTGGCAGGGTGACCTAGTCCCTCCTGGAAATGCGATGCCCCCCATCCCAGGACACTTGGCCATGTGTGGCTCTGCCCACTCTTGCCTGCTGCCTTCCCTGCACCTCTCCTTTGGCCACTCTGCTGAAGTTGGCCTCTGCCTGTGTTCGTGGCCTCCCACAGTCTCTGCTCATTCCTGCCCAGGGCCCCGCTGGTCCCAGCTCTTTGCCCTGACTCTCCCACAGCCATGCGGGAGGTGCAGATGGGCTGACTCATCACCTCCTGAGAAGAGCTTCTCTGAACTGCACAGGTAGAACACCCAACACTGCATCCCCAGACATCTTGGCAGTGAGAGTTACAGATACAACTTAAATGCTGCCAATCAGTCCCCATGCAATGCAATTCAGAGCTCAGTCATGTGGGCAAAAGGTAGCACTGCAGGAAGTATCCACTGGTTGCTGTAGGTGTGGCAGGCAGGATGCTGGACCCCATGGTCCCTGAGCCATAGCTAAGGGTGGAGACGCTGGAGTCAGTAGTCAGGTGGGCTGCGTGACTCCAGCTCCTTGACTGGGGCACCCTGCACCTCCTTTTATACACTGGCTCTGTGGAGTTCCTCCAGGAGTCACCCCTGCAGCCTGCTCCTAAGCTTTTGAAGCCACTTATACAAACCACTGTCTGCTGACAAGAGTTGGCGTGCTCGTGCTTCTCTTCCTCTGTCGTGGAAACTTTGCACTACCTGGACCACTGTCTCTACTTCGGTGTCCCAGTTCACACTCATGATTTCCAAACCAGAATTCTCCTCTTCTGTGTCTGATAGTATGCTTCCAGCAGCAATTAACAGGCACCCAATTGAAATAGACTTGAATCCTAAGGGGGGTTTTTGGCTTACAGAACAGGAACTGGAGATCAGCAGGCTTCAGAGCCGGTTTCCTCTGGTGACATAGTCATGCTCCCAAGGCCCTGGTTTCTGCCACTTACCTGCTCCATCTTTGATGACCTCAGCCTCATCCTCAGGCTGGCTCTCTGCCCTGTTCCCAGGATGGCTATCCATGGTGGCCAGCTTTCTTCTCCACCTTCAGAGAGAGAGAAGAGAGAGAAAAAAAAAAAAACAGAGAAAGAGAGAGAAAAGACAGAAAGACAGAGAAGTAGGGGTGGGGGGAGAGAGGGGAGGAGAGAGAAGGGAGAGGGACGAAAGACAGAGAGAAAAGGAGAAGAAGAGACAACAGAGCGTGAGAATGAGCTCATGTTTCTGCTTCAAGAGGCCAGCAGGGCTCCTAAGGCCTTCTCCGATTGGGCCGACTTAGACCATGCCCTCATGAGCTCATCACAGCAAGCAAGGATGGAGGATTGACTTAAGACTGTCAGAGGCCCCCTTGAAACTTGGACCTGGGGTCGGCTTCCCCAAAGCATAGGGAGCATAGTGGACAAGGTGACCACCCAGACTAGAATGTGAGGACTGTTCTGAAGGGGAGGAGAGAATCTGTGCTAGGTAGGACACTGCCAGGGACTGAGTGCTTCTTCCCCCAACCCCCAAATTCATACATTAAGACCCTAGTGTAGTGACATTTGGAGGCAGGGCCATTGGGAGGTAATTGGGTTTGGATGAGGTCGTGGGAGTGGATCCCTCGTGATGGGAGTAGTTCCCCATAAAGGGATGAAGAGCCAAGGCTTGCTCCCTATGTCACATGAGGATGCAGTAAGAAGGTGCCCTCTGTAAACCAGGAAGTGCACCCCCACCAGACACCAGATCTGCTGCACCTTGACCTGGGATTTCCAGCTCCTATAACCCTGAGCAATAAATGTGTGTTGTTTAAGCCCCCTTGGGCTTTGGCACATTTGGGACAGTAGCTCAACCAGACAGACCAAGACAGAAACCCAGCAATATCCTCCACCCGCTTCCAAAACGGTTCATGTTCTGCGTTCTCATCCCCATAGCGGTGGGTGACAGCCATGTACCAGGCGCCCTGCCCAGGAATCTGTGAGTCAGCCTAGGTCACAGCCTCTCCCTCACTGTCTGCATCTAGTTCATTGGCAAGATACACTGTTGGTGGTGGTGGTGTTCTCACTTCCCAAATACCCTGGAATTGTGTCCTCCAGCTTTCATCCTTTCTTTCAAGCTCTCACCAGTGCCCACCTGAACACAGCACCCAACTCCTGAGTGGTCTCCTGGACTATCCATCCCCCCAACCAGCCACCCCCATACCATGCTGCCGGCACCAGGGTGCTGTGACACATCCTTCCTTCCTTGCCAAGCTCCTGATTAAAATGTTTCTGGAGGCCGGGCACGGTGGCTCACACCTGTAATCCCAGCACTTCGGGAAGCCAAGGCAGGTGGATCATTTGAGGTCAGGAGTTTGAGACCAGTCTGACCAACACGGTGAAACTCTGTCTCTACTAAAATACAAAAATTAGCCAGCCATGATGATGAACACCTGTAATCTCAGCTACTGGGGAGGCTGAAGCAGGAGAATCACTTGAACCCAGGAGGCAGGGGTTACAGTGACCTGAAATCGCACCACTGCACTCTAGGCTGGGTGACAGAGTGAGACTCCCTCTCAAAATAAATAAATAAAAATAAAAATAAATAAAAAAATAAAATGCTTCTGGCACTACCCTCTGCCTCAAAATAAAGCCCAGCCATGCCTGCCTCCTTTAGCTCAGCACTGTCTCCTCAGTGCTACCTCCCTCCTCACACACCCACTGGCTTCCCAAGCACATGGACCATTTGACACGTAGCACATTTGTGTGACTGAGGGGAGAGGCTCCGGAGCCTCTGAGCCGGACCAGGGATTGCACACTAAACTCTGGGGCAGCGCCACGTCCCAGCCCTGTCCCTGGTGATTCTGTGCTATTCATTCCCACTTTT
>NW_012105775.1:975339-983811 GCF_000951045.1 Mandrillus leucophaeus | reverse complement strand
GTGTTAGCCAGGATGGTCTCTATCTCCTGACCTGGTGAACCACCCACCTCGGCCTCCTAAAGTGCTGGGATTGCAGGCACTTTCTATACCTGACAAAAGCCTGGTATTCAGAAACCATAAAGAACTTTTGTAAATCACACAGAGAAAGAAGATAAATACAATAGAAAAATAGGCGACGCATGCGAGCAGGCCTGCCACAGAGGGAGAAAGAAGCTCAAAGGCTAATGAGCACATGAAGAGATTCTCAGCCTCACCAGCAATGATAGCAGTACAGATTAAAATATCAGAGACATACAAATTCCCCCCACCCGTTGGCCGGAACTAGAATGCTGGAGAAAAAGCAATTGGTGGTGAAGATGTGGGAGGAATGGGAGCTCGTTGGCGTGTGGACTAGTGTAGCCGTTTGGAAAGCAGCCAGGCATTGTTTAGTGAAATTCAGGAGAGAAATACCATATTACACATCTTTGCATATATATATATATATATCTCAAAAGAAATGTGCACCTCTGTGCATAAGGGAGTATGTCTCAGGATATTCATCATGGCGCTGCTTCTGTTGGGTGGCCGAGGTGTCCTCACTAGAGGGATGGTCAATCTGAGCTGTTAACACCACCAGATTTCTTGCAGCAATCGAAAGCCAGAAACTCTGTCTGCAGAGCGCCAGTGATTACACCTCAAACACATACTGTTAAGTGAGAAAGTGAGTAAAAGGAAGAGACTCATATCGCAATGCTATGTTGATATTATTTGAAACAACACACCACAAAATAACAAAGCATATTTTCTGTAAATATAAATATGTGTAAATTCATAGATGAGGGGATGGATGATAGGCACCTCATGAATGTGTCAACGTGCCGAAGGGTGGGTGGGGTGGGGTGCATGGGGTGGAGGGTTAGAACTAAAGGGGAAAAAAGTAAAATAAAAGAAGGCAAAAGAAGGGCTTTTCATAGGTCTAAGTTTGCTTTGAATGTAGGAGTGTGGTCAAGTCAACAACTGAGGTTCATTAAAAAAGAAAGAAAGGAGGGAAGTTCAGCCTGAAAGATTCCATGCATTTTTATGGGTTCAGGTCAAAGCGCTGCTTATCCACTCTGTCTCCCCTACTCAGTATTCAGAGCATTGTTTATCCACTCCATCTCCCCTACTCCCTTGTCTTCCACTGCTGCTGATAATCCAGGAGATGTTAGAAGTAAGAGTTGTGCTTGATTCTGGCCCATGATGGGTGCCTCCCCATTCGACCGTGGCTGAGCTCAGGCAGTTGGTGTAGAGCCTTCTTACCTGCTACTTGAAGGAATTTAGCCCTTTGCCTCTCTGCCAACCTCCATCAAAAACCAAAATCAGGGTCTTGACTTAAAATGATCATCTTGAAAGAAGCCATTGGCCAATGTTCACCACAAGGGTTCTACTCCCTGAAGCATCTCCCAGGCAACTTCTGGAGACAGGACTAATTGTGGGAAGGAAGCGCGTCTGTGCTTTCCACTCCACACCAGGTCGGTCACCAGGGTTGGCTGGCTGCTGCTCTGAGTGCATAGTTTGACCATAACCTCTTTGTTAAAAGAGAATAAGACGAAGTGGCCAGGCCAGCTTTGTTGGTCAAGGTCCCCAAGGCCGTGCTCACAAGAGCTGGCTGCATAATTTGCAACCCAGGGTGAAGTGAAAATTCAGGGCTCCTTGCTCAAAAAGCAGAAAATGAGTGCTGTCATAGATACTACAATACAGATGGTTTCCTCTTTCCCTTCTCTCTCTCTTTTTCTCTTTATTTGCCATGGTGGTTTAGAAGAAGGCATTAAAGTCTTCTTCATGGACACAGGGATGTTGCCCTGTGGGCACAGATCATCTCAGTCTCCTGTGGACCGCATCCTGCTACTAGGAGGGGTCCCCCTTCTCCCAGCCATCACATTGACGTAACATCCCTGAGCCAGGGCAAGGCAGACACTTTCCCCTTCCCACAGGACCAGAGCTCCAGTTCATGGCTCCTCCCGGGGGATGACACCTGTGGGCCAAGAGCAAGATCACTTTCTGGATAAGGGGTAAACCAGAAGGTCCCCCGTGCTGGGTCACCAGTAGCTACCATCCTGAACTGGGGACAGACACCTCCATGTCCTGGTCCAGGGTATATGGAGCATGTCTGTTGGCCTTTCCTGTCCCCACACCTGCCTCAGGCCACCACTGGGCAGGAAGATGGCCAAGGGTGCTGGGAGGGAGGGGAAAAGGGAAGCCAAATGGGACCTGGTGCCAGGGAACAGGGCAGCCAGCGCCAGAGGAGCCATCCCAGGGAGGCAGCAGCAGAAGGATCCCATGGGACCAAGCAAGCCCTGTGCGTGCTGCACGGTTCCATGAGCTTTCACTCACAAAACACAGACCCCAGACTAAAATTATTACGAATTGCAGGTCTGCAACCACACGGCACGAAACTCCTGTGCTGTTGCAGTGGTTACACGGCCAAAAAAGGCTGACCCTGCTGTTTACCGTGACAGATCCACTTGCTCCTCCAGGAAGGAGCTGTGAAACTCAGCACAATGCCCAGGGTGCCTGCCTGTCCCTCTATGTGCCAACTAGTAAATATCTGGAACATTTGCAAGCCAATTGTTCTACTGATGGCTCGAAAATGGCCGTTTCTCCTTCCCTTCAAAGTGGCTCCCTTTCAAGGTCTTGTTCGTCCACCTAAAGACATGGCTGCCCCTGGGACAGATGAATGTGGCCAAGTCTGAAAAAGGGAACAATCTTCCAAAAGCAAGGCTGAGAGAGGCAGGCAGAGCCCAACTCTCCAAGGTCCCAGCCCCTATAGGAGTGCAGCTGTGCTGTCTCCAGGAGCCTCCGATATTGCAGAGTCAGCCTGGGCGGCTGGGAGAGAGAATAACCATCCCCTTGGTGCTATCTGGTTTGTCCTGCGCATCCCTCCTGGGTGTACATTGTCTGCTACAGCCCTCCCTGCTACCCCCTCTCCCTAGTGCTCATTCCCAGGCTGGGAGTTGACCTCCTTGATGTCAGGGTCTCCACGCAGCTCTGAGGGGTCATGAGAGTGGCCACTGCATAAAGAGGGAAGAGCAGGGAGAGGAGGTGGCAAAGCTCTGTGGATCCGGCCACTTAGCAACTAGGTCTTAGGCTCGATAAAATGGCTTAACAACAAGCTGATAGTTTCTTCCAGTTTAATTTTGTGGGCTAAAACCCTGGCTCAGATTTCCTTCTCAATTGCCCTCCCCAACTCACGTATGAGACCAGTTGCTATTTGTTCGGTAAAACAACTCCCTGGGTAACATTTGAAACGATGGGAAATGCCTCAAGGAATAACAACTGCACAGATACTGTCGCCCCTCCCTACCAGGCCCTGGCTGGGAGTAAATGCTGGCTCCTAGTACGGTGCCTTTCCTGGGAAGCCCAGCAGGGCCTTTGAAAAAGGGGTTCCTATAGACAGCTCCCTGCCTGGTCCCTGAAGGAGCTGGGCCTCACCCTAGAGCCTGGGGCCCAACAGAGGAGTCAAAGACAGCCCTGCTACTCCTTTGAGAAGCAAAAAGGAATCTTCTTGACTTAGCTGCTTTGACTTTGCAATTCTCTGGTTTCAGAGGCTGTGCAGGCCAAGTGTACCTGACTTGGGTTAGCAGGAGCAGCGGGCTCTCAGGTGAGACCTCAGGCTCCCTGGTTTGGCCCCTCCCCTTCCTCCTCACAGGCTGGCCATGTGCTTTGACAAGACAGCAGGGGTTGTGGGAAGGGACAGGGAACTTGTGCACTCTCATCCTTCCACCAGCCAGCTCCCGGCAGAGCCAGCGCCCCAGGCACCTTTCCCAGGCAACTGTGCAAACATATTCACTTCTGATCAACCTTCTGTCTGCAAAATCCAGCCTGTAAACTGGCCCTGCACCCTGCAAGAGGCACGGGGATTTGCTGTTTGTTTTTACTCATGGGTTGTGTAAATTCTCCCTTTAATGAAGGGAGAACTTCCAGAGACCGTCATGCTTGATCACACATTTGCCAGCACTCATAAAACTGTATCATGTTTACTCAAACTATTTTTTTTTTTTTTTTTGAGACAGAGTCTCACTCTGTCACCCAGGCTGGAGTGCAGTGGCAACAACATAGCTCACTGCAGCCTTGAACTCCTGGACTCAAGCAATCCTCCCGCCTGGGCGTCCCAAAGTGCTGGGATTACAAATGTGAGTCACCACATCCGGCCCAAGCTATTCTTCTTTGCATGAATCCATAAGCAATCTTATTTTAAGGGGAGGGATTGTATCTTATTGACTACTGTATCTACAGTGCTTAGAATATGCTAGATGCTCAGTCAAGGCTTGCTGTGAACTAAAATAATAATGTTATTATTTTAGCATTATTATTTTAATAATAATCAGGGAAATAATAATCAGGGAAAGAGGAAAAAAGGAAATATATGGACTTTAGCGTAAAAACTATTTTGAGTCCAATTCTGCTGTGTGTCTTTAGACAAATTGCTTAACTTTTCAGAGCTGCTGGCCCTTCTTCATTGGTAAAGTTAATATAATCACATAAAATTCCTGGTGTTGTGCTGAGGATGAAATTATAGACTGTATTTCAAATGTCTGGCCAGTTTTAAGAGCTTATTGGGCATAATTTCCCAGCAGGCTCATAGCTTTTATTTGAGTCTCTTAGGATCATTGTATTAACATTGTGGGAGCGGGGTGGTTGGGGGTGCGGGGAATGGAAGGAACGCTGACTCACTCCTTTTCAATTTGGCAATGAAGATCAGTGAAAGCTCAATGAAGCCAAAGGTCACAGAGAAATGGTGTGATTAGAATACAATATCCATTATATTCTAAGTGCCAAGGCCTGGGCTGGATATTCTGGAGAATACAGAGGAAAACCAACTCGTGAACTGACTTTGTTGGTTTCTACTTTGCTGCACTAATGGGTTTGCACCTCCATGACCCCAGGCTTGGCTCTGATCCTCATTCTGGATCTTGCTCCTGATCTCTGGAGTGGTAGAAAGAATCCAGCCCACACATGTTTTAACTTGAATGGACTTGGGTAAGTGCCTGCATCTCTTTGATCTGAGGCTCCTGTCTGCAAGGTAGGTATAGTCATAATAATTTCACCTACTGGCCAGGGTTGGTGTTGGATTAGGTCACCTCCAACACCACCTTGGAGTCCCTCACTAGGTGCTGTGCAGCATTCCCCGTCTATGGGCTCCCCTCCCGGTCTCCACCCAGTTCCATTTCCTGTTCACCATCTTCAGCTCTGATCCATGACCTTTGCTAGCAAAGCAGCACATTTCTAATTTGGCAGGTGCTGCTGTTTGTGTCCTTTTCTCTGCCTGGGACGAGAGCAATGTAATTGGAACCACCAATGGCAGACACAGAAAGAAAACAGGATTGACAAGATGGCACCATGTGAGTCCATGAGAGCCAAACCATGGCAAGGGGATTGCAGAAAGTCACACTCTCCAATGAGCCCTGCCCTGGCAGGAGGGCAAGCTCCAGTCAAGGGTGGAACAAGGCGATGCCCACATTCAGCCATGTGAAGCTCCCACATCTCCTGCCACCAGTCAGGACAGCCCTCATTCTGCACAGGCTGGCCCTAATCTTGGGAAACACCATGGCTGCCGCCATCACAGTTGCAGACATTCGCAGGTCTCGGAGCAGGTGAGATTCACAGAATTCACCTCCCAGCTCTGCCATCTACTGGTGTGTACTACGGGCCTCAGTTTCCACATCACTAAACTGGGATCATAATTGCCTGATTCATAGAATCCCTATGAAAATTTTAAGAGAATGTGTTTTAAATGCTTAGTTTTGGACCCTGTACAAGCAGAGTAAGTAATAAATCGTAGTTGTTACTCTTACCCCAGCTGTGGCTGATGACATTAACATAAGAATTTTTTTTTTTTTTTTTTTTCAGACAGAGTCTCGCTCTGTTACCCAGGCTGGAGTGCAATGGCATGATCTCGGCTCACTGCAACCCCTGCCTCCCAGGTTCAAGCAACTCTCTGCCTCAGGCTCCCAAGTAGCAAGTAGCTGGTATTACAGGCACCTGCCACCACACCCAGCTAATTTTTATATTTTTAGTAGAGACGGGATTTCACCTCTTGGCCAGGCTGGTCTTGAACTCCTGACCTTGTGATCTACCTGCCTTGGCCTCCCAAAGTTCTGGGATTACAGATGTGAGCCACTGCAGCTGATCAACATAAGAAATCTTACTCACATGTTCCCTGTGGCAGAGACTACTGGTTGTCCATATCAACAACCGTTCTCTCCTTCCTCCTAAGTGACAGAACCCTAATTGAACTTGGTGGACAAGGCGCTCAGCTAAAAGATTATCTCCAGCGTTCTCTTGTTGTTAGTTGTGGCCAGTGAGACGTAAATAGAAAGAGTGGAACATCTGGGAGAAGAGGGTATCTTTGTTCTTGCCACTCCTCCTGCTGCCCAGGGCACCCTGCTGATGGCCAGAGCTGCGGTGACTTCCCTGGAAGATGGGAACAAGGGTCGCATGCTCTGGATAGGAGAGGAGTCTGGGGCCTGGTGGATTTCCTGGAACCATGATTGCTCTGCACCTCTGGCCACGATAATTGCTTTTTTACATGGGGGAGAAAGAAGTCTTACTGTCTTATTTAAGCTTATCTGAGCTTTTCTGTCTTGTAGAGCCCAAATGTGATCCTAACTGACACGATAACGGATATTTAGCAGGGAGTGGCGAGCCCAGGGAAGAATACTGTGATGCTGATGGGGAACATTGATGGCAAGTGCTAAAAACAGGACTTGCCTCCTTGTGGTAGGGCTTGCCCCACGGAAGATACCCGTGTTTCATGTTTTTACATCATCACACTCCCAGTTTGCAGATACTGGCCCGTAGTGATACCTCCTCACCATGTGATCTAGGGGCCTTCCCTGACGTGGTCCTGGATGTTTCTGTGCTGATGGCCTCACTCCCCTGGCTGCTTGGCTCTGTACTGGGATTTTCATCTTAGGTAATTGCATACTTCTTGCTTAAGATGCTCACCTCCAAATATGGATTTCCTTGGGAAAGTAAAGTAGTTTCTGGGGAACCAGCCTGGGAGCCCGAATTTTATAATGGTGTTCCTAGTGAAAACTGTGTTTTGAGCTACAAAATACCTAAAAACCACCTTGCAGAACTGGATCTGTAAGATGACAAAGGCTAAAATAATCCGCATATTGCACTGTGCTAATATTGGCCTTCTCTTGAGATAATGGGGCTGTGTACATCAAAAATATATCTGCCAGAGGTTCTTGAAGACACACAGGCTCCCCAGGATGTTCTTCGAATCCACAGTGGCTGAAGGTGGAGATTTTATTCCAGTCTTTCTCTCTCGTACCCTCTGAAAGCCATACTTGGGGAGAGTGATGAGGATTTACTCCCTGGGACAATGGGAATTGGCGTGATTCTGGGACATCTTCACCTAAGAAATCATGCATTGCAATGAGTTTCCCAATTTTTCTTTCTTAGGATGTGTGAAACCAGCCTGAAGACAGTTCTTGTAAACATGTCCTTGAAACCATGGAATCAGCGTAGGACCGATCAGAACTGAGATAGGAAAGCCACTCAAAGAACTTAAAAGGCTACCAGGCCAGAGAGGGTGGTCTATGACTTAACTGGTTGTATCAACCCATGTAAGCAAGGACTATGTCCTTCAGAAATGGGTGAACAAGAATGGAAAGTTGGAGGAAGGAGAGATAGAGTCACACATGGGCAGTGCTCATCAGGACGGGTTCTGTGTGACAACAGTGCATCAGATCCACCTGTCCGGTATATCCTTATCTTGAAGGTGAGACTTCCTGGGATTTTGGAGACTGATGCTAAACTCTGAGCTCCAGGAAAGCAGGAACAATATATCTAACTTGTTCACAGGGCCTGATGCACTGTAGGCATTTGATGAATGTTTGTGGAATGAACTCATTGGCTCTTTTAACATTCAGATCTTTCACATACGCATGTAAATACAGAAGTTATGTATGTATGAATTCCTTGTGTCTCTTTATTCTGTATTTTTGATGCTAACTCATCCATGACTATGCCTTTCAAATACAAACCAACCCATCCAGAGCCCACACTCCTAACCACCCCCTCTGTGGGACTCTCACACTCTGGGCCACTATCCCCTGCCCTAATCACCCCAGAGCCAGGTACCAGACAACCAGGAACAGCTCCTACACCCCAGAGTCCTGAAATATTCAACCTAGCCCATCCTAAGCCAGCTTACGTTGTCTTACCCTCTCCTTCCCTTGGAAACAACAATAAAGGCTCCCGCCCACCTTTCTCTCCTTCCTCCTCTGCTTTCAGGCCGCCCCTGGTGTATCCCGCCTGGTCCTGCGTGCTGTGCCGTGCCTCCTGTTTCTAAGGACCTGTGCGTATGAACTTTTTCCTTCGTGACAGTCACTTCCATTTCTGTGTGTCTCACCATCCCTAAGTAAAACAAATCCCAGGTTCCCTTAAAACATAGCTCCCTGTTCTCTAGCTCTATTCCCACCAAATGACATTTCCATCTTT
>NW_012105775.1:968834-972734 GCF_000951045.1 Mandrillus leucophaeus | reverse complement strand
TTTATTCCAGTCTTTCTCTCTCGTACCCTCTGAAAGCCATACTTGGGGAGAGTGATGAGGATTTACTCCCTGGGACAATGGGAATTGGCGTGATTCTGGGACATCTTCACCTAAGAAATCATGCATTGCAATGAGTTTCCCAATTTTTCTTTCTTAGGATGTGTGAAACCAGCCTGAAGACAGTTCTTGTAAACATGTCCTTGAAACCATGGAATCAGCGTAGGACCGATCAGAACTGAGATAGGAAAGCCACTCAAAGAACTTAAAAGGCTACCAGGCCAGAGAGGGTGGTCTATGACTTAACTGGTTGTATCAACCCATGTAAGCAAGGACTATGTCCTTCAGAAATGGGTGAACAAGAATGGAAAGTTGGAGGAAGGAGAGATAGAGTCACACATGGGCAGTGCTCATCAGGACGGGTTCTGTGTGACAACAGTGCATCAGATCCACCTGTCCGGTATATCCTTATCTTGAAGGTGAGACTTCCTGGGATTTTGGAGACTGATGCTAAACTCTGAGCTCCAGGAAAGCAGGAACAATATATCTAACTTGTTCACAGGGCCTGATGCACTGTAGGCATTTGATGAATGTTTGTGGAATGAACTCATTGGCTCTTTTAACATTCAGATCTTTCACATACGCATGTAAATACAGAAGTTATGTATGTATGAATTCCTTGTGTCTCTTTATTCTGTATTTTTGATGCTAACTCATCCATGACTATGCCTTTCAAATACAAACCAACCCATCCAGAGCCCACACTCCTAACCACCCCCTCTGTGGGACTCTCACACTCTGGGCCACTATCCCCTGCCCTAATCACCCCAGAGCCAGGTACCAGACAACCAGGAACAGCTCCTACACCCCAGAGTCCAGAAATATTCAACCTAGCCCATCCTAAGCCAGCTTACGTTGTCTTACCCTCTCCTTCCCTTGGAAACAACAATAAAGGCTCCCGCCCACCTTTCTCTCCTTCCTCCTCTGCTTTCAGGCCGCCCCTGGTGTATCCCGCCTGGTCCTGCGTGCTGTGCCGTGCCTCCTGTTTCTAAGGACCTGTGCGTATGAACTTTTTCCTTCGTGACAGTCACTTCCATTTCTGTGTGTCTCACCATCCCTAAGTAAAACAAATCCCAGGTTCCCTTAAAACATAGCTCCCTGTTCTCTAGCTCTATTCCCACCAAATGACATTTCCATCTTTAGCTCCCCATATAGCTTGCCCACAGGGAGGGAAAGTGTTAGTCGGGCCGATGGGAACATCTGGTCCACCTGACAGTTAAATTTCTCATTCTAAAATTAAAAAAAAGAAAAGAAAACACCATTCTTATTTTCTAGTGAGTTTCGCTAGGGTGAGTCAACATCTTCTGTCCAAAGGGCTCTTGGTCCCTGAAGCAGCAAGATGAGGGCCAGACTTCAAATGGTGGTCAACTGGCCCATTCACCAGCCCAATACCACTTTGAGGGGACCAGTCTGCCTGCCTGCCTTCCTGCCTGCCCCTGTCCTCTCTGCCTGGATGTGGCCTTTCCTCCACACCAGGGTTTGGAGCTGATGGATGCACAGAAGCTGGTTCCTGCTGACTCCTCTGTGTGTCCAGAGCTGTGTGTGCCCGAGACACAGGCAGACGCCCAGGCACCCGGGGAGAAGCCAGCCTGGGAGCCAGACTCTTACACCTGCAAGTTGCTCCAGCTGACAGTTCCAAATGAAAGTCTGACTAGGAGGAAACACCTCAGACACGTACATGTCCCCAGAACAGTCACTCTTTCCAGAAAAGAGCAATGAAAGGACTTAGAAATTTGAAGCCAGAAAGGAAGCTGACCACGGTTCTCCACTGGCCCCTGTGTCGTGGAAGGCCCTTTTGTCTTCTAGCAACAACATAGGGCCAACGCTGGGCCAGAGGCAACATGCGCTCTCCCCAGGTGACTGGAAAGCTTCTCCCCCAGGCTGTGCAGCACGAACTGGAGCCTCAAAACAGAAGCTACTTTGTCTCTGCGATAAGTCAATGCTGTCCTCACTGGGGCGCAGTAATGGAGCCACTGGGTAAAGTCATGGAGCGTCGAAGGACAGGGTGCCCCCTGCAGAAAGTCTGGGGGGAGGGAACCATCTGCCTGTACCAGCTGACACCCCAGCCTACCTCCTGCTCTCCCGCCTCGGCCTCCACCTGCAGTCACACTTCTGCCCCGATGTTGGTCCTTACTAGCAGGTGGCCTTGCGAGCCCCCTTCTGAGTTCCACTGTCCCTGTGAAGCTGGCCTACAGCCCAGCCCCCATGCCCCGCAGCTCCAGGTTCACTTGCGGCAGCCTGGGTGCACCTAAATAAAGATGCACGGCCATTTGGAGAAGCTGCTCATCCCATAGTGAGGCCTGTCAGAGCTTGGATAAAGATGAGTCAAAGATTTCCACAGGCCAGGGACCTTCAGACCAAATCAATTAAAAGGGGCAAATAGGGGCACCAGGAGTGGGGGCCTGAGAGAGTTTGACGGCTCATCTACATCTTGGCAGTCAGTCAAAACTAGCATCACAAGGGAAAAATAGATGCTCAAGTCAAGACCAAACGTCTGAGAAGCACCTGCATCCAAATCACCTGCAGTCATTGTGAGTGCAAACTCGCCAGCGCACCCCAGGTGGTTGACTCCGAGTGTCCTGTGGGGGATGAAAAGGTGGGAATCTGCATGTTGAACCAACTCCAGGGTGTTCTAAGACCCTCAAGATTGGCTGCTGAAAAGAGGGAAGCTCTTTTGTGGGCTTTGATGAAGTGAAAGGAGGGGCTGGGGAGTATAAGGTAAGTGATCTGGAATTCAGAAGGCTTGAACTCATGCCTGCCTCTGTCCTGCACTGTTTTTGTCCTTTCTGCTCTGCCTCCAAGGGCTTTGGGCTCCTCGGCCAACAGGCACATGCTCCGAGGACCGCCCCTCGCCCTGGGCTTCTGATCCACTGTGGCTCTGAGCAGATGGTTTCTGATCAACTATTTTTGCAAGTGTCACTTACTATTTATTATCAGAGCAAGGCTTGCGTGCATCATAAGTCCTAGACTGGGCCCTAATTATAAGTGTGTCCTGCTGAAGCTCTCACACAACGACCACATACTCCCTCGATAGGCTCTAGAGCCCACCATCAACTTGCTCATGTGGGGAGATTACAACAAATAAAGAGATGAGCAGGGAGGAAAGTATAATCAAATTGTCGTGTCAGGGTGAAAAATGATGGCTGAGTTGTGACACTGTCTCGATTTCAAAAAACACCAAAGATAAACATATTTATTCAAGATGCTTTCTTCACAAAACAATTGTTTGCATTTTGATGATCACATTTTCCTGGTTACAAAAGAGCAAAGAACTAGACTCGCTATGAGAGTCTTGATAGAAGACGGTTTGCTCCTGAGGAATTAGATAATGGCTGCCCAGAAGATTCTAGTTAGAATGACAGTTGTGCGTCGCATAACGTTTTGGTCAGTGACGGACCCCGTATACGATGATGGTTCTATACGATTGTAATACCATATTTTTACTGTACCTTTACCTATGTTTAAATACAAAAATACCTACCATTGTGTTACAATTGCCTACAGTATTCCATACAGGAATGTGCTGCAAAGGTGTGTAGATTAGTTCTATGGCTGTACCATAGAGCCTAAGTGTGCATCAGGTTCTACCATCTCGGCTTGGGCAAGTACACTCTATGATGCTCACACAACGGCAGAATCACCTAATGATACATCTCTCAGAATATAGTCCTGCCATTAAGTGATGTGTGACTGTGCTCCAGACGTCGACCTTCAGCATTTTCCCCATTTAGAGTCCTGATGTCTCCATTTGGATGTCTCCGAGTCTCTTGTGTACTAGATGGCACACTGAACTCACTACCTTTCTCCAATGCTATGGTTCTCCATCTACATACATATGTCTTG
>NW_012105775.1:852495-966889 GCF_000951045.1 Mandrillus leucophaeus | reverse complement strand
CCTCCTGCTCTCCCGCCTCGGCCTCCACCTGCAGTCACACTTCTGCCCCGATGTTGGTCCTTACTAGCAGGTGGCCTTGCGAGCCCCCTTCTGAGTTCCACTGTCCCTGTGAAGCTGGCCTACAGCCCAGCCCCCATGCCCCGCAGCTCCAGGTTCACTTGCGGCAGCCTGGGTGCACCTAAATAAAGATGCATGGCCATTTGGAGAAGCTGCTCATCCCATAGTGAGGCCTGTCAGAGCTTGGATAAAGATGAGTCAAAGATTTCCACAGGCCAGGGACCTTCAGACCAAATCAATTAAAAGGGGCAAATAGGGGCACCAGGAGTGGGGGCCTGAGAGAGTTTGACGGCTCATCTACATCTTGGCAGTCAGTCAAAACTAGCATCACAAGGGAAAAATAGATGCTCAAGTCAAGACCAAACGTCTGAGAAGCACCTGCATCCAAATCACCTGCAGTCATTGTGAGTGCAAACTCGCCAGCGCACCCCAGGTGGTTGACTCCGAGTGTCCTGTGGGGGATGAAAAGGTGGGAATCTGCATGTTGAACCAACTCCAGGGTGTTCTAAGACCCTCAAGATTGGCTGCTGAAAAGAGGGAAGCTCTTTTGTGGGCTTTGATGAAGTGAAAGGAGGGGCTGGGGAGTATAAGGTAAGTGATCTGGAATTCAGAAGGCTTGAACTCATGCCTGCCTCTGTCCTGCACTGTTTTTGTCCTTTCTGCTCTGCCTCCAAGGGCTTTGGGCTCCTCGGCCAACAGGCACATGCTCCGAGGACCGCCCCTCGCCCTGGGCTTCTGATCCACTGTGGCTCTGAGCAGATGGTTTCTGATCAACTATTTTTGCAAGTGTCACTTACTATTTATTATCAGAGCAAGGCTTGCGTGCATCATAAGTCCTAGACTGGGCCCTAATTATAAGTGTGTCCTGCTGAAGCTCTCACACAACGACCACATACTCCCTCGATAGGCTCTAGAGCCCACCATCAACTTGCTCATGTGGGGAGATTACAACAAATAAAGAGATGAGCAGGGAGGAAAGTATAATCAAATTGTCGTGTCAGGGTGAAAAATGATGGCTGAGTTGTGACACTGTCTCGATTTCAAAAAACACCAAAGATAAACATATTTATTCAAGATGCTTTCTTCACAAAACAATTGTTTGCATTTTGATGATCACATTTTCCTGGTTACAAAAGAGCAAAGAACTAGACTCGCTATGAGAGTCTTGATAGAAGACGGTTTGCTCCTGAGGAATTAGATAATGGCTGCCCAGAAGATTCTAGTTAGAATGACAGTTGTGCGTCGCATAACGTTTTGGTCAGTGACGGACCCCGTATACGATGATGGTTCTATACGATTGTAATACCATATTTTTACTGTACCTTTACCTATGTTTAAATACAAAAATACCTACCATTGTGTTACAATTGCCTACAGTATTCCATACAGGAATGTGCTGCAAAGGTGTGTAGATTAGTTCTATGGCTGTACCATAGAGCCTAAGTGTGCATCAGGTTCTACCATCTCGGCTTGGGCAAGTACACTCTATGATGCTCACACAACGGCAGAATCACCTAATGATACATCTCTCAGAATATAGTCCTGCCATTAAGTGATGTGTGACTGTGCTCCAGACGTCGACCTTCAGCATTTTCCCCATTTAGAGTCCTGATGTCTCCATTTGGATGTCTCCGAGTCTCTTGTGTACTAGATGGCACACTGAACTCACTACCTTTCTCCAATGCTATGGTTCTCCATCTACATACATATGTCTTGTAGAGAATCACCTCTCACACTCCCTTCCATATAATCGCAGAGTCTTCTAATTTTGCCTACAGTAGACTTAAAATGTGTCTTTCCAAATCTGCGGCCCAACTTTCCCACTCTAGTCCAAATTGCCACCCTCTGTCTTTTGGAGTTTGGAGGTACTCCCTACCTGGTTTCTTCCCATTCACTCTTCATTTCCCCTGACTATTGAGCAGACAGAGTAATTTATTTTAGTTTTATTTTTTTAAGACAGGATCTCACTGTCTTGCCCAGGCTGGAGTGAAGTGGCACAATCTTGGCTCACTGCAACCTCCACCTCCTGGGTTCAAGGGGTTCTTTTGCCTCAGCCTCCCCGAGTAGCTGGGATTACAGGCGTGGACCACCATACCTGGCTAATCGTTTTTTGTATTTTGTTTGGTAGAGATGGGGTTTCTTCATGTTGCCCAGGCTGGTCTTGAACTCTCAGGCTCAAGCGATCCTTCTGCCTTGGCCTCCCAAAGTGCCGGAATTACAGGTGTGAGCCACTGGACCCAGCACAGTAATCTTCAAAAAATAAAAACATGGTCATGTCACTGGCCTGCTTTAAATCTTTAAATGTCTCTCCTTTGTTCTTCGGGTCATGCTCTGATGCTGTGATTGCAGCCTTCTTGCCCTCTGCAATCCCCGCTGCTCACTAAACCCACAGCCGTGCTGCTTCTGTCCAGACAGCTCTTCCACTCCATATTCTCACTCTACGAGTCACGGGGTTGACTGTTGATTTCATCGCCGAACTGGGATTCCTTAACTTGCACATTCATTTATTCAATCAATATTTGTTTCATGTTTACAATATAATAAGTACTATACTCAACACTGGGCCTTCAGTGTGACCAAGAGGCACGGTCTCTGTCCTCAGGGACCTTGTGGCTTAGTGGGATATTATAAAAATGGTACCACGTGTGATTATCACTGTGATGAAAGTGCCGTGGGAGAAAATACAGAGAGCTATGTGATTGTAGGAGACCAGCCTGGCCTGGGTGTTGAGGAATGTCTCTTCTTGGGAAGTGACATGGAAGCTGGAGGACAGGAGCACGAGGGATCAGTCCAAGAGGGCAGTGACGCTACATCACCACAGCAAGGAGCACCCACAAGTCCAGGACGCAGGAGGGCGTCTGACCAGGTTGAGAAACGAAGAGGACTAAACCCAAGCTTTGCTTTTGACACCAAGATAAGCTTAGTGTGATATGATCATGTCACTGGTTAAAGAAACAGAGCTAAACACCTGTGCATTTTAGCAGACCGGATGTGGCTTCAAGTCTGAAAGTCGACTATCTTGCAGAGTCTTGCTGTCTGCCTCTGCAGTGATGAAAGCAGATGGAGGCTGTAGCTACTGACAGTTACAGAGTCATAGATGCGGAGAGCTGGAAAGGAACTTAGAATTAATCTACACTGTGTCCTTTATCATTTTAAGCATCAGTTAAAATTTATGAAATCATACATAGAAACCTGAAAAACACCAGACAGCTGTAGAGTAAGAGACACCTTCCGTCTTTCATCACACGCCCCGTAGTAATGATGTCGGTGGATCATCATCTATATTTATATATAAGTCTTATATAAATGGGATCTTTCCATGTTTATTATTTTGAGACTTACTTTTCATTCCTTAAGAATAGATCTTGGAGGTCTTTCCATGTCAGTGTGTATTATTTTAACAATTGCGTACTATTGCATGGTAAGATCGTCCTGCAGTTCAGGTGATGATAGCCCAGTAACAGACTTTTTGGGGTTTCCCGGTTTCTTACTATTACAAACGGTGCTTCCATAAATAATCTTTACTTAAATTTTTGTGCACCTGTGCAGGTATGTTTTCAGGTTGGATTCCTGAATTGGAACTGCAAAGATCATATGAATATAAAATTACACAGACATTGCCAAATTTTGTTTTCTGTCTTTTGTTTTTCATTTTTTGTTTTTTTGAGACAGAATCTTGCTCTGCCGCCCAGGCTGGAGTGCAGTGCCGTGATCTCGGCTCACTGCAAGCTCCACCTCCCTGGTTCACGCCATTCTTCTGCCTCAGCCTCGCGGGTAGCTGGGACTACAGGCACCCACCACCACGCTCGGCTAATTGTTTGCATTTTAAGTAGAGACAGGGTTTCACCATCTTAGCCAGGATGGTCTTGATCTCCTGACCTCGTGATATGCCCGCCTCAGTCTCCCAAAGTGCTGGGATTATAGACGTGAGGCACCGTGCCCGGCCGACACTGCCAAATTTTGTTCCCAAAAGGATATACCAATTTATCTTCTACCAACGTCGTTTGAGAGTGAATGTCTTTTCCCGCCAACGTTAAATGTTTACAATCTTTTTAATTTTTGTTAATCATGTAGATAAAAGAGAAATTATATTGTTTATATTGAATTTCCATGAGTATATTTTTAAGTGTTAATTGGCCATATGAATTTCTTTATCTGTTAATTGCTTGTTTCTATCTTTTCCCTTAAAAGCATACGCACAATCAATAATAAAATTGATTATTTTTTTACTTTTGGTCTTGTAAGAACGCCTTCTGTAGTTTGTGCATTGAGAATTTTTCTGTATATTATGAATATATATTATATAACAGATATACTATTTCTAATCTATAAGACTATATTTTTGTATTTCTAATATATGACTATACTTTTATAGTCTTGCTCATTTTTAGCTTTATATAATTTTTGTCATAAATTGTTTTGATTTTCAGGTAAACGCAATTGTCTACCACTTCCTTTAGAACATCTAGGTCTTACTTCTTGTTTAGAAAGACCGTCTACATGCCAAAGTTATAAGATTATTTGCTTATTTTTATAAAACATATTATTTTGCCCATTTACATCTTAGGCCAATTTGGAATTTGTTTTTATATACAGTGTGAGCATAGTATCTAACTTTATTCTTCTTTCACAGATGAGTAGCCAACTTTTCTGTCTCAATGTGTTGAACTAATCCATGAAATAATTTCATAACTTTTCTGCTGATTGGAAATGTGAATTTTACCACATACTAAATTAATATATTTCTTCTCTCTCTTTTGATCCATGTATTCATTGTCCTATTTGGCTAATCCAGACTATGAATATTCTGGGGTTTTTCCTTGCTATTTCTTCTTTTATTATGGTTTTATTGAGATATAATTCACATGTCGTAAAATCCGTCCATCTAAAGGGGATAATTCAATGGTTTGTATTATATTCATAGACTTGTGCAACCATCAACATAATCAATTTTAGGACATTTCATCACCTGCAAAAGAAACCCTGTACCCAATAGCTGTTACTCCCGTTCTCCATTTCTCCCCAGGCTCACAGGTTCTAGGCAATAACTATTCTACCTTTTTTCTCTACGGATTTCCTACTCTGGATATATCATAAAAATGGAATCATACACTCTGTGGTTCTTCATGAGCGGGTTCTTTCCCTTAGCATATGTTCAAGGTTCAGGCCTGCTATAGATACTCTCTTTTTTTTTTTTGTAAATGTCATTTATTTTTACTGTCATATAATATTGCATTGTATGGATATATCATATTCTAATTTATCCATACCTCAGTTGATGAGCATTTGGATTGTTTCCAGCTTTTGGCTACTATGAATAATGCTGCTGTGAGCATTCATGTACATGTGGACATGTATTTTTACTTCTCTTGGGTATATATGCCTATGAGTGGAATTTCTGGGTTATATGGTAACTCTATGTTTAACCTCATTTTGAGGAACTGCCAGACTGGTTTTCACAGCAGCTGCCCCAGTTTACAATCCTACCAGCACCGTGTGAGGGTTTCAATTTTGTCACATCCTGGCCAACATTTGTTGTTGTCTTTTTTTATTATAGGCATCTTAGTGAGTGTAAAATGGCGTTTCATTGTGGGTTTTATTTGCGCATGATTGATGGTGCTAAGTTATCTATTTATATGCTGATTGAGTAAATGAGATGCATGCACTGGAAGGAAGAGTTCAAACACATGGGCTGTGGAGATGCATGACATAGAAACCTGGGTTCCCTGGTGACTTTCATACCTGCTTAACTGCAGCAGCATTTACTTGTCATGGAGGAATAAGGCAGGCCTATTTTTAGTCTTCACAACATACTTGTGGACCTTTCGCTTATACTCTTGTAACCTAAATATTGAAAACACTGACTTAAATATTTTGACTCTCTCTCTCACTCTTTTTTTTTTTTTTTGAGACAGAGTGTAGTTCTGTTGCCAAGGCTGGAGTACAGTGTGCGATCACAGCTCACTGTAGCCTCGAACTCCTGGGCTCAAGTGATCCTCCCATCTCAGTCTCTTGAGGAGCTAGCGTTGTAGGCATGCACCAACATGTCCAGCCTTTTTTTTTTTTTTTTTTTTGTAGAGACAGAAGTCTCACTATGTTGCACAGACTGATTTCAAACTCCTGGCCTTAAGAGATCCACCTACCTAGGTCTCCCAAAGTGCTAGGATTACAGGTATGAACCACTGCACCTGGCCTCAACCCATTTTTATTTGCCATGCCTACATTTCAATTAATAGATACATACTAAAATCCCAGTTTTGTTGAAGGGACTAGCCCAACATATTGAATTTTCAAGAAGGATACCACTAATGTTAGAATTTTTCTCTCTTTTTTAAAAAAAGATATTTTCCCAGTTCCCAGATATTTTCATAAGATCGTTACATTTCTCCAGGCCAGCAAACCTCACATAAGTGGTTTGATGGGTTTGAAGCTACTTTGTTTTTTGTTTTTTGCTTTTTTTTTTTTTTGAGATGGAGTCTCACACTGTCGCCCCTGCTGGTGTGTAGTGGTGCGATGTCAGCTCGCTGCAACCTCTGCCTCCCGGGTTCAAGCGATTCTCCTGCCTCAGCCTCTCAAGTAGCTGGGATTACAGATACCTGCCACCACGCCCGGCTAATTTTTTGTATTTTTAGTAGAGATGGGCTTTCAGTATGGTGGCCAGGCTGTTCTCAAACTCCTGACCTCATGATTCACACACCTTGGTCTCCCAAAGTGCTGGGATTACAGGCGTGAGCCACAACGCCCGGCCTGAAGCTACTTTTTAAGGATAAACATTGAAAATAACTTAATGAAGGAGGTGACATTCTCTAAAATTAAGTTTCAGGTATACGTATGAACTATTCATTTATGTTGTTAAATGTCCTTCACCCACAGGCTTTGTTTCTCTTATTTTCTCTTAAAATAAGATTAGCAGCTATGAGTCTAGCTATTAAGCCCCTTTATCTTTTTCTAGTTCTCTTAAACAAACATTTTGTATGCAGAGCAAGGAACTTGGTACTGGGTTCTGGGAATGCCAAGTGTTGGAGGCTTGGTGGGCATTAAGGCAGACGCCTCCCCAGGACTTTAATGAGGGTCGTTTCTTTACCTGCTGGAGCAGATTCCCTGTGCTACATGGTACTAAGGCACCTGATGAATGCAATGATGAATTTCTACCGCCTCAGATTGCTGAGTTTGGCAAATCTCTTTGACACAGTAAAAGTTGCTAAGCATCTCACCCAGCTGTGGCCATTTTTTGCTCCTGAGCAATACAGTGGGACATTATTCATCCCTTAGAAAAAGGCTATTAAAACATCCCACAAGAGAGTAAATTACATGGAGCAGGTGTCTCCAAGAGAAGACTAAACATCCCACAGCCAAATATGATGAGCTGGTACTAACCCGTTTCCTGGAAGCCTAATTTATTTCTTGTCTCTTAATTAAAATGAGGCTTTAGGCAAAAACGTTATTGTAGTGGCTGGGTCTAATGACAATATAAAAAGTATTACTCTTGCTTTATCTGCTGAGTTTGATTGGAACAGTTTTAGTAATTATATATCAAATTCTTCTCACAGTCTTAGCTATTGGATAGTTTTTAAAAAGTGTTTTACCTCAAAGATTTAGAAACATAGAGACTAAGAAAGGTAGGAGGAATTTTCTATAGTAGAATTCTCTTGCTGAAGAGAGTAAACCAGGCTTAGGCATCTCTCCCAGATAAGCATGAAATAGTCCTCTTTATCTACTTATCATATTTGTCTTCTGGACAGGATGGTCTTCACTGGGAGGCCTGTCTGCTTTTTGTGACCCTGGCAGACATTGCTAATCAGTCACAGATTTCTCTCATTATAAAATCCTTCTCCACATTAGGTCCCAGAAAGTCACTGTGAAATGGTCAAAGTTGTCATGCTTCCTGAAAGTAATCTGCTTTTTTGGGTATATGTTTTATTGATGAAATGATTCTATGTCTAAAAAATAATTAAAACTGTTGATCTACTAAAATTCCTTAATTTTAGGCATAAAAATGGAAGCTCAGACTTGTCCCAGAACACAGCACAAGTTTATGGCAGAATCAAAATTAGAATCATTGTGTTTTGTCCTCCAGAAGAATGTAATATTCTTTCTTTCTCTTGTCTTTATTCTTAGCACATCTCTGCAGCTGTTTACAAACATTTGTCTCTATTGAATGATCCAATTCACATACTGAATGCTATCACATCTATGTAAATGGTCTATCTGGCAGACAGAGAGCAGTAATTAGTGAACCTAATGATTGTGCTTCTCCTTGTAGTTCCACCGGTTTAGGTACGTTTGTTAGCTCACATCTTGTACCAACCTGACAAGAGGAAGATGGGGAATGGGGAATTGGAAAGGAAGAGGGAGCAACCTCACTGAATATGGTATGCCAAGTAGTGAACATATGTTGCCTCATCACACTCTGACAATAATCCACAAGGGAGACCAATATCCCATCATAACGGAAGCAGAAAAGAAACACCCCTTATGTTGCTTAACTAATAGGAACCTTCTTTAGATTTGACCTCAAATGATATTATTCCAATGCCTATGTTTTTGAAAACTTAAGAAATGTACAGATTTATTTTGAGAAAAATAACCTTCCATAATTCTTGAGCATACCCCACAAATCTCCTAGATTCTGTGGAGCCAAGTTTGTAAAATACCACATTAGAAGTGAAGTGCTACCGGTTGGAGGAGTAAAATAGCAACTTAGTCAAGAGCTACCAACTCTGAAGCAAGACTGCCTGGTTGAGTTCTGACTCCAGCATGTTCCAGTTTTGTAAAATGAAGCATGACACTTGATGTCTCTGTGACTGCTTCCTCATCTATAAAATACATGTGCTAATAGAATCTACCTTGTAGGGTTGCTGTGAAGATAAAATTAGTACATGCATTCAAAAATACATAGACTAGTATCGCCTGGTGTAGAGTTAAACAAATCGATATGTTGTGCTGGTATAGAAACTGTAAACCAAATGAAAACACAGAAACCAGGCTGTAGTTAGGAGCTGATGATCTCAGAATATACATTTATTTTTACAGTATTAGCAAAATGGTAATACAAATTTAAAAGAATGCATTTGTAAACATTCTGATCCCTGGGAATCTATCCACCCAGGCTAAATTGAGAAATATTGCACTCTAGTACTTCCTGCAAAGAACGGTTATGTGTTAAAATATTGAGTGAGCCTTGGCTCCTACTATTAATAGTGAGGCTTGTGTAATTCACACCCTCTTGTTTATAAATGTGAGAAAATTCTGAAGAGACATAGTTAAGCCAAGGAGACTATTTTAGTTCACCACAATCAAACATGTATAACTCTAATTAGTGGATTGATTATTAATTATTGCCTATTTGCAGATATGAACTCAAGCTCAGTATTAACATAAATTCAGAGCCTGAGGGAAAGATATGGATTTCAGGCCATAGATGCTTGTCGTGGAGTTAGAAGCAGAGCCCAAATTCTTTGTCTTTCATTGCAGTCCTGGATCCTAAATTCTTTTCTATGCAAAATTTCAAGTTCTTTGTCACCTAAGAGATATGGGTACTTTTAAGTTATACCAACCATATAACTTAAATCCAATCAAAAGCAGAAAGCATTTTACCCCCCTTGGAACAATTGATGCTTATAGATCAAAGAAAAAGAAGTAACAGGCAGGCGAGCAGGCAGAAAATTATCCATCAAACAGCATCCTTTGCCTCCCCTCTGGTGATCAGCTCTCCTGGTTCAGACTTTTTTGTATTGAAGTGCACTTGCATCCAGGAGGCAGCTGGAGAGCACTGTGAATTTTCTCAGGAACAAGTAGCTTGTTGATGAAGGAGAGCAAAGCTGGAGAAAATGCTAGGCAGACAATAGAGACCCAGAATAAGTGAGATGGGAAGGACAGCTTCCCATCATTTCCTTCTGATCAATCTAATCACCGAGCCGGAGGTCATGAAGTAGAAAGATCCCCAGGAAACCGAACAGTACAATTACCAAATGGTAAGATGTGATTCACAAAGCTAATATCTTCCCTAAAGGCTAAGGCCAAATGACTTGTTTGAAACAGCCAGGAAGGAAGGGCATTGTTCTTCGTGTCTTCCTTTTCAAGTCCATGGTTATTTGCCTTTTCTCACTGCCTTATAAGGGTGCTTGTTAAAAATTCGGGAACAATGCCAGCTACCAAGGTAGACAGATCTGGAGTATATGACAAATAAAGTAATCTAGCACTATTATTAACAGCAGGCATGTTGCTCCTAGACTATTTTATGGCTCATTTTGAATGCATTATCTCCATCCAAAAAAAGGGAAATGTGATTCTCATGTCTAGGGCAGTTCCAAGAGTCTACAATGAATGGGGTTCCTCTGACAAAGCAATCAACTTTTCCATGGTTGGCAGGTGAGTAAATTGGGTTTTACTAGGAGTTATTAAATATGTTTTTTGGCTGATTTACTACCTGCCGGGTTTCCATGGAAGTTGAGTATATAATACACCAGGCCAACAACATTAATCTTTTGTCCTTAATTCATTGCCGTTTTCAACGTGGAGACGGGAGCAGCAGTGTGGATGTTACAGCAAAACCACTGCTAGCTCTGCTTCTTTAACATGTGTAAAAACATCTGTGGGTGACAGGCGGCACCCCAGCTCATGGGGTCATGACAGAGCCTCTCAGGACTCCTTCCTATTGAGATGCACAGTGGTCTAGATGTTCCCCACGCAGGAACCCGTGGAATCTTTGCCTTTTCCTTGACCTAGCCCAGCTTGACCCCTCTCTGGACTTTTGCATCCCTGTCCCTCAGCAAGTCACTGCTGAACTGCCAGAGCTCCTGTTGTCTTGGTAAGAGGGCACCATTCCTGCATGGAGAGAGGTTTACATGACTGCTCCTTCTTCTGATAAGGACACCGAGCTTCCCTTCCTTTCTGTGGCTCTGCTGCCCTAAATCTCTCCTCCCCTCTGCAAAGTGACCAGTGCCAAGAAGGAGCATAAAGCTAGAGCAGGTGACCCACCCACTCCTAAGGATCACAGTGGGATTCCCAGTCTGCCTCTTAGCTCATAAATCTGCTGCAGTTTCCACAGGAAGCCCTAGCTTCTCTGGCCATCGCTTCTCAGGACCACTGTCCCATTGTGGCTAGGTCGATTCTCCAATCTGATTCAAGTTCCCAGGCTTCTGACTCCCAAAGCCTGTGCTCTGGAAATCATGGTCACCAGCAGCACCTCCTCCCCTAACATCAGCTCCTGCTGGATAGTCCCTTCATTCTCCTACTGTGAAGCAGACCTGGCCCTTCCTGGGGACTCTGCTTCTGCGACATGTCTCAAGTTGGCTGTTCTCCACAGCCTTTCTACCATGCCTGGCTATCGTTTTGTGTGTGTGTGTGTGTGTGTGTATGTGTGTGTGTTTGGGGGTGGGGAGGGGTCTTTGCTATTTATTAGCATTGATTCTCCCTCTTCCATAAAACACCCCAGCTCCCCCACTCTCAGTTGTAATCATTTATAGACTCTTTGCCTCATTCATCAAAGGTTTGAGCACTGACTGTCATCATTCCTGGCAATTTCAAAGCCACATACACACTTCATCTGACATCCTCGTCCTTGCCAGTGACCTTGTCCTCCATCCCACCCCAGCCACCCGCTCCACTGCCCTTAACCACAGCAACTCCAAAATACTCATTTCAAACACTCTGCTTTCTGACTGCTACCTCGTATCTATCCAGGTCACTCCCTCTCACAGCCTGAATCTAACAATTCTTTGCCCACTAGGACCACCAAGCAGTACTCTACCGCTTTGAATCCCCCTCATTTTCTCACTTTCCTTTTTCCTCAGCTTACAGTCCATCCCTTTAATCACTCCTGTACGTACACCCTCAACAATCATGTCTTTCTATCATAGAACCCTTGAATAAACCAGTTAAATTCAGATGTACAGTCTGCATCTGAGTGGCTGACTAGGCCAGAGTGAAAGAATAACTGGATAAACTGGAATCAACTCAAGTTTACGACCAGACATCAAGATGGATCCCTCAGGGCTGTCGAGCAACCCAGCCCCCAGTCAACTCACCTTCTCACACTGTGGAACCTTCTGTTCTCTCTTTCAACCTCTAACACCCTTTTCCTACCTTTATTCTCAGCCAATGATCTTGCTTCCTATTTTACTGAGCATGTAGACACAATTGGAAGAAAACGTCACTGTATAGCCACATCCACCAATTTGCCTGTCTCTGATGGTGTACCCTGCCTGGTGGACAGCTGTTCCTGCCCCTCTTGAAGCCAGGCCCCGAGCGTGTGCACTGGTTCCTGTCCCCTCTGGCCTGCTCTTTGCTTATGCAATCAGTTCTTCTCTCTCCTGCATCAAAGCTCTCCAACCTGCTGTCTCATTCCCATCAGCAGACAATCCCTGTCCTTTCTCCAGTCTTTAAAAAGAGCTCCTGGGCCGGGTGCGGTGGCTCACACCTGTAATCCCAGCACTTTGGGAGGCTGAAGCGGGTGGATCACAAGGTTAGGAGATCGAGACCATCCTGGCTAACACGGTGAAACCCTGTCTCTACTAAAAATACAAAAAATTAGCCAGGCGTGCTGACGGGCGCCTGTAGTCCCAGCTGAGGGAGGCTGAGGCAGGAGAATGGTGTGAACCTGGGAAGCGGAGCTTCCAGTGAGCGATTGTGCCACTACACTCCAGCCTGGGCGACAGAGTGAGACTCTGTCTCAAAAAAAAAAAAAAAAAAAGGTCCTTTCCAGCAACTGCCCCCACTGAATCACCCTGGAGAAATTATCTATATTCACTGTGTTCTCATTCTCTTTTGAACTCACTTGTATGAGGTTGTTGTCCCCACCAGTGTCCTGAAGTCATGACCAACATTACCAGCAATCTTCACACACATATATCCCGTAGTTGATTCTCGAGTCTTTTTCTCTTCTGATTTTTTTTTTACTTGGTTTCTGGAACATTCCACCTTCTTAGTTTTCTTCTACTTTACCTACTTCTTCGCAGCATCATTTTTCTGGATTCCTCTCACTTTCCTGACCTCGGAATGTTGGAAGTTCCCCAAGTTCTGTCCTTGGGGCTCTTCTCGTCTCCATTTACATAAAACTTGTCAGAATCATAAATTCCGAATGTGTGACACCACCCCTTCATGAACTTCTGACGAACACTTAAACTGTGTCTAGTAGGCATCTTAAACTTTACACTATACAAATTATTTGATTCCCCAACCCCCTGGCCTCCGCTACTATTCTTCCTCCCCTGTTCTTCATCTCAGGAAACTGCCATGGCGTCTTCCCAGTTAAACAACAACAATAAAACTCCCTGATTAAGGTGACTGTGTATCCCAATTTGCACTGTCAGTCTTTAACATCCCCTTTAACTGCCAAAAATTCTTGGTTTGCATAATAAATTACAGAGCCATGCTTCCCTGGTTCTTTTTTGCTTCTATCTATCAATATTCCCTGTTGAGTCCTCACTCTAAATATATTCTGAATTTACCCACGCCTCACCACCTCCACTGCAACCACCCCGGTTGGGCCACAATCATCTTAAGTCTTGACTGCTGCTATGAGTGACTAACTGGTTTGTCTCATTTACTTTTCCTCTCAGTGGTTTATTTCCTACACAGAAGCCAAAGTGAGCTTTCAAAGAGTCTGTTCATGGCATTCCCCCTGTTCAAATCTTCCAGTGACTTCCCACTGCCATGAGAATGAAAACAGATACGGCCCAGCCACCTTTGACTTCATTTATCACTCTCTTGTTCCCCACTTCCAGCCCCACGTGCTGTAACTATAATAGGTTCATTGTCCAGTGCACACAGCAGGTCAATACAATCAGACCCTGGGTTGCAGCAGACGAAGAGATTTAATGGTAGGGCCGCCAAACGAGGAGACGAGAAGAAACCTCCAATTTGTCTCCTCCAGGAATTTGGGGTTAGGGTTTTTACAAGTTTTGGAGTGGACCAAAGTGTGGAGATTGTTGATTGGTCAAAGAGTGCAGGGTGAAGTCATGGGAAAAGGAGACGAAGAAACTGTATTCTCGTGCTGATTCAGTTCCCCTGTGAAAGTCTTTAAACTGGTAGTTGCCAGCTGTTCTGCTGAAATTCAGGATCTGCTTAAGCAATTCTTAAACAAAAACCTTCTAATTCTAATGTCAGGAATTTTATCCATAGGAACAATGGGGATTTGAATGGTCAATATCTAATGCTTTATGACTTTTGATTACAAGGAAATGGGTTAAAGTGCACCCTGATTAATGCTTCGTTAGAACTCTATTTCTGTCCAGAATTCTTGTTTACCCTGTGAAGACGGCTTCAATGTCTCTTAGCTGTTCCTAACCCACATTGTCTCCCCTCGGGTTTTCTGTTTTTGCTGTTCCTTCTGCTTAGAAGGCTTTCCCCTAGCAATCAGCATGGCTTGGATGCTCACTTTGTTCTGGTCTCTGCTTGCATTTTGTTTTGCAGAGACTGTTGCCAGGTCCTTCTTCACTGCCTTACCTGGCTTTGCTTTTACTCAGACAACTTGCTGTTACCCGTCATTGTATCGTGTTTGTGTCTCTCCCATTGGCATACATGCCCCATGCCAACTTTGTTTCTTTTGTCTGACACTAGTTTATTAGACCCTGGAACAGTGACAAGCATAGAGTAGCGCTACTATAATAAATATTTTTCAGTAAATGTTTATTCAAAAAAATTAATGACTGGTTGAAGGAGTGAAGCAGATCTCTTTTATTTAATTGGTTTCAATTATCTGTGTGCCAAGCAGTTTACTCTCCTATCTAGTCCTTTTAAAAACAGTGTGGCTACTGCTATCCTCCGGATTTCACAGACAAAGGAATGCAAGTGCAGAGAGGTCAAGGACCTTGCCAAGGTCACTTGACTGGTAAATGGCTGCTATACAGCCTTCCTAATGTTATCAGGTCACAAATTTAAGACACTATGGATTTTCACAAGGGAGAGAGTCTCGTGGTTTCTTGTAAATGATGACTTTGTTTAGTTTCTGTCTTCTCCGTGGAATGTACACATCCTGAGAGTAGAGTCTCTGCTGGATGCATTTGTTGACTATGACTAAGCCCTGGCTTGCCTCAACTGCTTCTTCCCTAGCCATTGTGATGCCACTCAACACTGGCAGATATAGCTTCTCCCTGACCCTGGTCCAATGAGAGCCCCACCCAGAGCACTGCAGAACGGGAGCCATGGCCTTGTCTTCCATTCATGCTTCTTGGCAGTGCCTTTGAACACTGAGCAGCCAGCTTGGCCTCCCTGCTCCAGACCACTGTGAGTAGCTCATTAGCTTATCTGGTCCTTCTGCCTGGGCCACTGGCTTAAGTGTCTGTCTCCTAGTCATGTGCTCAGTGTCTGGTCCAATCTTACAACCATTCTGGGAATAGAATACCCACATCTGCACACCCGTCCATCAGCCAAATGGCCTGACTTCCTCACCCAAGTCTAGTGGTCCCCTTGCTTCCTTTTCTCCCTCGGGTGACACTTGCTCCACTCTCTAATTCTGAGGTCTATGCTAACTGAAATCTTTCCAAAATTCTCTCCTCCTGGAAAGCAATCTGGACCACAGACCTCATCCTGGATTGGGCCTGAGTTATTTTTTACTGTTATAACAACATTCTTGTTGTTGTTATGATTATAGCAGCCAATTTTATGAAGCACTTTCCACATAGTATTTCCAATAATTTTCACAGTTACTCTGTGAGATGGGTACTGTTACCATTTCCATTTTATTGAGGAGAAATCTGGAATTTAGGGACATAAGTAAGGTTGAACCCCAGGTCACCCACTTGGCATGTGGCAGAGGTGAGATTCAAACCCAGGTAGCCTGGTTTCCAAAGACACTTCTCTACTCCCAAATAGCCTTTGCAGGGTGCTGGACTGATGATCCCCTACTAAGACAGGATGATTTACTCCAGCCACCTGAGGGGTTCTTGGGAAGTCTGGTCCAAGGCTAACTCAGCTTTTGTTTGTGCTTGCATCCTCCTGCTTCGGGTAGGAGTAAGGGAGCTTCCAACCTGGATCCCAGGCCTCTTACACAGCCTGTGTCCCCTGCGCCTGGATGGACTGCCTAGCCCTGGACGGTTAACGTTGCCTCATCTTTGATTCCCATGTAGTGCTCGATGCATGGAAGGTGCTGGAGAAATTTGGCTAAATGAATCACCATTGGCTTGTTAAGAGCATGCCATTGGAGGGAAAATTATTTATTATAAAACAAACCTGAAAAGGGAAAGGGAAGACTGAGTGCTGGAAGTGAGAAACAAGATTGGAGATCAGGGAGATCGAGTTGGAAGAATATCCATAGGAAGGAGAAAAAAAGCATCAAGAAGCTCCATAAATCACAGCAGCAGTATTTTTACCTTCATTGTCCTTCTTTATTTTATGTCCCTGGCACCAAACAATTTATCATTCCCATTTCATGCTAAGTGCTACAAAAATAGCAGTTGGCCCAACATTTGAATGGGAGATAGCAGTTTCGAAATAATAGCAAAACGTGAAACTATCTGAATTCTGGAATTTTCTGTAGTGTCCTCTCCACCCCCACCTCCAATTGCAGGTGTCTTTGCTCTGCATGGACACAAAAAGGCCAAGGGTAACAGACCTAGAAGGGAGGGGGAACCTTTTCCTGATATTTAGTGACAAAGCTGAATTTGGGTTAATCTCACTCTTACATTCCTCTATTTCTGCCCTGCACAAGGCATTGTAGCCAGAAAACCCAAGATCACCTTCCGCTTCTATTGTAGGGTGTAGGGGGTGTTGAGAGGGTAGGTGGCAGGTGTTAGTATTGGTGGGCAGCCCAGAGCTGAGCTGTAACATTTCCAAAGCTAGCAAGGGGGGCGGGAGAGGAGGGGGGAAGGAAGAGGAGAGGGTTTGATGCTTTCACAAAGCCTTAAAGGCAAAAATACTTGGACAAGAAAGCTTTTTAAAGCAATGACTATATAGCACTCCCCCATTCCAGGTCTTTTCAGAACTCATTGAGTGATTAGAGTTTTAACTCATTATTTAGAAATAAATACTTGGAAACCACTCTTCAAAGCCGATACTTTAAAATCCACTTCCCCACCTTCAGAATCTTATTTATACTTGAAAGGAAGGATTACTTTTTCCTTTGAAAAGTAAACTTTTCTGTCAGCAAATAATTACAGCCAGCACATTTCCAGTGGATGAGATTTGGGAAGCCCCTCATTCCTTCCCCTTTGCTTGCGGCCATCCAGCAAGGACTGCACCAAAGAACCCCAGCCCCATTCAATCAGTCATACTCATCATCAATTTCCCAGCATTTAATGTGTCCCAGAGAGGATGCTAAGAGATTTACATGTAGAATCCCACTTAAAGCTCTTGCTTTTAAGGATAAAGAAATTGAGGCTAAGACACATGACTGGAATCCAAACTGAGGATGGTCAGATGCTAAAGTGCATCTCATGAATCCTCAACGTCAATGGAAGACCACACCACTAGGATGGAAGACAAGCCGGGCATCCAACACAGAGGAGCAGTCCACTCCATTCAGTGGTTTGGAGCATTTCCAGGCTGTTCCTCTTAGCAATGGAGCCAAAGACAAACCTCTGATGGTCATTCAGCTTGCTCTTTCTCTGGCCAGCTCAGTGGCTGCAAAAGTAGACAGAAAGCAGAGCGAAAGCACTGAGCCGTCCATCCTCTGGGAAAATGCTGGGCTCCTCTTTAACAGGAAGGGCTGCTGTGGTCCTCCTGGGGTCTGCCCCTCCCAGGCCCAGCAAACACATTTCCTATTACACAGGGGCCACGCTGAAGTTTACAATTGCACTGCCTCCCCAGCCTCATGCTCTGCACAAGTCGGGAGAAAATGATACCCCGGGCAGGAGGTTTCTCTTATCTCTTTTCTCCCTAAGTCTTCTGCTCAACATAACAAGTCTGCAATGCCCTAGAAGGTGATTGCCATCATGCCTGCTGCAAGCGCACGGGCCGTGTTGATAGGGTGTCTCACCTCGGACCTCAATCTCATTCACCAGTTCCTATCTCATCAGAGAAACTGACTGCTGTCTGAACCTTTTATCAGGCAGCAGCTAGGAAGGACGTCTGTGAAAGCAAGAGGAGGTGTCAAAGGATGGTGTCCCCAGGGAACCAACATGACTAGAGCAAATGCCACATGTTTTAAATCCAGAGGCCCAGGCTCACATCCCTCTATTTTCCCGCAAAGCTCTAGCCATGCCTTTCAGCCTTAGGCCTTCTGTCTACCACCTCCTTGCTGCCGCTCCGGGCCTGCCCTCTTGAGTCGTTGGGTGCTCCCAGTTTATTTGCAAGGGTGCTCCTTCCTTCTTCCAGAGCTTCAGGATGTGCTTTGCTCTGTTCTTCAGGCGTCACTGCCGTAGACTGTCTTGGAGAGTGGCTGTCCTCCCTGATCCATCGTTTCTAAGAACTATGCATCAGCCACTTCCCTTGCTGCCATATTATTAAGTGCACAGACACTGCCCTCACTCCTCCACAGCCCGTTGGGCAGGAGTGATCTCCTGACACACTCCAGAAAGCCTCTCTGGGGCCATCCTCCAACTGTGCCCTCTGCACAGGGAAGTCATCTGTAAGGCCAAAAGAACGGCCTGGGGGACCCTGTGCCAGCTCCCACCAGCACCACCCTGCAGAATTCCCTGCTCAAATGTCCGAGTCCACTTTTATGGCCTGCCTGGACCTCATTCTCAGGAATATCTTCCTGGCCAGGTTCTGCTGCCTGAGTGCTCACCTCCAGGTGTGAGAGGAGCTGAGGGTGGCTGCTTTGGGGGCGTAGACAGAGCCTGGCCATGAAGGCAGGGGAGTTCACATGGGGGCATGGGAGCACACTCGTGAGGCAGGAAGAGCCAAGTGTGGGAAAAGAACTGGGGCTGGTGGCCAGGGGACGGGAAGGATGAAAATTCTAAATTTGAACCTGATCTTCCAAGTCATTTTAAAGTTGCGACTTAACTCACACACCATAAAATTTACCCTTTTGAAGTGTCCAATTCAATACTTTTTAGTATATTCACAAGATTGTACAACTATAATGACTATCGAATTCCATAACATTTCATCACCATCCCGCTAAAAAATAACCCACACCAATTAGTACTCACCCTCCTGGCAATCTTTCCATCTTTATAGATTTGCCTATTCTGGACATTTCATACAAAAGGAGTCATACAATGTGTTATATTTTGGGTCTGGTTTCTTTCACTCAGCATAATGTTTTTAAGATTCATTCGCATTGTAACATGTATCAATACTTTAACAGTGGCTGAATAATACTCCACTGTACCACATTTTCTTTATCCACTCCTTAATTGATGGACATTTGGGTTATTACCACTTTTTGGCAATTATGAACAATGCTACTGTGAATGTTCATTAATTTTTAGATGAACACATGTTTTCATTTATCTTGGGTACATACCTAGGAGTAGAATGACTGGGTCATGGTAATTCTAAGTTTAGCTTTTGAAGAACTGCCAGACTCTCTTCCAAAGTGACTGTGCCATACTTTTCATTCCTGCCAGCGATGTGTAAGGGGTTCAGTTTCTCTACATCCTGGCCAACCCTGGTTATTCTCTGTCATTTTGATTGAAACTCTCCTACTGGATATGCAATGGTATCTCACTGTGGTTTTGTTTGCATTGCCTTAATGACCAACGATGCTGAGCACTTTTTCATGTGCTTTTCGGTAATTTGAATATTTTCTTTGTAGTAGTATCTATTCCAATCCTTTGCCCATGTAAAAAACTGGGTTAAGCTTTAATTGTTGAGTTGTGGGAGTTCTGTGGGAGTTCTATTCAGAATATTAGTACCTAGTATTCTGGATACTAGATTCTTACCTAGTATATGATTTGCAAATATTTTCTCCCATTCTGTGAGTTATCTTTTCACTTTTTTGATGGTGTCCTTTGAAGCACAGAAGTTTTTAATTCTGATAATGTGCGATTTACCTATTTTTTCTTTTGTTGTTTGTGCGTTTGGTATCATATCTGAGAAACCATTGCCTGATCTAAGATTATGCCTATGTTTTCTTCTAAGACCAGGGCATCTTGAAAGAAAAAATTGTCAAATATGGGGAAAAACTTATTTAATATTTCAGTTTGTTAACTGAATTAAAAAAGTATAAACGTTTTTACATATGGTGTATGGCCCTCCATTACATGGTCTCAGGCCTTGTAAAATTCACAGTGGATCTTGACGTTGAGTAGCAGAAATGACATGACGTCCTGAAGTGATGGATGTGTTAATGTTGCTCTCTGGTTGTCTGTTTCTCATACGTCCTGTCTTTGCATTTATTGTGTAGGAATTTCTCACCCATATGTGACTGAGCCCTGGCAGATAGTGTCTTCTCCTAACCATCATCATGTCTTCTAAGTTTTAGAATACCTATTTAAATCTTAAAACCAAATGTATTGAATCCCAGTTACTATTCATATTTTAACATTGATGACCCTAATTTTGACATGAGCTCAGCGACTCCTTTTTAGATCAATACATAATCTTTAAGACATCCACTGAGGAGAAAATGCAGAAAAGTCATAATTATGGTGTTGTCTGGGATACCTGCTACCTAGAGAACTTCGGAACTTCACAGTAAGGTCCAGAGTAATGAGTAGGCCAAATTGCAGAGGTAAACTGAGTCACAGATCAGCAAAGTGACTGTGTTGGAAAGACGTAGGTAGCAAGAGTTAGACCTGTAATAGAGTCAGAGTTAAAGCTGCCAGTCTAGTGCCAGCCATTTCTGAGCTAAGATAGTGCCTTCCCCATGCTACAGGGCCTTTCCCGGTGCCATGGCAGCTTCACTTCTTGCTCCTGTGCCTTATACCCTGCCCCATGCTCCTGCTATCTCCTGTCTTAGCCAAGCCCTGGCTGCTGCTTCCTCTAAGCTGTTGCTACCTGCTTCTCTCTGGGCTTCACATACTTCTCCCTCTCTCTCTCTGTCTCTTTTTAAAAAATCAGGAATCACATAAAGTCAGGGAAACTCCAGACGATCTTCTATGGGCAGCTTTTTGCCCAGATGGGAGTGGTCGGGTGAAGACAGGTGCTTGAAGTTCTCAATTCCTGTTTCAGTCCACTTCCTACTGAACAGGTGTCAAGGTCACAGCACCTCGCTGCCCCTTGGTACTAACCCCATTTGCTGTTGTCTGAAAAGGCAGGAATTAGACTGGCATAATGACAGAGCTCATTGTAAAACATTGACCAAGGTTGTAGGTGGCCGAGTTCTATCAAATTCCTCTATAAGCTGAATTGCCAGAACTGACGAGTTAAAGCCCAGTTTCTGTTCTGCCTTAACGGGGGCCTTCACAATATACATTGTCTCTGCACAGGATTTAGATATAAATGAGGACTGGATAAGCATAATCATAGATTTTAATTCAGCTGATTTTGGCCTTTGGACGTAACTATTCAATTTTAACATCCAGAGTGACTATCAGATGCAAATGAAGAAGGAATCAGCATTCTAAATTGTCCCCCAACTCCAGTCAGTTATTAAATTGTGAAGGATTGATTGCTAGGGAAGGCCAAGCCTAATCCAGAGGAAACACAGGCAAAAGTTTACACTGCCTGGTCAGTGTGACCAGTGCTGGGCTTGGGGGACTCCCAACCCAGAAGCCAATGTACAAGCTGGGTGCTCAGGGGAAACTCTCCCTGCTAGCTGAAGGGTTAAAAGTGGGGAGACATGAAAAACCCCAATGTACTGTGGAAGAAGTGGCTTCTGGGACCTGAAGCCTTAATTGAAGTCAGAAGGTGTTCTTCCTCAACCCAGCCCCCCCTGCGGCAGGTGGCCCTATCACCTCCTTTCTCCACTTGCACAACAGACCCTTTATTTCATGGTAGACAAAGGTCTGCGAATGGGAGCAGCAGTGCCAGATTATAAACCATACATTTTCCTGTGCTAAATCACTCAGACTTGGGACTCTCAGGAGTCTGGCTGCAGAGTGGTATAGTCTATCAACAAGTTAATTTTCTTCCCATTTAAGCACAGAAAAAAACCATCTTTTCTGATTGTTGTTTAGTTCAATGTGTCAGTTCAAACTTTGATCTTGCAAGTATAGATTTCTTTCTACTTCTTTCCTAGGGGTATTACCATTAAACTAGTACTAAGGCACAGTTCGGGGAGCACAAAGCCGCTGTTTAAAGCAGGAGTCCAGAAGTGCAGGGAATGGACATCTTTCGTAGGACCACAACGTAGAGATTGACACTGGGCATCTAAGACTGAACACTGAGCATGTTTGCCTAGTAGCCATTGCCAAGACGTCCCAGTTGAAGTGCCCTTTATTATTATTCATTTACTTATTGTAGAGACGGGGTCTTGCTATATTGCCCAGGCTGGTCTTGAACTCCTAACCTCCAGCAATCCTCCTATCACAGCCTCCCAATGCACTGAGATTATAAGCGTGAGCCACCACGGCTGGCCAACAAGTGTTCTTTACAATTCACAAAGCCCTGGGTGGGGCCAGGCATGGTGGCTCATGCCTGTAATCCCAGTACTTTGGGAGGCTGAGGTGGGTGGATCACCTGAGGTCAGGAGTTCGAGACCAGGCTGGCCAACGTGGTGAAACCCTGTCTCTACTAAAAATGCAAAAATTACCTGGGCGTGGCGGGATTAGGTGAGCACCTGTAATCCCAGCTATTTGGGAGGCTGAGGCACAAGAATCACTTGAACCCGGGAGACAGAGGTTGCAGTGAGCTGAGATTGCACCACTACATTCCAGCCTGGATGACAGAGTGAGACTCCATCTCAAAACAACAACAACAACAACAAACCTGGGTGGGACACTATTATCTGTCCACCCACCATCTTTTGAGATATCGTCCCCCTCCAGCTGCACCCTGTGGTTCCTGTAAGAGCAGTCATACTTTACAGGTCCTGTTCCCTTAGCCACAGGTGGTTGGGCAAGAATTGGTCACATAAACTCAGATAGGCCAGTAGGATGTCTTCCCTAAGGCTTTTGGGAGCAGAACCAGTTCTCTCTGTTGTTAAAACAGGGGATATGAAAGTTGGGAGTTGTCACTGGCTTTGGTCTCTGACACATGGAAGAAGTCAGTCTCCAGAAAAAGGCTAAAACCTCCAAGCACAGAGGTAAGGAATGAAGAGAAATTTCCTTGCAGCATGCAAGCTGCCGGTTCTGGGACAGAATAAATTAAAATAATTTATAAATAAAGGCTAACATGGTGAAACCCTGTCTCTACTAGCCGGGCGAGGTGGTGGGCGCCTGTGGTCCCAGCTACTCGGGAGGCTGAGGCAGGAGAAGGGTGTAAACCCGGGAGGCGGAGCTTGCAGTGAGCCGAGGTCCGGCCACTGCACTCCCGCCTGGACGACAGAGCCAGACTCCGTCTCAAAAAAAAAAAAAATAAAATAAAATAATAAAAGAAAAATAATTAAATTATATTTTATATTATTCCCCCATGTGAAGGGGCACACCGCCTTCCTTCAAATAGTTTTTATAAGATCCTCTAGCATCCTTATACAATATCGCCCATTTTGCCTAAACGTGGGAGCCCTGTTTTTTTGAAACCAAAATAGCTTTGATTGTATTACACACATCTCACATGAATCTCCCAACAATCCTGTGAGGCAGATATTATTACCCCAATTTTGGAAATAAGAATGAGGCCCAGAGAGGTTAAGTAGTCTCTTCCAAAGTCATGTAGCTTTTACAAGGCAAAATCAGAACCCCACCCCAGTCTTGACTGACAGGCCCAAGGTGGAAAGAAATTCTCCTGCTTCTAGCTGTGTCAGGAGAAGACTCACAGACTACAGTCTGCACTGCTCCGCTCTGTCCTTGGTTCTCTAAGCTCTGACAGCCAAGCAGGCTTGGACTGGAATGCCTTTGAGAGTGGAGCAATTATAACAAGGAAGGTATATTCCCTTAGTATGCTTCCCTATCAGCCTCATTTGCATAATGTTCTCTCCAGCCCCTGACACTACTGCTTAGACTTTAATTCATCAGCTCAGCTGCAGATGGTGTCATCCTCTGGGACTTTGCTTGTTATTAACTATCACCAGTATTCTCACCCCAGAGCCAGCTCCAGCTGACTTGGACTTTGGGTGAATGATACACTATCCATCCACTACCCCTTTCCCAGGCAAGATCCTTTCCAAGACCCCAACGATGCAGGCTCTTCCCTGTGTCCAGATACCCTGATCCGGTGTTTCCAACTCAGCCAGGAGTTCTCAGTATTGTATTCTATTCTGAAGATGCCGCAGGAGTTTTTCAAAGGACAACCAAAACTCCAGTTGCATGGGCACAGCTGGCCGGCCCCTTCCACCTGTCTCCTGCCTCTCCTCACCCGACAGGGAGCCGCGGTTGCCTCAGCAGCCATAGAGCAACACAGCATTGCTCTCACCATGGTCCCACAGTAATTAAAAAGAAACACTCAGGTTAGGTGGCAGAGCCTAATCCTGTAGGCAACAAGACCATTAGAAAGCCCGCAGCCCATCCTTGGTTCAGCTCCCTCTTTCCCCTTTCTTTCTATCTGGGAATCCAGCTTGAGACCTAAGCAAGGGCTGGCCAGCTTCATTATTCATGGCCCTTCCTCGCCAGCAAATTAGGACTGATGTGGCTGAGGTTGGGACGTGGAAATCAAGATTTCATATGGATCTGTTTCCTCTTTTACTAAACTCTTTGTGGGGTAAACAAGGATTATAAACATTCAAACACAGAAAATAATTTCGTTTTTTAAAAGACGAATTCCTATGTAATTATGTCTTCTCAGCTCTCCTTTTTCCACAGGGCTCCTGCTCCTCCCTGTCCTTCTACATATCAGCCTCGGTGAAGGGTGACACCTGAGCAGTCGGCCTTGGTTTTACAGGTGTGTGCTCCAGGGCTCTAGAGATCCAAAGCAAGTTATCCAGAAAGGCAATTGGAGAAACCACATCCCTCAGTCAACGGCCTTTGTCCATTCATAGATGTGTCTACGTCTATGTCCGTCTGCCTTCAAATATAAAATGTCCCAGTGAAGAGCCCTGTGTTAAATGACTCAGGCCTAAGACTCCCACTGGGTCTATTACATCCAATCCAACAGTGAGATAATTGTCCTTGTTTTGAACGTGGCCTCAATTTTTCCTCAGAGTCGTGTAGTTGAATGTGTCTGGACAAATGATAATTGTCCATCAAAGAGCAATATTCTTATTCTCTAGCTCTACTCAAAGGGAACAAAATGGAATGGCCAGCTGGTGCCAAAATACAGCTTAAAATTACCAAGCCATGCTGCCCTGTGACAGGAAATTCAGAAGACAGGACACCATGTTTGATGATGACATTAGGAGTAAGAGTACCATTCACAACTTAAAGGATCCACAGGCTGTCCAAGAATCAAAGGCTTAGTTTCTTAAGCCAAGTAAATAAAGAACACTTGCATCTGAACACCCTCAAAAATCCCACTAAGCTCTCTGGTCTTCAGAGATCTGATACACTCTCAAAACTTCCATTTTAAAACACTCCTAGAAGAATGATTAAACCCAAAATTTCTAAATTATGTGACATGGTTTGGCTCTGTGTCCCCACCCAAATCTCATGTTGAATTGTAATTTCCAGTGTTGGAGGTGGGTCCTGGTGGGAGGTGATTGGATCACGTAGGTGGTTTCTAATGGTTTATCACCATCCCCCTAGTGCTCTTTCATGGTAGAGTTGTCACAAGATCTGGTTGTTTGAAAGTGTGTAGCACCTCCCACCACTCTCTCCTGTTGGCCAGTGAGGATGTCCTTGCTTTTCCTTTGCATTCCTTCATGACTGTAAGTTTCCTGAGGTCTCCCCAGAAGGAGATGCCTGTACAGCCCACAGAACTGTGAGCTGATTAAACCTCTTTTCTTTATAAATTACTCAGTCTCAGGTATGTCTTCATAGCAGTGTGAGAATGGACTAATACAGTATGCATGTCCTTTTATTGACTTAGATAATGCACAATCGAACTTCAGTTGTGGGTACTATGACTCGTGCCTGCAATCCCAGCTACTGAGCAGGCTGATGTAGGAGGATTGCTTGAGCCTAAAATTTATAAAAAATAAAACAAAAGACAAACAAAAAGTCCTCAGTTGCATAGAAATATGAAACAGGGAGATTAGGCAGGTAGTTTGTTATAAGAAGTCAACCAAGAATCAGAAGGAATAACAATAATACTAGTTAAATTGACTGAGTACTTACTTTGTGCCATGCCTTGCATTTTACTGAGTATTTTACATGTAGAATTTATGTAATCCACTCTAAAACTCTACGAGGTTAAGTAGCATTATCATCCCCATATTTCAGATGAGGCACTAAATGAGGAATCTGAAATGGGATTTGTTCTGTAGAAGAGGAAATTCTCAAGGTTGAGTTTCAGTTAAGTATTGAAATCAATGATGGTAAGTATTAAATTATATGCAATGTCAACTGACTCTTGAGTCAAGACTAGATACTCTGGGAGTTTCAAAGATGAAGCAGACAGAAACTTTGCCTTCAAGAATGTACAACTCTGGTAATCAGTTTGCCTACAGACCATTTGTACAGACAAGACTTGTAGATGATTTCCATTAACTCAAAAAGAATTCAGATAGATATTTGTCCAGGGCTTCCTCAGTGTCCCTTCTCAGTTGTAGATGTTCAAATGGACAAAAAATAAGTCAAAGCCTGCAGGGCTGCCCATAATGAAGTACGAGAATGAGCAATACAGAGCATAGGTGTTCATGGAGTTGAGAGCAGCATGTCTGTAGACCAGAGAAGCCAAGGAATGTATGCAAGTGGAAGTTGGCCTTCCCTTGGGCCTTGAAAAATGGGCAGAAGATGAAGAACAGATATGCCAGGAGAAGGGGAAAGAAATATCATAAAAAGATGCAAGGAGGTGGGAATGAAACTGACCAGAGTATGGAGGGACTGGCGGTGTAGCTGGAGGTAGGGTTAGTCAGGCAGGCTGGGACTGAAGAGGGATTAACCATACCATTTCCCAGCATGTTGACTTTCAAATTCCTCTAGAAATAAATTTGAAGGAGTAAGGCAGCTGGTCATAGTGAGGAGTTGATCAGGCAGACCCTGCCTCATAACAGTGCCCTATTGGCACATTCTCCTCCAGGGCTGGGGCTGTGATACAAGCAAGAGGAGACCAATAACAGTTCCCTCCATCTTTATAAGAAAAAGTTGATCCCTTCAAGAGATGGCTTGGAAATCTCTTGGTTCTTGGAAAGAGACTTAGTTGGAAGGTATAATTGAAGGTGAGAAGATAGTCTGGAAAAACAAAGCAACAAACAAATCCTAACAACAAATGCCCACACAGTTTTTTCAAAACAATTACACAAAACTGGAAGTCAGCTGGACATGGTGGCTTACACCTGTAAATCCAAGCATTTTGGGAGGCTGAAGCAGGAGGATTGCTTGAACTGAGGAGTTTGAGACCAGACTAGGCAACAAAGCAAGACCCTGTCTCTACAAAAAAATTACAAATAAAAACAAAAAACCTAAACTGCAAGTCTCCTAGTTATTCTGAATTTTGATGATGGCTTCACCTGCCCACAACAGCTGCCTCACTGATGGCTTGGTATCCAATATATCCTTCCTGCTTTGTATCTGCTATATACTTCCCGGCATTGAGCAGGCCTTGATCTCTAACTCAAGCATGTCCTGATCTGTAACAGAGATAGGCACATGCATGAGAGTGATTTCCATCACACAGGCCATTTCTCTGACTCTTCACTGTGATGCTTAACACTGCCAAGTGCTAAAGGAAGCCACTGAGTGCTCCAGACATTTCCCAGGCAAAAGCTACATTCTCTTATCCTATGTCACACACACTCAAGGAGGGGCAGGGTTCCTCGACAACTCTGTGTGTCCCGGACAATCAGGTGGGCAGGGGCAGGGATTGGATGAGGAAGGGGATGGAAAGCCAAGTGCGATAGTTATGTCCCATTCCACTGGAGAAAGAAGGGTGTCTCATGGCTTCAGGGGAAGGCCTGGAGCAGAGGTGGTCAAAGCATGCTGCCTTGGCAAATGACGCAAATGGTATCCCACTGATTCTCCTCAAATTCTGGAACCCAGGAAACACAGTTAGTGAGGAATGGTTGATGGGGTTGGAGACAACTTCTTAATGTAATCTAGATGAAGATACTCTGAAGAATGGATATACAGCAGCTGGGTACACAGGAAACACCAGTCACTTTTGGTTTTGAGAAGAATTTCATTTCCTGTGAATATTATCAACAAATAAGTATATTTGATTTAGGGGGAATTTGTAGAGCTTCACAGACATTGTCTCGTAGGATGATTCCCAACCTGCATCAAAGAAATTTGCACCAAGCTGGTATTTTGACTCATAGTCATAGTCAGAGATGCTGAGCTTAAATAATTTAAGGAGAAATTTGTGAAAAATTGAGAGACACTTTCTGTCTCTCTGTGTAGTTCAATTGTCTAGACTAGTATTTTTTAAGTTTTAAATCCCATAAACTTATTCTTTTTTATATATAAATACATGCATATATATGCATAAACACAGATATTTGCCTACACTTAGATTTCATGGGTTTTGCTGGGGCCTGCGCCTTTTGATAGAGGTGTCTCTTTCAGGCTCTCTGTCATTTCATGATACAGAATGGTATGGAAGAACTAATGGTATATAGAACGACCTGTTTCAAATATCTCCTTAAAGATTATGTCCAAGCGCAGTTTTTAAAAATCAAATCATATTTTCAATTGACTTCTAGATTTATCTACTTAGAGCTGGCTTTCCTAAAGATATATACTACATCTTAATGACCATTTGGTAAGTTCTTATTTCTGTATGCTGGAATAATCTAAGAGTGACGTCGTATCTGTGCACTGAGCTAAAATAGTCTGATGGCTCTCCCTGGCCCGAGTCTCACGGCTCTCCTTACTTACTCTGGTGGTCTAATGACTCTTCCTGTACCTCGTCTGACAGCTCTCTTTACCCCTATCCCTAGTCCCCTAGTCTGATGGTTCTCCTTGCCCCTAGTCTGATGGCTCTATGCCTTTTCCCCAAGTGCTTAACAGCTTCTCACTTTCCTCTCTCTTGAACACCACTCAGAGCTGGGGAGGGGAACAAACAAGCTAGGGCACCAGAAGGCTGATGCTCAGACTGAGCTATTCCTTCTGGGTGAGTGGGTTCTCAAGGGAACAGCTGTTAACTGGCTGTAGACCCAAGTCTATGGGGCCAGCATGACCATATCCCCCTCCTACCTCACACACAAGGCAGGAAATGAATAGAGGGCTGGTCTTGCCAGGTAAGGCTTCACCTGTGCCCTCAGCTGTGCCAACTCCAGCTCCTTCAGCTGTGCAGGACACGAGGACTCTGGGGGCCATGGTGTGGCTTGGCTCGAAAACATGAGACACACACATGGGCTGCTGTGAACCAAGGCTTCTCTCTGTGTGATACTGGCTGTAAAGGTCTGCTCCCTTCAAAAGGAGAAACACTGGGGATGCATTCTACTTTATGTTACAAAATCAATAGCCATGGGCAGTCATCATAGGGAGCATATAACATGACAGGGTTTCTCCGTAACTGTTCCTGGATGTTTCCTTTCCCTATTGAAATGTATTTATGTCTTGTCTTTTTTTTCCAATAGGATTTGAGACAGGCATTCCTGGACTTAGTATCTTAAAAGACGTCATGATAAAATAGAAACCTTACTTCCACGGCCTGACACCTCGTGCAGATAACCAATGCCCTCTCCTCTGGAGAATCTCAGACGCAGCATCTCAGCACAGTGTGTGCTTTCAGTGGCTTATGGTAAAGACCTGGGTGTGCTGGGGTATAAAGCCTCTTGTCTGGAAACTTTTCTGAGAGTAGTTAAAAGCTACCTGCTAACCTCACCCCTGCAACAAGTTGCTGAGCTCCTTTGGGCACGGTACTCTCCTTGGTGTGGGGACACTGTGACGACTGGGCAATGTCAGAATGTCAGATTGGATTCTCTGCCAATGGTTGGAGGGAAAGACAGGGACGGTTCTGCAGCACAGCTTGGTCTGTGTCATGTGATGACAGGGCCATATAAAGAGGCAGTGGGCGGTGCAGGTGAGGAATACTCATTCTGGACTCACTATGCCTGTGCTGGCGCTCATCTCCACCAGTGACCAACTGCGGGCTCTGTGGCACCATCCAGCTTCCTTGCACCTCACACCCCACATCGGTAAAATAGGGCAGAGGGGCAGTGGGGAGCAGTTAATAACAATACATACTGCACAATGTTGCTGTGATGATTCAATGAAATAAATCACGTAAACCAATTCATGAGCGCTTAATAAGCCTTCCACCAGTATTTGGGCCAACTGATGTGCTAGGTCGTAAGGTCTCTTTGTAAGATGCAACGTATGATACAAAGATAGGGTGCTGGGGCTGTATCCTATGTACGTAACTCCGTAATTAGTTCTTTTGTAATCTATAATCCTTGTCGTGCACCCTGAATTTCACATTTGGTGAATGTCAAAATACCACCAACAATTTCTCCCAACTTCTGAACTCAGGGTAGGTGGTGTTTTAGTTTGCTTTCTGATGCTTATAAAAGAATAGTTAAAACTGGGTAATGTTACACAGGGAAGAAATTCATTTGCTACAATTATGGAGGTTGAGAGGTCCAGGGTCAAGGGGTTGCATCTGGTAAGAACCTTCTTGTTGGTGGGGATCCTGTGGCACCCTGAGGTGGTGCAGGGCATCACATGGGAGGGGGCTGAGCATGTTGGTTTGGGTCTTTCTTCCTCTTCTTCTTTTTTTCTTTTTTCTTTTTTTTGAGACGGAGTCTCGCTCTATCAACCAGGCTGGAGTGCAATGGTGTGATCTCAGCTCACTACAAGCTCCACCTCCGGGGTTCATGCCATTTTCCTGCCTTAGCCTCCCTAATAGCTGGGACTACAGGCACCCGCCACCACGCCCAGCTAATTTTTTGTATTTTTAGTAGAGACAGGGTTTCACCATGTTAGCCAGGATGGTCTCGATCTCCTGACCTTGTGATCCACCTGCCTTGGCCTCCCAAAGTGCTGGGATTACAGGCGTGACCCACCACGCCCGGCCTCTTCCTCTTCTTACAAAGCCACTGGTCCCACTCCCATGATAGTCCAGTAATCCATTAACCCATTAATCTATTCATGTAGGCACAGCCCTCATGACCCAGTCACCTTCTAAAGACCTCACCTCTCAATACTCATTGAGGATTAAATTTCAACATGGGTTTTGGAGGGGACAAATGTTCAAATCATAGCAGGTGGGAAGTGAGGTGGCTCCATCTGCCTCTTGGACCTTCCTTCCCCTTGCTGTTTCTATAACACACCAGATGAACACCTTGTGTTGCCAACCACCACCGCCACACATCAACAACAAAAATCCCTCATGCAAAAATCCATGAGATTAGTAGGCTTCAGCAAGGCTTGGGGGCTGGGCCCACACTGCAGTGCTCAGCTCGCTGGCATCTTGATGGCTCACACTTTATCTCTCTCTCACCTCTGCTCCTCTCCCCACCCTCTCATGCTGTCCCTAGATCTCCAACTTCTACTTGCTATATTATGCAGAATAGTCTTTCTTGGAAGAATTCTCCTGATTTTTCGTCTCCCCAGCTGAATCTGAAACCCCCGAAGGACACAGGAGTGTATTTTATAATCATGCTGGATAGTGAAGGAGTGAAGGACGTGTCATCCAAAAATATGCCGGATTGATGATTTAGGGCTGAAAACACTGGAAAAATTGTAGTTTCGGAAAGGGCCAGCTGACTTGTCTCTTCCTGCATTCAGAAAGGATAAGTATTTCTCCTGCTTAGGGATGGGGGATACCATTGCCATATTAGCATGTGAAAATAGCCCTTATCACCAGAGACTGGGAAGTGAGGGCTGGAATGGACCTGAATGAACATATATTAGAGAGTAACCCTTATCTCCCATCTGTTTTACACTCCTCCACCCGCCCCTGTATCTCTACTAATGACTCTCCTAGAAAATTTACTGCCCTCACCGATTTTCTTTGTCCTGTCACTTCTTAAAATTGTCATTCTTTGTCTAAAGAGTCCAAAAATATCTGGCTTTGGCCACTTTTTCGGACTTCACTCTCCTGTGAAGATCTCCATGCACATGGAAAACTCATACAATTTGTATGTTTTTCTCTTGTTAATCTGCCTGGTGTCAATTTGGTTTCTAGATCCAGCCAAAGAGCCCTCATAAGAGTTTAAGGAGGTTGGAGGGGATCTCTGCCTCCCCTGCAATAGCACCTAGTGCCCCAACAAGTTGGCTGTGCTCAGTATGCACCCCTGTTGAACAAAGGGTTCCCCTCTTTAAAGTCCTGTGCACAAAAATAACTCTGGCCACCATGAGTACCCTTTCGGGAGTTTATAATCAAATGTAGCACTTGTAGTTAGTTCTAGTGTGGTCTAATTGATCCCACTGACCCAAATGTCTTGTTAAATATTATTGCCAAATAAAAAAAGCACAAATTGCCACAGCCTACTCATCTAGGGACATCATAATGTTAGCTCAGTCCCTCCACTGGCTCAGAGGACTTGGAGAAGCCATGTGCTCTTATGACACTTGAGATGCAATAGAAGCGAAGTGCACGCTTTCCCCTGGTCTCTAAGCAGGCTGCTTGCCTTCTCTGTGGTTCTGGTTTCAGTCCCTCTGCCTTGTGGGTAGAGTTGCCAATCACCGACCGCCCCCAGGCCTGCTGGGGAGAAGGGGCCTCCCACAGCATCTGCTGAACAGTTGGCCGAGGCCGCCATGTCTCAGGACCCCTCCCTTCTTCCAATGCTGGCTTGGCTGGGGCTTTGCCCCTGACTGGGTGCTGATACCATGGCACAGTGACAGGCAGAGACAGCCTCTCAGAAATGTGAGTAAGACACACCCAGCAAAGGAGGAGAGGGAACTTGTCAACTGTGGGAGCAAAAGCTGCAAATTTTGAAATGGATAGAGAATAGGAAAGCCCAGGGAGAATTGTACGCCAGGCAGTCCTGGGGCCTGCAACCATCCAGGAGCAGAAATAGCCTGTCCGGTGACAGAGCCCACAGGAGAGCTCATTCATGAAAGCCCAGTGCCCCCAGAGAGGAGGAAACCAGAATATGAATGATCTGGGTCCTAGCCCCCTTTTGACTTTCTGGTGAACCCCTTTGTCAACAGGTAAGCGGAAATCATTTATTTGAGAAGTCTCCACACGAAAGGAGACAGCGACTCTTCCTGCTCTACTACATCTGATGTCCTTACCCCAACAACGCTCAACAGGGAAGCTTCGTAACCCCACCTGACAAGAAGGGGCTGGCCCTCAGGGAGGTTAGGTGTCTCGCCCACAGCTACACAATGGTGATGCCAGCACCCCGGGTTTACTGAACCACACTGCCGCTGTGGCATCACCAAAGCTTCCTCCATTTCAGCTTCCCGACTTTAGGCCATTCCTCCCTCCACTCAAAGACACAGACCAGGAAGGGCTGATGAGACTACCAGCAATGTCCTCAGGCCAGGGCAGCCACACGAGAAAAGACTTGCCCTCCTTCCATCCACTGGGCTTAGGTGGGCAGAGCAGGTCATGGCTCCTGCTGCCCTTTTGCCAGGCAAGTCAAGCACGTTACAGGTGAAGCGCTCCTCCCCACTGAGCTTGGCTCAAAGTCAAACGGAAACACTCATCCTTCTTTACAGCTCGTGTTCAAAGGTCCCGAGGCCCAAGAACACATGACTCATCCTTCCCAAGGTGGGTGGATTGCAGAGAAGCCAGCACCAAGCCCAGGGGCAAATGTGTGTGTGGCTCTGGCAGGAAGGATCAGGATGGGAGGAGGTGGAGCTGGAGCTTTGGGTCAGAGGGCAGGGCGGCTTAGCCACTGTGGGACAGGCGAGTGAAGACCAGAGGAGGAAGGGGAGAAGAGGAAAGAGAAGGAGAGGCGAGGGAGGGGAAGGGGGAGAAATGAGGGAGAAAAAGAGAAGGAGGAGGGAAGGAGAAAAGAAGAAGGAGAGCCAGAAGAGGAGGGAGGGGAAAGGAGGAAGATGGTAGAGAGGGGTGGGGGGAGGAGAGAAAAAGGAGGGGAAGGGGAAGGGGATTGGGGAGTATGATGGGGAGAAAGAGGAGAAGGGAAGAGGGAGAGAAGAAAAGAGAGGGGAGGGGAGGGGGAAAAAGGGAAAAGGATGGAGGAGGAAGGAGGAGGAAGGGGAAGAGGAGGGGGAGAGGGAAGAGGGAGAGAGACACTGAGGAAAGGTAGGAAAAGGGAGGAAGATGTGAGCGAAGTCACAACGCACATTGGGCAGGGAGACACCTTGGGGAGAACACATTTGGAACTGCCTGGCCCCTGTCATGATGTCATTACTCCTTATCTTGTCACAAACACACATTCTGTTAGGAATGCACACCAGCTCTCCAAGGGAAAGTGAAGGATGGGCCAGTGAGACCTCAGTTTAAGGTATCAGTGGGAAACAGGCCATTCTTGTCTCCAATCCCTCCACGGTCTTTCTGCTTTGGCTGGGTAAGGTGGGATCTTTGCTAGGCGTGTCTGTCAGTGATTAGGTCTTGAAAAGCTTAGAGTTTTTTCTTTCACCTTGACCTACAAAGCATGAATCGAGATAAATTTAACATTTCCTCCCTTTTCACCGCTCTCTCATTTTTTCCGTCTTAACAAGCCGGAGGAGGATTGTGGTTCTTTTCCAGAACAGCTTAATGCCACACAACCCTGCACATTTAAATGTGTAACGCTTCCTCTATCATTTGCATCTTAATGTTCCAAACCAACAATCATGAAGCCTTGTGTGAAAAAATAAAGAAGGATTTAGAGAAATTTGGGCTAATTCTAAACCTTGATGAATTATACCTAACTATAGAAGCTTCGTGATGAGACTTAAAAAAAAAAAAAAGACTGAAATCAATTTACCGCTGAAAAAGGTGCCAGATGGGAATTAAACCAAATACTGGCATTTTCTTTAGCCACAGTTTAGAAATTACAGACAAAAAAAAAAAAAAGAAAAAAAGGAAAAAGAAAAAAAAATTGGCCTCATCTATTTCCCTGTGTCTCAGCTCCGTAGCTGGATGCTTTATGCTCCTTGTGTGAGCGTCACTCAAGTCAAGCATTCCTTCATCCACTCACTCACGTGTTGTGCGTGGGGCAGGCTCAGGCTCCCCTGGAGAGCTGGGGACATGTGTACCACATCCAGTCCTTGGTGCTGACTCTGCAGTCAAGGGCACTGCCTGTCATCCTAAAGTTGTCGCAGGTGCTGGCACCATGCTCGGTCAGCACTGCCTTGTCTAACAGGCACCTCCGCACTCCCTGGGAACTACGGCTGTTCTGCAGGGGCTGAAGTTTGCTGGACTCCCCTGTCTCTGTCAGGCCCCTTTGGCTCCTACACTTGAGCCCCTGCATACAGAGAGCAACACAAAGAGGAGAAAGATGTTCTCCCTAGGATCACTGTGGGCTGCCATGCCGTGTGGGCACTGGAGGACTCTGGGGAGTTCACGGCGATTGCCACTCTCCCCTTTGTGCCACTCTCAGCAAGAATAGTCCTGAAGGTGCTACTTGTGCCCTAGTAGGGTTTTCTGTGGGGGTGGGGAGGCATGGGGAGGACAGCACTTTCCAGCACTTTTTGTTATTAACTCTCCAGCTCTCAGACCCTGGGCCAGGGATGAAATCCAAGTAGCCATTCGATGTTCTCAGAATTCTTCTTCCCTTCTAGAAGTAAAGGTTCCTTACAGAGTCAAGCTCACTGTGTCCGAGTCTCCCCTTAAAATAAGCTTTATTTTCTGAAGGTCCTCAGTCCCAGACAGATACACAACTGCCAACTCTGTCCCACTGCACGATTCAGCAATTTCAAGAAGGTTTGCCTAGTGAGGAGAACGGATTTGAATCCCGGACCCCCAGCCCTGGCTGTAGACATGGTCTGTGGGTCCTACCAACCTAGGGGGTGGAGCTCCTCAGAGGAGAGTCACAGGTGATCCACCAGCACATTAAGATCACTGCGGGCTGGCGCGGTGGCTGACACCTGTAATCCCAGCACTTTGGGAGGCCGAGGCGGGTGGATCACGAGGTCAGGAGATTGAGGCGATCCTGGCTAACATGGTGAAACTCTATCTCTACTAAAAATACAAAAAATTAGCCGGGCGTGGTGGTGGACGCCTATAGTCCCAGCTATTGAGGAGGTTGAGGCAGGAGAATCACTTAACCCGGGAGACGGAGGTTGCAGTGAGCCAAAATCATGCCACTGCGCTCCATCTCAAAGCAAAAAAAAAGAAAAAAAGAAAAAAAAATCACTGCAGATCCATCCAGATTACCCTCTCCTCCAAATATGGGAATTGGGTCTCTGGCCTTCAACCTTGTATTTGATGACTGATTTTTTTTTTTTTTTTGAACGGCTTTGAAACCAGATCCTGGACATATCTATGTCCATGGCCACCTGGTAGTACCCTCGTTTCCTTTTTCACATGAATGAAAGGAAGCACAGACGTGTTAAATAATGCAGGCAAGCTCCATGACAGGCAAACTGGCGGTAGACACTCAGGCGGGACAAGTCCCGGTCACTCGCTGTTGTCTGTCCTCTGAGCTAAGTTGCTAGATTGAACAAAAAGAAAAACGATACAGCACACCCTGTTAAACTGGAATTTCAAATAAATAACAGTTAGTTTTGGTATAAGTGTGTCCCAAATATTGCATGGGACATACTTAAGGTGACACTAAAAAATTGTTCTTTTTCTGAAATTCCAACTTAACGGGCATCCTGTATAGCCTGTGATGACACTACTACCCAAGGGCAAGTCTTATCCTATCCTCTCTTACTAAAATGAGTTTTACTTTTGCACATTATGTAATTTAGAGAAGTAATACTGACCTTCACAACTGGAGAAAGATAATCCACATAGTTTTTATACTGACAGCTGACAGGCGACATTTTCCCTTTGACTTTTTTTTACTCCTGAATGTACGTTTTGGTCTCTTTCCTGCCCTTCCCCCACCCAAATCTCTCCTAGGCTTAGCAAGAGATTAACTTGATTCTTACCCACTCAGATGCATTATTGCTAAATTGTCCTCCCTGTTTCTCTGTATTCCATGAGATGAAACATTAACTTTCGTAAGAACTAATCTTCATTGTCAGAAAGAAGCAAAATCGACATATCCAGCTCTTAAAAAGTCAGAGTGTTATTCAGTGCATGAAGCTGTGGCTTGGGAACAGTGGATTATTCTGGCCAAGCACCCCTAGAGCCAGATGTGCCAATGAGAGTGTGTTATGGACTGGAACACAGAGACTAGCAATGCAGGCTAAAATGATGGGATTAGGGAGACACTGCACCTGGAATAAGCCATTGATAACTGGGCATACGCCCTGGAATGAAAAAGCACCCACACAAAGCTGAGCTAAGCACAGCTCACTCCTTCAGCATGTCTCTCAGTGGCCAAATGGGAGCTGGATGCTTATCTAGAAACAGGAGTGTCCCAGCAAGTTACAGTCCAAATGTCTTTTCACATGTACCTGCTTCCACTCCCCAAGTGGGGCATTGGTACAACCCACCAGTGCACAGAGCCAGAAGGTTGTCTCTGCAGTTTCTTGTCATTGAAGGAGTCGAAGTAGTAGGGCCACTGGAAAACTTGGCAATCAAGTTACACAACATATCTTTCTCACCTGGGATTCCCTGGAACAATTAAGCCCTGATGCCCTCAGGTATCTAGTGTATTAACGTCTCTCCTAGGTCTCTAGAGTAGCACTAGCCATGGAAGATTCTGGGAATACTGAAAATAGTCACTCAAATAATTTTCTGTAGGAGCTTAATTCTCTGCCAGAACCCCTGGCAGGTGGAGAAAGGCTGAGAGAGGCTGCCAGGACCTCTGCCATGGTTACTGAGGCCTTACCTGTTTCTGCCCAGCACCTGTGATGGCCCTGAGTTCCCAGAAAAATGGCAGGTGAATGGCAGTGGACAAATTCCTCAACTGCAGGCAGAGGTAGTCAGTGCCACAGAGAGGCTTCACTTGGGCTATTCTTCAACCTGTGTCCAGGCTTAATCCTCGCCATCACTTCCTTTTTTAGTATGTAGTACTATTTGAAATTATCTCAACCTTTGCCACAAATAGCCACAGACAGACCCCTTTAAAAATGGCATCCTGGGATTTGCAGGTCAGCCGATGCTGAAGAAATCTCAGAGCTCTTTGCATATCTCTTCCAAGCTGGACACATCTTAGGCCTAATAAGGTTAATAGCCTTATATCTATTTGTGACCACAGGAATGAAAAGAAGGTCATGTCCCCTGAGATCAGGGAAGAGAGCGTTTCCCAGGCCTTTGGTGTGGAGTCTGTGAGGCTTGCTAATCTGGGCCGCAGCCTGGTCTCACGGTCTGGAGATACTGTCTGCATTAGACTGGCTCAGCTGAGTCTCATTTGGTATCTTATTACTTAAAAAAACAGAGTCAAACCCTCCTGTGAGCTCTGGCTGTGTATCTGCAGAAGAGGAGTATAATAAAGAGAAAAGAGGGGAGAAAAGACCCTCGTGTTTGTCCCACTTACTGAGGTCAAGGTTCAGGCCATCCCCCTTCCATTACCTATGGGAGATCCCCATGGACTTCATGGTGATGTTTAGGGTGGGCTGAAAATTACTAACTGAACTCTCTTCTGCAAGTGGCCCAAGTGACACAACTTAGCAGTGAGACGTGCACCTCTTAGAGGAGCTGCAGGTACTTGCCTAGAGAACCTGTGAGACCCAGCCCTGGGCCTTGTCTGTTAAAGCTGTAGGCAGAACAGACAGCCCCTTCACTGCCTAGGAGTGGGCTCTCCGATGTGTCTGCAGCGTGTATTTCCGACATGTTTCTAGGCTACGGGGCAATCAGCTCTGACCTGATTGGAGGCCTCTGGTGCACACTTCTGCAGGGCATTGTAGTTCCACTGAGCCCCAGAGATGGGCTCTGCTGGTAGCACCTGTGCTAGATTGTTCCTGAAGGTTATAGGGCCACACCGTCTTAACAATGTGTACAACTCCAGACAGCAGGTGTGACTGGAGCAGCTCATCACAAGCACTGTGATTTTTAAAAAACGTACACTACTGAGGTTCCCGGAAACTCACCAGGAGCGATGAGTCCAGGCACGCTGAATGGGCTTGGTCATGGCCTGCACTAGAGCTGTGCACTGAGCAGATGTTTGGGGAACAATAAGGAGGGAGGAGGTGGGTGGGGGAAGCACACTTGTGTTTTATTTTCTTTCTTGATGATAAATTTGTACATTTATATTGTCCAAAAAACTCCCAAATAGAACTATGATTTATATTTCACAATTGACAGAGTCAAGTTCATCTTTCTGACAGTTGAAAGTGTTTTCTCTTTGGAAACTGGAGAAGGCCAGTGCCCGAGGGAATGTTTGCCTGGCAGTCTAACTGGAAGCATGGAGCATAATTGGGTGGGGAAAGTGTCTCTCCCCAGAAGCAAAGCCAGATTTGAGTGAGGAAAGGGGTGGGGGCCTTTTGTGGTCAGGCAGACTCCATTATTTCAGAAAGCTGGGAAGACTGTCCTTCCCCACCCAAATATTTCCTGTAGTATTTATTTGGTGAAGCCTGCAATTTCATCATTAATAATGCATTCCTGTGTGCTAACCATCATCCCCTGTTCAGGGGGATCCACTGTAACATGCACATACTTCTGGGAGGCATACATTTCTGCATTGACAGTGAACAGTTCTGTCTGAATTGCCATCTTCAGATTCTTTTTTTTTTTTTTTTAGAGAGCATTTGAGAATAAAACTGGAGGCTGGGCGCAGTAGCTCACGCCTGTAATCGCAGCACTTTGGGAGGCCAAGGCGGGCGGATCACGAGGTCAGGAGATTGAGACCATCCTGGCTAACACGGTGAAACCCCGTCTCTACTAAAAATACAAAAAATTAGCTGGGTGTGGTGGTGGGTGCCTGTAGTCCCAGCTATTTGGGAGGCTGAGGCAGGAGAATGACATGAACTCAGAAGATGGAGCTTGCAGTGAGCCGAGACCGTGCCACTGCACTCCAGCCTGGGCAACAGAATGAGACTCTGTCTCAAAAAAAAAAAAAAAAAAAAAAAAAAAAGAAAAAAGGAAAAAAAAAAGAAAAAGAGAATAAAAGTAGAAAAATGAGTATTGCTACTGATATTCTTTAACCTCATCACCCAGTGTGTGAGTCTGGTAGGTCATGCTGCCTTGTTGCCTTAGTTAACTACCCCTTCTTTCTGCTATATGTGCATATCCATGCACATGCTCAAACATACATATTAACATGTTTAAGTGCATTCTTGTCTTGTGAGCAAACGTATTAGGTAGAAAAAAAGGGGAATAATGGCGTTTTATAGTAATGTTCATTTTATAGTGATTTCTAGGATACTTTCTGCTATGAGTTGCATTGTGTCTTCCAAGAAATATATGTTGGACCCCTCAGCCCCAGTATCTCAGAAAGTGACCTTATTTGAAGATAGGGTCATTGCAGATATAATTAGTTAAGATAAGGTCATGCTGCAGTCAGGTCAGCCCCTAATCCAATATGACTAATGTCCTTACAAAAGGAGGCATTTGAACGCAGAGACTCACACACAGAACACTGCGTGTGAACATTAACCCGGCCATCTACAAGCCAAGGAGAGAGGCCTGGAACAGACCCTTTCCTCACAGCCCTCAGAAGGAGCCAACTCTGTCAACACCTTGGTCTTGGACTTCCAGTCTCCAGAACTGTGAGACAGTAAGTTTCTGGAGTGCAAGGCACCCAGTTGGTGGTACTTCGCTATGGGAAATCCTCTAAGCCTTAAATAGCTCCATGGCTTCCACAGAACAGAGTTTTTCTATGAAAGCTGAGCAATGCTGAAATGTAGTTTAAAATTCCCAGAAGGAACACTGCTAAAAAGGTTTTTAAAAAGTAAAGAAATAAAGAAAATACAAGCAAATCACACTTGTTACAGAGCACAGGTTCTTTATAGTAGAAAGATGACTGGCCTTAGCGGTGGAAGACATAGGTTTGAGTCTTAGTTCTGCCTCTTACTACTGAGGTGACTTTGTGAAAGCCACTTGGAGTTTCTTCTCTTTTTCTTTCTCCTTCCTCCTCCTTCCTTGTCCTCCTCCTCCTCCTCTTCCTCCTCCTCCTGGTCTTCTTCTTCCTCCTCTCTCTCTCTCTCTTTTTTTTTTTTTTGCTTATAAACAACCGAAATTTACTTCTTACAACTGTGGAGGCTGGGAAGTTGTAGATCAAGGCACCAGCAGATTGGGTGCCTGGCAACGGCCTTCTTTCTCATAGATAGTATCTTCTCACTGTGTCCTTTCATGGTAGAAGGGCCACCTGGAGTTTCTAAACATTATTTTTTTAATTTTGTAAACTATTTTGTAAACTATTTCAACATCCAGACTTATAAAGTGTAAAAGTCTTAAATGTGTAATAAATTGTCATGTATTAAGTAAATGCAAGGTGTTATTGCCATCATCCTACTACAACTGAAGGTGGGAGTTTGGCTTGAGTGCTCAGGATTTTCATGTTCTCTTCCTGTGCATCACTGATGTGAATGGCTGAACAAGCTCTTCAGTCCCCTTGAGTCAGGTGGCTTCACATTGGGTGTTCTAGATTCTCTGTTTTTTTCTAGAATTCTAGCTCCAAGTCTCAAGATAGCTTAGGTTATTTTCAAGGAAGAAGAAATTCATTTGACTCGGGCTCTGTGCAGTGCAGCTTATGGGGAACTCTTCTTTCTCCAAATACTATCTGCTAAGCTTATTCCAGAGTTATTGTTTTGCAAAAATGTAATTATTTCAAGGCTACACTTAGAAATCCAATAAACAGAGAGTAAAAATAAAATGCATATGGTAAGAGGAAGCTTTTTTCTTTGAGGTTATATGAAAGAGGAAGGGTACGACCCAGTGGAATGCGACAGTTATTTGCTTTGTCTGTATTCCTTCCAGTAACTAAATGGCTTTAGGTCCTCACACCCCTAAAGAGTAGCCTTTCGTGGGTAACTAGGAGGAGGGAAGATGAATTGAAATTGCAACAGAAAAACTTTCCCAACTAGATAAGTCACATACAAGAAGAGGTGTCCCAAGGAGACATGAAGAATATAGTCTCTGAGCAGCTGCTTGCCTTTCTGAATTTTGTTCTGTCCTGTACAAAATTCACTTGAATGTGTCTTCTCCAACATCTGATTAGCTTGCCACCTAAGTGCCTTCCCCAACTAAGAGTCCACTTAGCAATGCAATTGAATGGTCAGGAAATGAAAAAGAAATATGTCATGCAGAGGCTTATAATTTGTCTCTCTTCTACCTCCAGGCACAGAGCTCTTGAGTCTTAAGGCTGTCAGAAGCCTTAAAGATCCTCTGTGGCACTCTTAGTAGAGGAATAAATGCCCTTGACATCCTTGCTTATAATTTCCTAATTTCTCCTCAGACTCCTGTGTATGGGAGACTTACTGCTTTATGAACTGTGTTCAATATTTAGGATGCTTCTTTTATTTGTTTTGTTGGAAAGTTTGTATTTATGTAGAAAATAAATCTGCTCCTAGTTTTGCTCTTTAGAGCCATAAGAATAAGAAAAATCCCAACTTGTACTGGCAGCTCTTTACATGCTGGGACATTACTTTTATGTCCGTCTCAAGTATTTCTCTTCTCCATACAAAACATCTCTGGAATTTTCTATTACGCTCTTATCAAGATCAGGAGTGTTTGCTAAATTCTCTACACATTTAGGGCATTTAGGAGGGACATTTTCCAACAAGCTTCTTAAAGTGCTCTACCCAGAATTGAATATTGTGCTTCTGATACGGACAGAACAGAGGGGAGAACAGAACAGAGGGGAGAACAGAACACGGTGAGCATGTGACATCCTGATATTTAGAGGTCAATTAATTCTGGACACTGGATCTTCATAAGCTCAGTTGCCCTTGGGAACCTGGTGCTTCTTTTCTTCCATCCCTGTCTCCTGGTGGCCAGTGAGCCCCATATTGGCATCAGTGCAGGCGGGAACCTCATTGAGTTTTCCCTTGGGAAGAGTATTAACTATGGCCTCACACTGATCTTCTTGCCCACTCTAACCTAATGGTTACCCCCACAAACACACTGGACATTTCTTCCAAATCTAAGTGCATTGTGCCAGTGTTGGCCTGTCCAAAGAGATGGATTTTCTAGATGAGACTGGGATTTTAGAATGGGACAGGATGCATGAACATTAGCCTTGCTGCCCACTGACTCGATGATAATCTGGACCTACCTGATCTTCCAGCCTCTGGAAGCAAAGGCTTGGTTTACCCTTGGCCAGAACCTTTTGCTAAGAGCTTTTCACTAACCTGCTGCGGAAATGAGAGGGAGAGTTCCCACTTGTCCCAGCCATACAGAAGGCAGTTCCAAATGGCCACCCAGAGACAGGGATGGAAGAAAAGAAGCACCAGGTTCCCAAGGGCAACTGAGGTTATGAAGATCCAGTGTCCAGAATTAATTGTCCTGTAAATATCAGGATGTCACATACTCACCATCATCAGGAAGCTTGAATGAACTCATTGCATTTTTTGAAGTGTCTCTTTCTTTCTGTTCCTTGGACCTTTCTCAATTTCTATTCAACAAAGATCTGATGAAGTATTTCAGTATTTATGAAAAATAGGCTTCCTTTGGTGAGGATACAATGCAGCAGTGAATCTCAACCAGTTGTACTACTAATTATATGTTTACTTGGTATTTGTCACTGCATTTTGCAGGGACAGTTTACTCACCTATACCATAAAGTAAAAAATACTTTTTTAACTTTCTTCTAGTTCTTATATCCTATGCATATACTCAAGTTGCAAGATTTGAATTTCTGAAGGCCAAACTCACAAAGACCTTGAAAGTCTTCTCCCATGGTGCTTGCTTCAATGTGGGGAGGGATCTGTTCTCTGCCCAGTTCTCCCTGTCACCAGCTTTAGCAATTTTAATTGGAGAAAGTTTTTTATTTTTTTGAGGTGGAGTCTCACTCTGTCACCCAGGCTGGAATGCAATGGCACGATCTTGGCTCACTGCAACCTCGCCTCCCGGGTTCAAGTGATTCTACCGTCTCAGCCTCCCAAGCAGCTGGGATTACAGAGAAGTTAATAGCACAGCATAACCTTCCACATCCTCAGTGTTAAGGTTAGGTCCTGCTGGTCATGCTGGCCTACTGATGGTCCCTAGCCATTTTTGGGATTTGCTGTGGAGTCAGGATATGAAATTCTGCCTTAGATATTTATTGTTCTTACTCCTTCAATACATAAAGACCGTAAACAGGCCTATCATGTGAGTGGAAATGTATGTATGCTTTCTCTTCTGAATGTGGCCAGGTTTTTCACAGAGGTGACTGAAAGTTACAACATAACCATTCTGCGTTAGTTCTTAGGTGAGCACAGATCCTTAACACAGTGTTTGCTGAAAAGGAACACTGCCAGGTGATGGTTTAATGCAAATTCCCATTTGTTTACAGGATATTAGGCAAGCAGTGAACCAAGGAGATCACACAAGCCCTGGCTTTCTCTGTTCTCAGCGTGGCCTGCCTGCTTCTGCTTCTTGTATCTCCCACTTGCAACTTGTTCTAAGTCAACACAGATTCTGCAAACAATCATTCCATAATTTTCTTATCTGATTCTTCCAGTGATTTCTTTGTGACCCAAGGACTGTCTGCAAGGGCAAGTGCAGGTGAAGGGTGGAGTCTCTGGGACAGGTGCGGCTGAGTGGCCATGCAAGATGAGGTATGAGTTCTGCTCTTGGCACAATGACCCGGGTTGTGTCAAGCCAGTTACCAGGGCCTCCCACCAACCAGCTGCTCACAGGGTCTTCCATATGAACATCAGATATGTGGTGGTGCCACGGCACATGAAGGCCCACAGGAGACTATCACTTGGTACTTCACACTGTGGAAATCCTAAAGCTTTCAGAAGAAGCATATAGAACAGAATTCTCAGATAGTCAGACTCAAAGCCATTTAAAATTATATAGTTGAACCTTGAGCAATGTGGGGATTAGAGGCGCCAACTTCTCAGGCAGTCAAAAATTTACATATAACTTTTGACTCCCCAAAAACTTAACTACTAATAGCCTACTGTTGACTGGAGGCCTTACTGATAACATAGTCAAGAGTCAATTAACACGTATTTTTTATGTTGTATATATTATATACTGCAAAAAAGGAAAATGCTATTAAGAAAATCATAATGAGGAGAAAATGTATTTCCTATTCCTATTTTGTATGTTGTATATATTATATACTGTGAAAAAGGAAAACGCTGTTAAGAAAATCATAAAGAGGAGAAGATGCATTTCCTATTCCTATTTTGTATGTTGTATATATTACATACTGCGAAAAAGGAAAATGCTATTAAGAAAATCATAAAGAAGAGAAAATGTATTTCCTATTTGTTAAGTCGAAGTGGATCATCGTAAAGGTCTTGTCCTCATTGTCTCCATGTTGAGTAGGCGGAGGAGGAGGAGGAAGAGGAGGGGTCTGTCTTGCTGTTTCAAGGGCAGCAGAAGCAGAAGAAAACCCGTGTAGAAGTGGACCCGTGCCATTCAAACCCGTGTTATTCATGTGTCAGCTGTACTTCTATTACGTTTCCTGCCATGGATCCATTTTGAAAACATTATAATTCTGTGAAAATCGACTAGCTGCAAATGGTAAACTATTAAGAAAAGCCATGCTACTTAGACCACCAACCTTGGAATCTCCTGGCGTGCTTATAAAAAAGCAGATTCTCGATTCCAATTTCAGACCATCTGAATAAGAATTTTTAAGGTCACGGCACAGCAATCTCAATTAGAGACAAGCTCCCCAGGTGATTCTTAGGGACATCAGAGTTTGAGAGCCATTAAAGCAGCATATTTGACTCCATCTCCTGACCCTTCTGAATAATAAAAGAATTTAGTGTACCTTGAATGCAAAGAACTTGAGAAGAAAAAAAGCTTTTTAAACAGATGAATAACAACAACCATTCTGGAGGAATCCCCAAAAGGAGGATACAGTGGCCTTGTGAAAATATTGATGATTGTATTGATTCCTTCAAAATCAACCTTTGGCTGAGAAAGACTTCACTAGTCCTTCCCTTTGGGTCTCTCCAACAGCTTTATTAAGCCAGCCCCACTCATCTCCTAAAGCTGAGGTCTCCAGGAGCATGGGGTTTTGGGGTGCAGGTGAGGGTTGGGGTTCTGGGGCTGGAGGAGGGGGCACATGCACATGGGTATAAAGTGGACAGCCAGCAGGTGAGATGTGGCCCAGAGAGCGGGGATGACATGAACTTCCAGATCTAGAAGCTAAAGCCACTCTCATCCCACCTGGAAAGTGGAGACAGAAGACCATGGTGGGGAAGGAGGAACTATCACAATTCTGCTCAGCCCTTGGCCACAGCCATTGCTTATATACTGTCCTGCCAAGCCCAAGGGGTTGACCAGATTAGGAATCTGATAGGAACTTGACCTTTTAGGGGCTCAGAGGTTATTTCTGTCAGATGACTTTCTCAGGGGGAAAAGATCTCACATCTCATTGATTTGACCAGTCAATCACAATGGAATCTGAAGTTTGTCTAAGGACAAAGAGTCAGCACTTTACCCTTATAAAAAGATATAAAAAGGCAGCTATAGATAGCTCTGCTGCCAAAGCCGTAGGCACATGAAGGTAATTCAACAGCCCATTAAATTTATTATGGGACTGGGAGGTGACAAAATTGCCTTTAGGGCCAAAGTCTGATAAAGAAGAACAGAGCTCTGTTTTAGGTCTGAAATTGTACACGGTGTCAGCACATTGACAGGAGCCTGGGAGGTAAGAGGTTGCTTTGAAATTCAGAATCCTGAGTAACTCAACCTGTTCAGTCCTTTCTACTTTATTCTCTCTCTCTCTCTCTTCCAAGCCAGGTTCTGAATGATTTAAATAGCCGGGTTGGGATTACAAAGGATTTTAGCTGTGGTTTTGTGTGTATTTGTATGCACGCATGTGTATGCATTTATGCGTGCATGTGTGTGTATTTATGTGTGCATGTGTGTTTGTGTGTGTACGTGTGTGTATGTTTGTTTGTGTGCCCTTTAAATCTGTTATGGTCTGTTTTACAAAAGAGAAATTGCCCATTGTTGTGCCAAGAGGGGTCTTTGAAACAGCAGTGAGAAGTCAGAAGAGCTGGGAAAAGGATGTTTGGCTTTTGGAGACCAAGTCCAGTCTGAATACTTATCAATTTTTAAGCCACTGTGTTCCCAGAGTCTGAGCCATGACCCCTTTCTCCCCACATCATTTTGTGGAGCAGGTTGTCGGAGGGAGGGATCAGACAAGGCATGCCCTTTCTGGGAGACTTCTGCTTCCTACCACACTTCACTGTCCTCAGCTGGAAGGAGGCCTTTCTCAACCTTCTTGGCCTAGAAGCCTCTGTACTGAGAGGTTCAGGAAATCCAGGCAATGATTGATGGTTTGTTGGTGTCAGGAGAGCAGAGGAAGAGCTTCTTTTCAGATAGGAGATTAAACTCTTTTCATTTTGGGATCAAAAGCAAGAAGAAAGAGATGCATTTCATATGCAATCTGAGTTCTTTTAAAGAGTAACACCCTCCTCTCACCTTCCTCTACCCTCACTGTGTTGGAGTGGCACCAGGAGTCCGGGCTTCTGCCAGCTGTGATTTCTCCCTGTACCCGCTGGAAGCTAACCAGGATGGCTGCCGACCTGGTCCTGCTGAGTCCCATCCCTTGTTGATGGGCTCCAGGGAGCAATTGGCTCTGGGCCTGGCACCCCACCTGACCTCCCTGCATTATCCGCTGTCTGTCACTTGTCATCGAGTGAGTCTGGTTGCAATCAATTCACGCAGGTTCCTGTGGGAACATGTCTGGTAACTTATCATCCTGCAGCCTGTCAAAAGTCTGACGTGCTTGGGGCAAATGTTTGCTTTGTGCAACTGCTATTTTGAGGGTGTGTGATGTCGCTGTCTCAATGGCGTATGTGCCCGGAGACAATGGCACTGAGAGAAAGCATGGTTTCAGGAATCCCAGGATCTGTTATTAGAAGAATGACCACTGTTAGGTAATAACTCAGGGCACACAGTATGAACATTTGAGCAGGAGGGATCGCCTAGGGTTTCATATCAGGTCTAGGGTGGGGTAAAGTTTATGCCACTTTCTTTTTTTTGCATGAGATTCCTGAATTCATTTCCTCAAAGCTTCTCCCTCCATGAATCTAGAAAGATTTCATGGACAATCTGCCATCAGGCTGAAATGATAACAAAACCTGGATTAGCACACCATTTCCCTAATAGAGTCACATTCACTCTTTTTAAAATTATTATTTCCAAGTCTATGGCTATATTTTCTAGTCAAATGCCATTATAAATAATTTATCAAATACAAAAGAGCAGTCTGTGTTGCCTGATTTGTTTTAAATCCATGGCCTAAGGAAACAGAAGAGAGCTTTGCTCCCTCTCCATCAGATCACCTGGCATAAAACAATGTGCGCACTTGGGGTTTAGGTGATATTTTCCCCCTTGCATGCAAACATTGAATGCTTTGCCTCAGAGAAAACAAAACCTTTACAAAGCGCTTGGAGTCTGGATGGTGAGAGACTTGTGGCCCAGGCACCCTGGAGAGCAATGGGAAGCCAGCATCAACTACTAGACATTTGAGTAACCAATCTCAGACCAAGAGCACCCAGCCAACTCAATGGCTGACTGCAAAACTGCCCAGTGAACCCACAGACTTGGGAATAATAATAAAACAGTTAAGTTCCTACATTTTGGGGTGGTTTGTTACACAGCAAAAGCTAACTGATACATCCTCCAATGACTTAGTTTCTATCAATCTAGAGGCCTTTGTCGGTCCTTATTTGCCTCAATGTTTCTGTCTGATTTGAGGTCAGCCATTCTGCTGAAAATCTTTAAAATGGATGCTTGTGGGGGGTTCCGGTGTGGTCTTACTTATAACAAGATTTATCTTAAGTGACTCCCTGGAGATCTTCATTGACCTAGGCATCTCTATTGATGTGAAAGTAAAGAACCTGTTAATCTCTGTTAATCAGGAAAATGGTGTTAGAATGTGGTTTCTCTATCTACTCTTCGGTTATCTGGCTAAACCTTGCTACCAGCAATGAGCCAGCAAGGGTAGAATAAGCCTGGCTAATTGAAGGTTAATAATTAGGAAGTAGGTCCTAGCTACCTGTAGTAATCACAAAGTTCATCAGAGAAGCAGAATCAATAGGATGTATGTGTGTGTATTTCTATATGATTTTGATTTTTAAATATGCATAAACATACACACACTCATAGAAAGAGAGAAAGAGAGAAAGAAAGAATGACTGACAGAGATTGTGGAGGCCGGCAAGTCCGAAGTCTTCAGGTTAGGTCAGAAGGCTGGAGACCTAGGGAAGAGTTGCTGTTGCAGCTCCAGTTGAAAGGCTGGCAAATTCCTGGGGGGAGGTGAGTCTTTTTTCCTTTAAGACTTTCAACTGATTGGATTAGGTCCACCCACATTATGGAGGGAACCTGCTTTACTCAAAGTCTACTGATTTAATTTTAATCACATCTAAAAAATATCTTCACAGTAACACCTAGATAATGATTGACCAGATATCTAGGTACTAACTAGGTCTAGCCAAGTTGACACATAAAATTAACCATCACACTACTGTTGTTGCTAATTAGATGACTAGACTTTCTTATTCTTAAGAAAGTCACTATTGTTTCTGACCCACTAGTCATTGTCCAGGACTCAGTAGCTAGATATAGCAGATTTCAAAATGGTTCTGATCTGAACAGATGTGCTTTGTGACTAATGAATCATGCAAAACATTTCTCGTATTTGCTTCCCTCTTTATTTCTCATTGATTGATCCTGGATGGGTGAAAAGTTTTCTCTATCAGAAAAGTCATCTAAATCAATAAAAATTTACAGAAACCACAAGCATTGTCATGATAGTGTCAGCGATTGTCAAGATGTCTTGAGAGTCCAGTTTCTTTTTGAATTATAGTCAGAATTACTTCAGGTTACGCCACCAAGAAGGAATAAATGTGTCAGAGATAGAAAATGTGATTTCACAATCCTTTGTTTACAGGTTTTAAAAGTCTTTGTCAGTTATGCAAAAAGCCTCAAAAAGTAGGACTAAAAACATGGGGCACAAAGACTGGAACAAAATAAATGAATGTGGTTAATAACAGATATGTGGGCTCTCAAGGATATTAACATACATAAAAATTCATCATGAGAAATAATTACATTCCCTATTGTGGCCCACCCTCTAATTCTCCTGGGCCCTGAAAAATAATGGGAAGGTTAACACATTTCTCACATTTCTAAGCATGTTATTATTTCTTGCTTACACAAAAATTGCATAAAAGCAATCATTTGGAATCTGGGAGTAGATGACATATACTAGACTCGGATAAAAGCTTAACCAAAATAGAAAAGCAATCTGGCATTGCTGACAATATTGTCACAAAAATATTACATCTTATGAAGAGAATTTCTCAGAATTCAATAACAACATGTTTAACAGCTAAATGGAGTCATTTGCATATTGTGGCAAAGTAAAAATACAATAATCTCATTTTTTGCTGTCTAATAGGATTTCCTAGGGCTGGATGGCTGGGAAGCATAGTCCAATCCTTACAGTCTGCCCTTTGCTTTTTGTTCATTGTTTTCTCCCCTCTGGGCTTTTTCTTCTCCACCAGTTCTTTTTCTCCCTTTCTGCTCTACCTTTATTTTCATTCTTCTTTTTTATTTGTTTTCTGTTTTTTGTATTTTTAAGAGACAAAGAGTCTCACTCTGTCACCCAGGCTGGGCTGGAGTACAGTGGTGCAATAACAGCTCACTGCAACCTACCCTCCCGGGTTCAACAATTCTCTTGCCTCAGCCTCCCAAGTAGCTGGGACTACAGGCACACACCACCATGCCCAGCTAAATTATTATATTTTAGTAGAGACGGGGTTTCACCATGTTCCCCAGGTTGGTCTGGAACTCCTGAGCTCAGGCAATCTACCCGTCTTGGCCTCCCAAAGTGCTAGGATTACAGCCGTAAGCCACCAGGCCCGGCCTTCATTATTCTTTTTTATCCTGTACTCCCTTAATTTATTCCTTTCCGTTTTTTTCTTATTCACTAAAAGAGATTCCAACTGACTGCCGTTAACCTATTCCTAAGTATTAGCAGAGGAAATGAATGATCATTTCTCATCATTTTCCTTGTCAGAACTTCTTTTTTTCTTTTTTCTGAGATGGAGTCTCGCTCTGTTGTCCAGGATGCAGTGCAGTGTCACAATCTCAACCCACTGCAACCTCCAACTCCCGGGTTCAAGTGATTCTCCTCCCTCAGCCTCCTGAGTAGCTGGGACTAAAGGCGTGTGCCATAACGCTTGGCTAATTTTTGTAGTTTTAGTAGAGATGGGCTTTCACTGTGTTAGCCAGGATGGTCTTGATCTCCTGACCTCATGATCCTCCTGCCTTGGCCTCCTAAAGTGCTGGGATTGTTACACCTTCTTTTACCTGCAAGTCTGCCATTATTATTGTTGTCATTATTATTGTTATTTCCCTGGTTATCTCTTTCTAGGCCAAGTCAAGAGAATAGGTGGACTGGGCCATTTCCTAGGAGGTACAGAAACATCCCACCAAATTCCAGAAAAAAGAGGATAGTACAATTACTGAAGTTTTGTGTGTGTTCGTGTGTGTGTCTGTGTGCACACATATGAACTTTGATTATTATTTCCTCTTATTTTGCCTGCATTATTTGGATAAATGCTTTAAATCATCAGGACCAGAATGGCATGGTGGTTGAGAGACAGGGCTCTGACATTAGCTTATCTGGGTTCAACTTCATGCTTTCGCATATATTAGTTTGAGCCCATAAAACTGACTAGATTTTTCTGCTCTTCAGTTTCCTTATCTATGAAGTCAGAATAATTACAGAACAGAATTTACAGTACTACTGGGAAGATTCAATAAGATAATGAACTGAAAACATTAACACATTGCCTTGTACATAGTGGACACGGCAGAGGTGACTCTTATTCCACAAACCTACGTGTTTGGGAAACAGCACATTTCTTTATTTGTGAATAAATTAGCCTCTCATTAGTTTGTAATTCCATCTCACATACTCTATTTGGGACATAAAGTCCCTCAGGGTCTTTTAAAGGTTCTGAGCCCACATGATGAGCCAATGTGCTGATGGTGGCCCCTGGTCATTACAATCTGCTTAGCCAAGTACCTGCTGGTGGAGCCATTGTCTCTCCCACCCTCAGCTCTCAAGGTCAGATTCCTTTTTGAATATAGAATCTTGGGAGAAGTTGGCAACCACTGTCCCTATGATCCCATTTTTGCGAATTCTTTCTATGAGGCGTCACCCCTGGGAAGGCAGAAGATAGGCATACCATTGTTCTGTCATCCACATGCCTCACTCCTCTCTAGTCTTAGAAATGTCTCTCTCTTTTTTATTAAAATCAGGATCAAGCACCTCTCTGCCTCCTGCTTCTTCCAAGTCCTAGTTCTCTTCTATTGCTCTGCCAATGCTCTTTTCTCCTCTGAGCTTAGCCTATTGAAAACAAGATGGAGACATCTTGCAAGCACAGTGAGCCCTCCAGCCTGCCACAGACCACCCATGAAGCAATAAAGCATAGAGTTTTCTTCCTTTTTAAGTAGCTGGGGAGGGCAGAAAGACCCCAGTAGTAGTAGTACAGAAGAAAGAAAAAGAGAAAATACATGGGGAAACCCCAGAAATTAATTTCTAAATGTTATCCAGCTACATAAGTGTTATTCAGATATTAGGTGTTTTTTTTTTGTTTTTTGTTTTTAAACACCTTGCTGAAACTGTATTTGGCCTGATTAGTACTTTTCTCTTGGCATTTATTACATACCTTCAATCTTAGTTCATTTTCTGTTGCTATAACATGATGCCTGAGACTGGGTAATTTATAAAGAAAGAGGTTCATTTGGCTCTTGATTCCGGAGGCTGGGAAGTGCAAGATCAGACAGCTGCATCTGATCCACTTCTGGTGAGTATATATGTGATGGTGTATACCATCACAATATAGCAGAGAGGCAAAACAGGAAGTGTACATGCAAAAAGGACAAAACATGAGGCATGACCTTGCTTTATAAAAACATGCTCTCTGGAGAACTAACCTGATTTTGTGAGAAAGACATTAATTCATCTTGCTGGCCTAATCACCTCTTGAATGCCCCACCTCCCAACGTGGTTACCTTGGCAATTTTTTTGGCAATCAATTTTAACATAAGTTTTGGAGAGGACAAACCACATTCAAACCATAACACTTTCCTTCTTAGAACATCATCTTCTTTGCTATGACTCAGCCATCTTCTAGTTACCTCCTATAACCCTCGGTGCTACTTCTGTTTATTTCATGGAATCTTCTACAATCTGTGTCATAGTGTTTGTGGGGTTCCAGATTCTGCTCTGGGCTCTCTTCTCTTCTCACCCTACCCATTTCCCTGGGAAATTTTACCTACTTCTGTTATTGATCTTTTGATAACTTCCATATCTGTTCTTCAGCTCTGTGGTACATTGCAAAGCCTGTCCAGAAATATTTATTGCTCCTCCTGTCAAGAGGTGGAGTTGATTTCTCCAACCATTGAATCTGGCTGCCTTTGGGACTTGCTATGGAGAACAAAATGCAGAAGTGATGCTGTGCCAGTCTTAAGCTTGTACCTCAAGATGTTTTGCACACATATGCTTTTGATCTTGGAACTCCTTATCCTAGCCCAGTAAACAAGCTGGGCTGAGCTGATGATCAAAGACACCTCCTTCACCCTTTCTGTCTACAAGGCCCTCTGAAAACAGCTGGTCCTCTGGTGATCTATCAGTTAACTGGTAGGTTCATAAACTAGCTTAGCCCAGATTAGCCAGCCTGGTCCAGATCCACAAAAACATCTAGATGACTTGAAGTTAAGAGCAATAATAAAACATGCTGTTTTTAAGACACTAACTTCTGGGGTGGCTTGTCACACAACAAATGTTGATTCATACAAGCTCAAACATATCTTCTGAGCTCCCTGTCTTACAAGGCCAGGGGTCCCTGAACATCTCCATCCACACGTCCTAAATTCAACGTGCCCAAACCTGACTTCAACATTCTTCCTCATCCCCAGTCCATACCTACTTCCAAGAAGAGCTGATTCTTCTTTTGTCTTTTTTTTTTATCTTGGCAAACAAAATGTCATCTACTCAGAAAAGTGGGCAGCATCCCCACCCCCAATTCCTTTCCCCCCATATTCAACCCATCACTAAGAGCAGTCAATCCCACTTTTGAATAGCTCTCCTACTTATCTACTTCTCTCTACCTCCACTAATTTTTTGTGGTATAGGATATTATCTCCTCTAGCCTGGTTTTCTCAAGCCTCCAAAGTCATTTTATGACCTGCATGCTTGCCTTAACTTCCATTTTTTATTTCACAGGATACTTTCAAAATGTAATTTTAACCATGTGAATCACCTGAAGAAATTCCTATAATGGCTCACATTCTGTCATAATGTCCATGAGCTTCTGCTGGACTCACAGCCTTGACTTTAATCCTCATATAATTGGGAAGCATTAACAGTTCTTGAACGGGAACATGTTAGTACCAGGGCTCTGCTTCAAGAGAACTGGTCTGGGAGTTGTACTGAGCATGGCCTATGGGGAAACTTGGGATGTAAGAAGAGAAATTAAGAAGGCCTTTCATACATCCAATGAGAAAAGATGGATCTCAAACAAGACTGGTGGCAATGGGAACTTTCAGTGTTTTTTGAAGGAAAGTTTTAGGAGGATGAGATGGATACCAAGAAGAACTTCAGGAGTATGTTATTCAGGCTTTGTTCTGACTAGATGTCAAGGGAGGGAAAGGGAAAAGTAAAAACTGCCCGTGATCTCAAGCCTGGCTCACAGATATGAGTGAACGCACTGTTTGAATAATAAAGTATGGAGGAGAAGGAAGTTTATGGAGCAAAGAAATGGTCACAAGACAACTAGGGGACAGGGTGCTGGAAAGGTGGTTTGGGGTCAGCCCTTCTGTGCTTGCGTGGCAGCTAGTAGCTCAAGCGCACTGCTCAGCTTTTTCCTTCTGCATCTCTGTATACACCATTTCTTCTACGCAGCTTCCTGATCTATTTATTAAAACCATACTTCCAACATCTTTCTCATGTGTCTCTCTTCTGGCTGCTTATTTACATGACGAACGTTGATTGCGTGGTCACTATATGTCAGCTCTAGGGCTGCTGCGGTAAACTGAGCTCTCCCAACGACCCCTCCATCTCTCTCCGTAAGTATCACTTATAACCCCGTATTATGAAACTCAGTCCTGTGTGATATTCAGCTCTACAGCCAATGATAGTAGATCAGAATTACAGTTTGGCAAACTCTCCCAGTACACTAGATCTGAAGTTCATCTTTGTATTTCTCAGAGCACGCAGTAAATATACAATAAATATTTGATGAATTAATGAATCATGCTATAAAATATTAAAATAGGTCTGCAATGATAACATTTTATTAAAATGATTACGTTATTTTCAATGTTAAGACCTAGAGATAAAGTAGAATGGAGAGTCTCTGAAGTTCATTAGCAAGTGAAAAGAACCAGTCAAAATTTCATTAGAGGAAACAGACAGGCATAGCTGACATAGATCACCTTGCCCTGATTTTCCTTGTGAAAGTTCATTGATATTTTATGGTAGTGATTTGTTGTAGTGAGAGGTTTAACTTTCCTGACCCCAATAGTTACATGTGATGTGATTTGAGGGGTGCACCCTGATGCCCCCGCCTCCTTATCTACCCACTGGCAGATGTTTGAGATTTCACTGTCTCCAAAGACTCCATCCTCTCAGTGTAAGGCTTTGATCCGTGCTAAATGACAATATGCACAGGCGGGGCCACACTGTGAGAATGAAGGGAAAGGCTGGGAAGAAAGCATTTGAGTTCATCATGAAATTCAGCACGCAGTCTCTGGGAGTTGAAGTGAGTCTTTTTGTAGGTGGCTGAGATGCTTGGAGGAGAGATGGGTGATAGAAGATGAAATGTCTTGATAAAAGAAAAAGAAATTGCAAAAATTGTCACTCAACTCTCCTATTTCTTCTTGTTTTTCTATGCCCATCTCTCATTCTTCCTTTCCCCGGATCTTTCTTATGAAAATAATATATAATCAGGCCTTGACGTTGTCATTTTTATTTTTATTTTTATTTTTTTGAGACAGAGTCTCACTCTGTCACCAGGCTGGAGAGGAGTGATGTGATCTCGGCTCACTGCAACCTCCGATTTCCAGGTTCAAGTGATTCTCCTGCCTCAGTCTCCCGAGTAGCTGGGATTACAGGTGCACACCACCACACCCAGCTAATTTTTGTATTTTCAGTAGAGACAGAGTTTCACCATGTTGGCCAGGATGGTCTCCATCTCCTGACCTCGTGATCCACTCATCTCAGCCTCCCAAAGTGCTGGGATTACAGGCGTGAGCCACCATGCCCGGCCACAGTTATCATTATTAGAGACTGGCTATTGTATAAATAAGGACTCACAAAAATATATTCATCTAGGTCTTATTTTTTGCATTTGTTTTGTTAATATAGACGTTAAAAAATTGACAAAGCCTTGTTACTGTGGCCCATTCCCCAGATAGTGAAGTGGTTTTATCATAAAGAACATTTTATCATAATTGTATTCCTTGTATCAACCAATTTTAGCAAAGCTCATAGTGTTATGTGCCTCCCTAGTGAATGAAAAACACATGCTCCATAAAATTCAGTCTTTGAAGAATATCTGATTACACTAAGGGTGTTATTTACATATGACTTAAGAAAGTAATAACTCTTTAGAATGTGGGCAGAATGAGAGCAGGAATTTCTATTTTTGCCCTTTTTGTATCTTCTGTGTTTAGAACAGTTTCTGGTAGATTAAAAGTATTCAAATGAATATTTTTTAAATGAATGAATGAATGATATAGCTTTTATGGGGTAGCCTCACGAAAAATACTCTGTGTTGTGTGCACCAATGCAGAAGTCAGAGCTCTGGTGTTAAATCTCACTTCTGCTACTTACTCCACTATGGGCCCTGGCATGAGGCCCTTGGTCTCTCTAAAATTCACTATATTCATTTAGCGAATGACTCTTGTGTTAGATCATAAACTCTGTGAAGCTAGAGACTGGACCTGATTTGTTTCCCGCTGATTTGTTCCCTGCCTATCACTGCCTAGCATAACAGCTGGAATATAGAAAGGGAGAAAGTAAATCATCTGTTGAGAGAATTAACTCATTTTGGTGATCTTAGTAATGTTTTATGAGGACTAAATGAGAATAGCTAAATGTAAGTGTTTTAAAACCCTATGATGAATTCAGATGAAGAGGGAGGATCTTATATTAAATTACCTTTCTTGTAGACAACAATGATAAGTGTTGGAAAAACCTTTTAAAATAGTTATTGGAAGGCATTAGAGAGCAAACAAAAGCAGTCAAAAGCTGGAGGGGATGTCATCTTTGAAAGGAGGAATTGCAGGTGAGGAGGAGGAGAAGGGGAAACAGCCCCAGAGGACGCCACACGCTAAGAGGAGACCAGTGTGGCAGGAGAGGAGAGGGAAGCTGAGATATGAGGCTGTGTAGGCCAACCGGAGTTTCCTAATCTTTATCCTAGGTGCCAAGGAAAGCCACCAAGAAGTTTAAGCAGCTGCAGATGGCAGTAGGGGGGGTTCCTGTTTTGAAAGGATCGCCTGGCTGCAGCTTGGAAAAGTGGTCTGATGCAGGGTTCGTTGAGCCAGCTGATTGAGCAGCCTATGCAATGGGATGCATCTTGCCTTCCTTATCTACTGCTGCATGACACATTACCATACAATAAAACTCACTACTCTCTCACAGTTTCCATAGAAGTCTGAGCACAGCATAGCTGGGTTCTCTACTTGGGTCTCTCCAGGCTAAAGTCAACGTGTTGGCCAAGCTGTATTCTCATCTGGAGCTCGGGTCATCTTCTAAGCTTATTCAGGTTGTTGGGAGAGTTCAGTTCCTTGTAGTTGTAGGACTGAGGTCCCTGCTTTCTTGCTGACTGTTGGCCAGGACGTGCTCTCAGCTCCTAGAGGCCACCCTCAGCTCCCAGACACATAGCCCTCTCAAAACATGACAGCTGACTTTTTCAAAGTTGGCTGGAGAATCTTTCCCTACTCTGCTAGGAAAGAATCTTAGAGAAGGTGATGTATTTTCCTAGGTCTAGCCCAAGGGGAGGGGAGTCCACAGAGGGTGAACAGCAGGGTGTGGAAAGCCTGAGAACCACCCTAGAATCTGTCTGCCATCATTTCAACATGGTATACGTTTAACTATTTCCGGGGCCCAGATCTGCCTTAGGGGTGAGACCACTGATAATGACACCCCTTGGTACTCTGTTCTTTTCAGTAAGCCCTTTGGATGGAGTCCTGTACAGGTTACCTGCAGCCAAGCAGATGTCCCTCTTTCTTAGTGGTACATTTCCTTGTAGAGTAATGAGCTATGACCACATGGGTGAGTTTTGTTGGGGGAAAGGCAGCATTCGTGACAATAGTTTACTTTATACAATTGGCTCCTTTTCACTTTGGCAAAATTTAACCTTTAGTTTGCAAAGAAGCCACTCTAGCCGAACATAAGCGAATTAAAATACTTACTTTTCAATTTTTGTATACGGATAAAGTTCTAAAAAATACAATCCTGTGCCAAAATTTGTGGTAATTGAAAAAGTTACAATAGTTGGCTTCTGTTTTTATAATGTAATTTCAACTGGATTTCCTTTAGCCAGCCTAAGTATGCTTTGGCTTCCTTAAACTCAGATTGCGCCGTGTTTTCTCCCAAAGAGATGTCCCTGCTGCAGGCTTCCTGGCGTTCTATTTGATTAAGACACTTTTAAGGTTGCTCTTCCTTTGGCTTTTACGGATGTGAGAGCAATTAAAAGAAAATTGACTGACTTACCTTCCACCGCATCTTTCTTTGACTTGTTTGCTTCTATTTTCCATTCCATTTATTATTGATAGAGTGCTTATTTTCATGGCTTCTGCATATTTTACAAAACCACATAAACAGCCCTTCCTCCTGGAAGAGGGGAAGGGTGTCGGTTGCCATTAAACCAGTGGTCACTCACTTCCCAGCCGGTTATGCATCCCCCATGTCCTTTGGGACTTTATCTGAGAGGGAGCCAGGAGTAGTGCGAGGGGGAGGAATCAGAGGAACAGAAGGAGGTGACACAGGAGAGGGAAAAGCTGCCAGCCAAGCCTGGGCATGGAAGGGGATTGGGTGGGAGAGAGGGGTCTCCTTTAGTCATTCAAGCAGAGCACCCCAAAAACCCTGACAGTGGTGCAATGTTCAAGGTGACAACTCTCCCTTGGTTAGCTGTGGGGGATTAACTCCAATCTCCTGGGAACTCTCAATTTGTAAGGATTTTTTTTTTTTTTTTTTTAGCAGAAGAAGGGCCTGGCAACAGGCCTTCCTTTGACATAGGAGAACTGGAAATGTTTCTTTTTTCCTCCAAGTGGTAAGGAACAAAGGGGAACATCATCATTAACTATACACTACCTAGACATGCCCAAACCATGTATGTTTGTGAATTTTCAGTAATGCCTGTTGCCCTCCCCACTCCCCACTCACCCCATTGTTGTCTTCCAAACACATAACGCGGCCCGAAACGCTTGAAAGACAAAGCTGCAGTGGTGTATGTTGACCCTGGCCCTTGATGCCTCCACAGAGTTCTCTGAAGTAAACATGTGAGCTGAGAAGCTCTTTTCCATGGGCTATAAATCTCTGTAAGTGCTGCTGGTTTTAGTCTCCGGTCTCTGCTGGAAGCCACAGCTGCGGGGGGAGACACTTCCCAACTTTCACTGCTTGGGAAGGGTCAGAGATCCCCCCTGGAGCTGCCTCTGCCCTGTGACCCTGACAAATGCCAAAGGCACTTTCTCTAGGCAGCAACCTGCCTCCGACTTTCTCACCAATACCTGGAGACTTCCTTCCTCAGGCTGACTGCCAAGTGGCCCGCTGGACCCGCCTGGCTGCCAAGTGGGAGCAAGCACAGGATGTTATTTCTGTTCTTAGAAGACCAGGTTCACACAACACAGCCAGGAGTGTGGGAAGGGAGAGGAAGGGCCTCCTTTCTAGCATCCAGTGCTGTCCCCAGTGGGAGTACTGTTTTCCTAGTGGCAGTGAATGGATTGGTCTGAGGCCCTGGGCTCCTACCCAGTCCTCTAAAGGAGAGAAAGCAGCCCTAGGGCATTTGCCAAACCTCAGGAAAGTGCTCGCTTAGTCCACAGGGAAGTGCTGAGGCTCAGCTTGCTTCGGGCCAGGTCCACCCAAATACCGCACGGCGAGCAAATCCCCAACAATCTTAAAATACAAATCCATAAATAAAGTTCTATTGGCAGCCTACTCCATTAAAAATAAAAATCCTCTGGGAATGACTTTTCAAGGCAAATGTTGGAAAAGGAGCTTCTAAAGGAACGGAGCAGAGGGGAGAATCAGGCAGTGTCCAGCTCTAGACCTGGCTGCAGGCTTGACTCTGTGCATCTCGGATTTGCGCTGCCCGGTTTGAGGTCTTCTGGAAGCAGGAAGCAAGCTGGAAGGGTGCTGGGCTTGGGAATCAAAGGTGGATTGTGGGAAAGTCAGTTTATTTTATTTTTTTCAACTTTTATTTTAGATTCAGGGGGTACACGTACAGGTTGTTACAAAAGTATATTGCTTGATGCTGAGATGTGAAGTACAATTGAATCCCTCACCCAGGCAGTGAGCATAATAGCAGATAGGTAGTTTTTCCACCCTTGACACCCTCCTTGTCTTCCCTCTAGGAGTCCCCAGTGTCTATTGTTGCCATCTTTATATGCACGTGTACCCAATGTTTAGCTCCCACTTATAAGTGAGAACATGTGGTATTTGGTTTTCTATGTCTGCATTAATTCGCTTAGGTTAATGGCCTCCAGCTGTATCCATGTTACTGCAAAGGACATGATTTTATTCTATTTGTGGCTGTGTACTATTGCACAATTTCTTTATGCAATCCAACACTGATGGGCACTTGCTATTTGTCTTTGCTATTGTGAATAGTGCTGCAATTAACATATGGATGCGTGTGTCTTTTTAGTAGAACAATTTATTGGGAAAGTCAGTTTAATCTTTTGTTCAACAAGCATGTATTGAGCACTTCTGTATGCTGTCATAAAGAAGGAATATAAAAATAAAGATAATAGGATCCCTGCCCCATGTGGCTCACATTCTAGGGGGTAGAAGATAAATAGGTAAACAAATGAGACACTTTGGAGAACAATGAGTCTCATGGAGAGCTTAAAGAGAGTAGACCCCATGGCAGAGAGCCAATCTGAGCAAGGAAACTCGAAGCATATACCTGGGCGTTAAGAGGAAGTCAGCCACAGGACGAAGGAATGACACATTCAAACACTTGAGTTGAAAACCAAGGGCTCAATAGATGAAGACACCATCTCCTCACCTGTACAGGATATCACTGAGGCTCTAATAAAGAGTGAATGTATACTGTGTGCTTCCTTGCCAGTGTCTAAGAACTTGGTCAATGGCACAGTTCCCATTCCAGGGCTAAATTCTGATGGCCCTTGATTTCCACAACAAGAACTCACACAATGGTCCAATTCCCTCTTTGAGCCGCTCCTAGCCAAGTCTTCCAGTACTCTGTTTTTCCCACCTTATTGTCTTAAGAGACCACACATGTGCTTGCCAATAGCTTCTGTACCTGATATTGTTCTCTTGGGCTCCCTTGAACCCAAAGCATAAAGAGAAAGGTGTGTGTGCACACGTACCTGATCACACATACTTCTCTGTGTATTAGCCCAGGTTTAATTTATGTCACGTGCATATACCAATGTGCAGAATATCTTTGGGATTCTCTCCTATAAAAACCCGTGGAATTATTTACTTTGGTCTCGGCTCCTTTTTTGCAGCAGATTACCACCTAAGAGATCCAGACTGCGCGTTGGTCATGCCTGCATTTAAGGATTTCCAGAGATGGTGTCCCCAGCTCTCTTGGTCACTGCCCTCCTAGGACCAATTCACCATCTAGGCAAGATGGTCTTCCCTCCATTGGAGCCCCCTTTCTCTGCAGCTCATTTCCTCATCCCCGTTTCTGGTCTTCCCTGGAGATAGAGAGCAAATGGACAGCTCCTCTTCCTAAGAGTCCTTGGTAGAATCCATGACTAGGTTGCCCCTAAGATGCTTTTTTTCCAAACTAAACAACTCTATTCACCTTTGTCTTCCCTCAGGGGACTCTAAGGAGCAGCACAGCCAAGCAGAAAGGAACAGCAGGAAGAGGCCCCTGCAGCGATCAGAGATGGCAGCAAACGGGGAAACCCCCACCAAAATACCAGCAGCCCCAGGCTTCACAGCCCCACACTGGGCCATCTCCTCACACAGGCTCGGCCTCTGAAACCAGCAACATCCAGAACAGCAGTAGCATTTGTCCAGCTTTGCCTCTGGGTCAGGCACTTTCAAGTCATTCTCACAACAGCACTGTGCAATAGACACCGTGATTCCCATTTTGCAGATGAGGGAACTGAAGTTGGGATAGGGAAGATGACTTTCCCAGGGCACCTGGTACAGCTGAAATTTGAACTCACATCTGATTCTAAAGTCAGTTTCACAACTGAACAATTTAAAACAATGGTTGGCCATTTGCTATTTGGAAAGAGTCTTTTTCTTCTAGGTTCTGCATGTTGAGCAACTTTTGATAAGGAAGATGATGTCAATTCTAGAAGCTTAAATATAGAGGGAAAGAACTTCGGAATAAGGATAATAGATGCCATTCATGGAGGATCTTGCTGGGATCAAGAACTTTATCTGCATTATCTCATTAAATACTCATGATGTCCCTACAAGGTAGACATTGCTATCCCCATTTTAAAGATTAAGAAATCAAGGCTTCCAGTAGTTAAGTAACTTGCCAAGTTCAAGGGTTTCCACTCCTACTCTGGAGGGTCTGCCTCCAAAACTCTCAGTCACTACTCTTAATGCATGAAAGGTCATTGCGGATGGAAATGTATCACTTGAGTCACATTTTGTATCCTAGTCCAAATGACACATACCTAGTCTGTAAAGATTTGCTCATCATGCATTAGCCTTTAATGCCACATGTACAAAGAGAAAAATTAGCATGAATAGACAGCACTAGCTACGAATAAAAGGATCATGAGTCACCATATTTCTCAACCTCTGATACTCACTGAATGATAAAATACAAGTCTTGTAGTGAACCTAGGAAGCTTGTCATTTTACCTTGTCATGATAGACTACAGCAAAAATGTGCCAGACCAGGGAGCAGATCTGACGGGAGTCCCGGCTTTGACACTGACTAACCGTATGAACACAGTTAAGTTGTATCACTTTGCCAAACACTGGTTTCTTCTTGGATAAGACTAACGTAGTAACATTACATCATGCTATTAAATGTGTCATATTATTGCCTAATAATAATAATTTCTATCTTGGTAGAAATGCCCACTGCTTTCCTCTTCCTAGGAGATAAGTCAGAGATTATTATAAAGATCAGGTGATGTCATATATGTGAAAACATCTTATAAGCTCTTATAAGAGGCATGATTATGAGGATGGTGATGAAACTGTCATAGCCATTGTCTCAACATTGTCACTCCAAGCCGACTGCCCTGAGAAGCTGTGAAATAGAGGCCCCAGCAGGGGCCAGACAAGAGCCCCAGACAGCAGCTGTCTCAAAGAAGAGAGCCTCAAATGGGACTTGCGGACTGCAATTCTAAACCTAATTCCCTTTGAAGTTAAGTGCATGTTCTTTTCAGGTAAACATTGCATGAACATTTAGGATGGTTTCTAATGCATCTACCCTTGGTCAAAATCAAGTAATAATAAAAAAACGTATTCCACTTGTGGCTTGGCCCCATTTCTGTTTTTCCTGTTTCCTCCCCCTTCTTCCCCCATACTTGCCTTCCACATGTTGGTCCATCTGTTCTAGGTAGAATGAGCCTGCTAGTCAGGGAGCATGTTTTTTCAGCTTTCTGGCACATACGCATGGAACCATCAGAGAATGGAGAAATACCCAGGTCCAGATCATATTGCAAGAAATACAAGTGACACTGCAGTCCATGAACTCACCTATGGTGTGTGACGTTCTGCTTCTCACACTGAGCATGGATGGAGGGCTGGGTGCTGGGCGTGTGCATGCCTGCTATGGGAGCATTCATAGCCCCTGAGGCCAGAGAGACCTGGGTTACAATCCTGACCCTCTGCAAATTAGCTTTGGGATGTAGGTACCTGATTTCCTTGGCTTCTGTTTCCTTCTTTCTGTGTGATGAAACCTGGCTTTTCCAATAACTCAGAGAATTGAGTGAGAACAAATACAAAGTGCCTGGCAGTAGTTGTTCTGAATGGGTACTTCCCTCCTCTAATCCCTCTACATGAAGCTGCCCTTGGTAGAAATGCACACTGCTTTCCTCTTCTGAGGAGGTAAGTCATGTATGGTCTTCATTCAGGTCTTCGACGTACCTGCCACTATAAGAACACGAACAGATTGGGTCATCGTATAACGTAGATATATATCAAAACATCAGTTTGTACCCCATTAATATGTACAATTATAATGTGTGCATTAAATAGATATGTATATAAAGACAGCTGAAAAATACTAGGTTACAAATTTCTTTTGGTTCTTTGCATCATTTGACTGTGAATAATATCGCTGGCATGTGGCACATTACAATTGCTGAATGAACAAAACAAAATGGTAGTAACCAGTAGAGAAGAAGCATTTCCATAAAGGGACTAAATGTATACTTGACTCTCTGGATGGGGAAAGAGGTGCCTGGAAGGAGGCTGACCAAAGTGCCATCTCTGTATGAGATGCCGTTTACTGCACTTGTTTGATTTTTTTTTTTTTTTTTTTTTTGGAGACAGAGTCTCCCTCTGTCGCCTAGGCTGGAGTACAGTGGCACGATCTCAGTTCACTGCAACCTCCGCCTCCCTGGTTCACACCATTCTCGTGCCTCAGCCTCCTGAGTAGCTGGGACTACAGGCGCCTGCCACCACACCTGGCTAATTTTTTGCATTTTTAGTAGAGATGGGGTTTCACCGTGTTAGCCAGGATGGTCTCGATTTCCTGATCTCGTGATCCACCCACCCTCGGCCTCCCGAAGTGCTGGAATTACAGGTGTGAGCCATCGTGCCCAGCCACTTGTTTGAAATTTTAAGAATAAACTTAAATAATTGTTAACAATAACAAAGGAATGAGTGGTAGAGATTGTGGGTATTTGCAGAGACCTGCACGGCAGGCATTGGTTTTGCGGTTGATCTGAAAGTGATTTTTCTACCTTCCCCGTAAGTCTCCTGTATGACGAATGTGGAGGAACGCACCTTATCATCAGGGCTGGGCAGACACAGAACGACAACTCTCAGAGGGTGTGTGAGCCTGCTGGGGAGCAGGGTGGTTAGAGGTCGAGCGTCGCGTCGTTCATGCCAATGAAACAATACTGTGCTGCCACCACATGAAACAAGATGAAAGGGTGGATTGCCATTCTCCCAGTTCTACAGCGTCGTCAAGGACTTGACAGAAGATGTGAATCAGATCATTATTATCCTCTTTTCCCCTTTAATTTATCCTTATTGATGTTATAAGACGAAGTTGTTGGCAGGACAGTTTCTTATTTCATTTTTGATTTTATTTTTTTAAGGAGGATTTTTGCCTTAATCCCTTATAAGCATTCCAACCCTTTCTTGCTCCCTGCCTGCCCCACCCCTGCAGGAATGAATTCAGTTCCAAGCACTAGTACCTGCCAATTCCAGGTCATGGGCAGCCTTCCCTCTTTGGACCTTTGATGGGGGGACTGCAGTAAGGTAACCTGGTGCAGTTTCACTTTTTTTTCCTCCTTGATGATTTTCCAACACAAGGTTCTCTGCCCACCTTGGCTTTATTTTGCCGTGTAGTGCCTCACGGGAGCTCAGGTCCCGCACTCAGGCCTCCTCTTTGGGGAAGCACAGAGCGAGGAAGTAGGTAGGAAAGGGAGGAGTTTTTCCTCTGATTGATCACCAGTTTTTTCTTTCTTCTCTTTTTCTTTTTAAGACTAAGCAACAGCCATGCTATATGAAATATGGGCAATTCAGTAAGCCACAGCCATGCTATATGAAATTTGGACAGTTTTATAAGCTGCTACGCTACTCTGCTTGACTTTTTGGGACTTTGCAACCAGTTGCAAAGGAAGGACTATCCTCTCCCAGGTGGCAGAAGAAGAACATTCTCATGAAAGTACAGAGATCACTCAATCTTTTTCTCTAATATGATCTCTTTTCCTTATTTCTGTGACAGCTAAATTATCCTTTTGACTAAATGAAGCAAAGCATCAATATGTTTCATTGATTATAATTTAAATTTGTCTAAAGGACTAGTTGGAGGAAGAGGCCATCTTTTGCAGTCCTTAAACTTCAGCAGAAGTCACAGAATTAAACTATTTAAAGCTTACTTGTTCAAGTATTTTTTCAAATAATTATTTTAAAATTTCAGAAAGAAAAAGGTATGCCCTTTTACAGAACCTACTTTTTAGGGCATATATGACATAGTGGGTCAAATACTCCTTGGAGGCCATACTGTTAAGCTGGATGCTTTTCTGTTATTTCTTGGGCAAATTACTTGACCTCACTATGACTCAGTTTCTTAACCTGTAAAATGAGACAAAATGAGATAATAATATTACCTATCTCACAGGTTATTGTCAAAATCAAATGTAAAGCATGTTAAAACTCTGCCTGGTACATAGTAAATGGTAAGTGCTCTATAAGTGTTCGTGATTATTGTTGTTACAATTAGGGAAGATAACTAAGAGAAAAACTATCTCTCATAAAAAAGTTCACTGAACTTTTTTGGGTCACCTGGAAAGACCTTTATGACATACTACTAAAAAGAAGTTAGCTTTTGGTATCCCAAAAGCTCCCGACGAAGGACAAGAGAAGAAGAAAGAAGTGTAAGTGTAGCAATGCTGTTTAAGACTTTTCCAGTTAGGAAGAAGACAAGGGGACCCAGGAGTCTAGGGCTGTAGAGGCCTAGAGTTTCACGGAAAGTGACAGTGGCCAGGTTATGATTTCAGGGAAGTGCACCCAGGATATTAAAACCAACACGCAGATCAAATGTGAGCACTGTATCCTGGCAATAAAAGCAAAGGCTCTTTACTTGAAAAAGCCAAAAAGCAAGTGATTTGGGCCTAACATCTGCAAGACTAAGTAGGAGTTCTCCAAACTTGCTACCTGGCTCTTCTATTGTTCAAATTCTTCATATTGTTGCTGATTTTCTGTGTACTCATTAAATCAATTATTGAAAGAGGGACAATAAAGTTTCAACCATAATTCTGAATTTGTCTATTTCTTTTTGTAATTCTCTGAGTTTTTGCTTTATGTGTTATATATTCGGGTAGTTTGAAGTTATGTTTTTAGGTGCGTATGTTTTTAGGACTGCTATGCAATGTTGGAGATGTTCCTCTTTATCTTATGAAATGACTTCTTTATCCTTGGTGTTATCCTTGACCATGAAATCTACTTTGATAATAATAATATAGATACTCCAGTTTTCTTTTGGTTAATGAGAACAAGGTATATATTGTTCCATTTATTTGCATTTAATGTATTTGTGTCTTTATATGTATTTATGGAGTACTTGCTCCATCTAAAATATTATTCTTGGGCTTGGGACAATAATTGTAAAGTGGGGAATGACATGGAAAAATTTTCACTTTAGAATGATTATTCCAGCAGCAGATCAGGGAGGGGAATGGGAAGGGACAATATTAGGAGGATTAGGACCCATTGGAGACTGGTATAATAATTCAGGCTGGAGATCACTGTGGCCTGAACTAAACTACTCACAGTGGGAGAGAAAGAAATTGATGGGTTATATTTAGGGTAGAATCATCATAATTCTGTGACTGAACGGAAGTGGGAGGTAAAGGAACAAGGCATCAGAGTTGAAGATAGTGATGCCTTTACTGAGATATGGGACATTAGAGAGAGAACTGTTCAGTCTGAGACAGCTAATGGGACATCTAAGCAGAAATTGCAAGTATACGGTTAATAGACAGTTTTGAAATCAGCAGAGAAGATTGAACTAGAGACTTGGGAGACCTTCACTCAAATATAGTAATTGAACAAGTGGCAGTGACTAAAACCATCCAGGGAGAATGTGCTGTCTAATCAGCAAGGGGAAGAGGAGATGAAAAGAGATGGGATGAGGAAAGAAGAGGACTTAGGTCAGAAATAGAAATGATAAGTGACAAAATTATATTTATAGATATAATGCAAAATGAGATAGAAAGAAGTTCAGATTTTATATTAGTAACAATTAATACCAAGTAAAAACTTAGATAAGTTGACATAATTTCTCTAAAACCAACTTTACTAGTACCTCTTATATTCACATATTGTCATTTATCATAGAGTTTTGTTTGTTTTGTATGGATATTTAATAAGGTGAGACTTGAGACATTACCCATGGCAGGGTAGATCAATGGTATATACCTGAGATACATGTCTTGACTGGCTCTATGACTCAGGCTCAAGATGCACCCACTGGCAGCCACATGCATCCCAGGAAGACTCGTTAGGCTCAAGAAACATACTTTCAAGAATCCACCTTATCATAGCAGCCTCTCATCTTCCCTGCCCGCCTCTTCCTCTCAACACAGCCTCTCTTGATTCTCGGAGTCTTTAAATGCTGGTCCTTCTTGACCAGCACCTGGCATGTGTGGACATGCTCGGAAAGCTTGCTAGCCATCAGATTCATCCACAATACAGGAGATGTGTAAGAAAGTGACACACTGAGACTGAAATGATAGCTAGATCTTGGATATAAAAAGTTGCAAACAAAACATTGTAATCATGAGAGGCACATGTCTTCAGGCTTGGAAAGATCACTTAGCTGGCAGAGTGAAGGGTGAATTGGTGAGAATTAAGATGGAGGGATGGAGACAGGTCAGAAAGATTTTTAACAACCTGATATAAAATAATAAGCCTGTATTATTATTTTATTTGTACCTCTACAGGGCAGTAAAGATGGGATTATGGATTCCAGTCATATTCAGAAAGTAGAATAACAGAACTGGTGCCTCATTGGCTTGCATGATAAAGACAACAGAATAGTGGAAGATGACTCCTTAATTTTCTACTTGGGCCATTCACTGAATATTAATGCCGTAAAATATGGAATAATAATAATTTCCAGTATTCTTACCTACTCTTAGAAAAGACTTTTCTCTACTGTATGAACTTGTTTTACTCCTACCTTCTATGGAAGTCACCATTGCCATAAGCATGTTCCACAGCTGCAGCCCAGCCAAAGCTGCACAACTCGCTTTCCATCTCTGGAAATCCGTAACAATGGGCCCTAAAATTCCTGAATTTTAGAGGATTCAGGCATCCTTTACTGGAGGCAATGAGGCCAATACAATGGGAAGCCAACAGACTGTTTTCTACATAATTGTCAGGAAAAAAAAAAGTTTGGTAAGTTCATGTTACTTGAACTCAATAGTGAGATGCTACTTGACTGACAACGCTATCTATTTTCCTCTGGATGAGTCTGGTCTGCGTAACAAAAGATTATTAGAAATTTCATGTTTCATTGCCTTTCCTTGTCTACGACAACATTCAGATATATATATCAAAATTGAATCTGTCTTTCTCATCTCTGTCAGTAGGAAGATGTGGACAAGCATGTTGCAGAATATGTAGTCATCTCAGAGTTAACTTTTCAGTTCACACACAATATGCAATCTCTCTCACCTCATTTCTCTTGTCCTATACACAATTATTTTCTTTGAACAACCTTAAAAGTTAGGAGGGGCAGGTTATTACTATTATCCCTATTTACAGATTAAAGACTGAGGCCCACTGTGAAATAAGAAATAGGAATAGATTGGGAGTTGGAGCAGAAAAATGTGGTGTTGGACACGTCAAGTTTGAAGTGCCTTTCCTGATGAAGACACCAAATAGGCAACTAAACATACGGATATGAAACTCAAGGTATAGACTGGCATTGAAGATACAGATTTGGGAATTATCAGCTTTTCAGAGTAGTGAAGCAGAAAGACAGGAACACGCAAGGGTGAAATGAAGCAATTCACTACACTTGTGTTTTCGTCTAAAGTAGAGGCAGGAAACTTGTGGCCTATAGACCAAATTCATCACATAGACATGCTTTCAAAAGGAGTGATATTGGAATCGTGTTTTAAAAACTGAGAAACATCACATAGAAACCCAATTTTCAGCATTTGTTTTGAAAGCAGAAGCTCTGGCATAGGTCATGTTCTCACATCTCAATATTATGAAGGAGTTGAGTCACTTTTGTCACCTTTAGACAGAACATTCTCTTTTGTTTTGCCACAGTCCCAATCACTCCTTATTGTATTACCGGCCTGCATCACTACTTTGTCTTTCTGTCCTGCAAATTTTTGAGTTTGTGACCATCATTCACAGCCCCATTTGATCAGATTGCTCCAATTCTGGCAGTTTAAGTTCTTTCTTAAGGTACATCCCCAAACTTAGCAGCTCCATAAACCTTCTCCAGCAATCTGAGCCCTGAGAAATGACTCCAATCATTTAGCCTCCTCATCTGGTACTTGGAAACACTGCCTTAGGATGTTGATGATCTTCTTTGGATAGCCAATTTCCCTACCTAGTCTCAAAGCCATTTGCAAGTGGCATACAGTGACTGCATTTCAACGTGTCCAGCATTAGCATAGAGCTCTGCATAGAACTGATATTCAAAAAATGCTGTGTGGTAAATAATTGAACAAGTGCCTGCAATTCAGTTTATAAAGCTCCTTACACTCATTTTCTCCTCAAAGAGTCCAAGGTGACCCAGCTCCTAACAAGACAGCCAATACTCCAGCCAGGTTTTTAGAGTTATCTGGGGTCCTGACAGCTCTCAGCCTCACTGTGGATCCCCTAGAAGTGTGATAGTCATTTGTGAGCCATGACAGAGTTGAAGGTAGGACATTTGTGAGCCATGACAGAGTTGAAGATAGGACAGTCTGACTATCAGGTGTCAGGGTAACATCAGGAATACACTTACTGGAGGTGGCAGAGATCACTCCTGATTCTCCTGAAAAAGGCAACAATTCAATTCAATAACTATTACTGGGGGCTGAACATGTTCTTGAGACTATGCTAGACCCTATAGTTATACCAATAAAGAAAAGAGAGCAGAGGCAGCTCTGACTACAGGGAGCTTCAGGGTGGGAAAGAGGCCCTGGAGAGCTAATAATAGCATCAGAAATATTAGAATTATTACATGCAAACTATATCTACCATGTAGTAATCACATCTTGAATACAATAAAAGTCAAACTCTAACATGTATATTCGAAGTGGAAAAACATATTCAAAGGCTTTTCAGGTCTAAAAAGTAGAACTTCTGGAAAATTTTCAATGAATTTAAAATGTAATGGATATGTATAACAACATATTAAACCCAGATGAAGAGACAGTTGGTATACTGAAAGACAAAATAAATTAACCAGAATGAAGCACAAAAACATAAGAAATTTACAACATGAGAAGCTAAGAGATGTATAGACCAAGAAGGTCTATCTTGCATAGAGTCAAGGTTTCAGAAAAAGAGGAGAGAGACAACGAGGCAAAGGCAATATTTATAAAAATAATGCCTGAGGATGTTCTAGAACTGATTAAAGATGCCAGTCCACAGATTGAAGTAGACTAACTAAATAATAATAAATCCAGTTTTAGACCCATTTTGTTGAAATTGCAGAACCTCAAAATATAGAAGATCTTAAAAGCAGCCAAAAAAATCCACGTCCAAAACCATTGTCTTCAAAGGGGTGATAGACTAATACCTGATTTATCAATGACTTAACAGTTGCAATGAAAGCCAGAAGGCAATAGAAATCATGTCTTTAATTAGCTGTAAGAAAATAATGCACATCTTATAATTCTATACAGAGAATATACTGTTCAATGGGGAAAGAATTCCCTATTCAATAGATGGTGTTGGGATACCTGGCTAGCCATATGCAGAAGAAGGAAACTGGATCTGTATCTTTCACCATATACAAACATTAACTCAAGATGGATTAAAGATTTAAATGTAAGACATCAAACTATAAGGATCTCAAAAAAAAAAAAAGCTAGAAAACACCATTCTGGACATTGGCCTTGCTAAAGAATTTATGACTACGTTCTCGAAAGTAATTGTAATGAAAACAAAAATTGACAAGTGGAGCCTAATTAAACTAAAAAGTTTCTGCACAGCAAAAGAAACTATCAACAGAGCAAACAGCCTACAAAATGGGAGAAAATATTCACAAACTATGCATCTGATAAAGGTCTAGTATTCAGAATCTATAAGAAACTTAAATCACTAAACAAGCAAAAAACAACTCCATTAAAAAGTTGGCAAAGGACATGAACAAGTATTCTTCAAAAGAAGACATACAAGTGGACAAAAAACATGAAAAAATGCTCAATATCACTAATCATTTGAAAAGTGCAAATTAAAACTGCAATGACATACAATCTTACACCAGTCAGAACGGCTACTGTCAAAAAGTCAAGGCTGGGCACGGTAGCTCACACCTGTAATCCCAGCACTCTGGGAGGCTGAGGCAGGCAGATGACTTGAGGTCAGGAGTGCGAGACCAGCCTGGGCAACATGGCGAAACCCCATCTCTACTAAAAATACAAAATTAGCTGGGCATGGTGGTGCATGCTTGTAATCCCAGCTACTTGGGAGGCTGAGGCAGGAGAATCACTTGAACCGGGAGGTGGAGGTTGCAGTGAGCCGAGATGGCATCACTGCACTCCAGCCTGGGAAACAGAGCGAGACTCTATCTCAAAAAAAAAAAAAAAAAAAAGTCAAAAAACCACAGACGTTGGTGAGGCTGTGGAAAAAAAGGGAATGCATATTCACTCCTGGTGGGAATGTAGATTCGTTCAGTCACTGTGGAAAGCAGTTTGGAGATTTCTCAGAGAACTTAAAACAGAACTACCATTTGACCCTGCAATCCTACTACTGGGTTTATACCCAAAGAAAAGTAACCCATTTTACCAAAAAGAACGTATGCATTCATATGTTCACGGCAGCGCCATTCACAATAGCAAAGACATTGAATCAACCCATATGCTCATCTGCAGTGGATTCGATTAAAAAAAATATGAAACATATACATCACAGAATACTATGGAGCCATAAAAAGAATGGCATCATGTTCTTTGCAGCAACATGGGTGCAGCTAGGGGCCATTATCCTAAGTGAATTAATTGAGAAACAGAAAAGCAAATACTGTGTGTTCTCACTTATAAGTGGGAGCTAAATATTGGGTCTCATGGACATAAAGATGGCAACCATAGACACTGCGGGCTAATAGAGGGGAGAGGCAGGGAGGGGGGCAATGGTTGAAAAACTAACTGTTGGGTACTATGCTCACTATCTGGATGACAGGATAATTCGTATCCCATATCTCAGCATGGCACAGTATACCCATGTAATACTGCATATGTACCCCTTGAATCTAAAATGAAAGTTGAAATTATTTTTAAAATATATCAAAAATGAGGGCAAGATAAAGACAGATAAACTAAAAGTTTTCCACCAATAGACATTTACTAAATAAAATTCTAAAAGATGTATACCAGCTAGAAAATTTGAAATATAAGAAGGAGTGATAGGCAAAGAAAATTGTAAATACAGGTGTAATCAAAAAGGAATGAGGCGGGGACAAGAGGGGCAGGAAAATATTCACTGAGGAACCGATGGTGGCTCTTAGAACAGGTAGGTGGTAGAGTCTTCTCGTTTGGTAACAAGTCAGGAGGGAAGAGGTTTATAGGTGGCAGTTGGTAAACTGGCCTAGGCACATCCCAAGGAAGATAGCCAATCAACTGAGAAGAAAGCTACCTTTCAAGTCACGATGTGTTTTGTTTTGTCTGCTTGTTTTATGTAGCCCTCTGCATTGTTTTTCAAGAAGTATTCTGTCATACTTCATAGACTTTAGCCATTTTGCTTTAGGAGAGGTGGGCCAAAGCACCTGGGTGTGGGTTGTGAAAGAAAAAATTGGCTGAATTATCTGCAGAATTGGCTTAGTACTCCTCTTCATTTTACAAGTAAAAAAATCATTTCTTTTGTCAGATCCTGTTCTTTAGGATGCCACGGCCCATAGCCCACAGCTGGCGGCCTCCGACAAAGAAAAGAAGGAAGCTCATGACCAGTCTTGTATCGCCAGCAAGGAGGGCATGAAGAAAGTGCCATGGAGCACTTGCCTTTGTGTTGCAATGTTTGTTGTTGGCAACATCCCAGTGCTGTACCCACATTTCATCTGTTTCAGCTCGTATTGGGAGATCAGAGAAGAGCTACAAGGAAGGTAAAGGATTTGCATCTGTTAACAAACCTTGGGCTTGTCCTTGGATTGGTTTCCAGCTACTCTTCTCCAGATGAGGTTGAGTCATCGGAAGACACTCAGTTCTGACCCAGTGGCTCCTCAAGGAATGGCACCAGCACTGAGAGCGGATGGCTTTTTCTCTTGCCAGACTTTTGTGAAGGCTTTGTTTTGAGTAACACAATCTCCAACTGATGGATCTCTTAAGTCTATTAATACAAAAAGTACCTCCTTGTAAATGTTTTTCAGTGACGGGAAAGATAATAATGAACCCAAGAAGCATAGAAGGAGAGTGTTGGCAAGAGGAAAGGGAACGGCTGCAGGAGAACAGGGGTGAGTAGCCTTTGAGAGAAGCTTAGATTAAATTAATTAGGAGTGCCAGAGGGGAACAGTTTGAGAGTGAAGGAAGTCATTCTGTTTGGGAGAATAGAAGAAGAAAGAAGAAGCTTGGTGAGGGGCTGAAGTTAAAGAAGTTAGTTCCTTTCAAACTGGATATTTGCCAAGAGTCCTACAGAAGATTTTCTCAAGTCTGAAGGAGGCAATTTCCCACTTTCTGTTTAGAAGAGAAGAGTTCTTTGCTTAGTAGCTGCTGTACTTGTAAATTCATTTAATCTCTGCCTCTCCGTACCAACTGCCTGACCTCACGTACTGGGGCTGCCATACTCTCCCAAAAGTTCTTTCATATTTATGCTCTAACCATGAAATCTACTCAGAGAATCAAATTTGTTCCAAGGAGTTTTCTTAAAACACCCCAAAGGAAAATGTTTTATGTAAGAGAAAGCAATGAGATGGATTGATGTTTGTATTAATTTTTTGATAGAGTTTATTTATTTTAGAAGCAAAAGCTTCTTGGTACATGGAAGAAAAATGGTAGATGGGATAAGATTGACCTTTCTCTGAATGCCTGGTCTACGGTATTTGAGCTAACAAATTTACCCTGAAGCCAAACTTCTCTGAATTTCTGAGACTCCGTATCAGCTCGTCTATTAGGACAATAACGTAAGAAATAATATAATGACAATGAGCCCATGTTTATTTGGCTTTCCTCCAATAAAACTACAATCAATTTGAAGGAAAAGATTGTAAAAGAAAAGGGAGGTGGCTGAGTTGGCAGCACACCAAGATGCATAGCCAGGATGTGTTGAAACTGAGGTTAAGTCACAAAGAACAGTAGAAAGAACCATGAACTGAATTTTTTTTTTTTTTTTTGAGACGAAATCTCATTCTGTCCTCCAGGCTGGAGTGCGGATCTCGGTGGCCAGATCTCGGCTCACTACAAGCTCTGCTTCCCGGGTTTACGCCATTCTCCTGCCTCAGCCTCCCGAGTAGCTAGGACTACAGGCACCTCCCACCTTGCCCGGCTAGTTTTTTGTATTTTTTAGTAGAGACGGGGTTTCACCGTGTTAGCCAGGATGGTCTCGATCTCCTGACCTCGTGATCCACCTGTCTCGGCCTCCCAAAGTGCTGGGATTACCATGAACTGAATTTTAAAACAAGAGCAAATCATTCTCTAATTTGGTTCTTTTGGGTCAAAGTTAGATATCATTCTGCCTGCTTACCTTGTGATTAGGTCAAATGACCTAAAGAGTTCTAAACTCCGTGAAAAGGATGAGGCTCTAAGTTTGAGTTTCCTTGGTTACATCTTCCCCCTTCCTCTTCCTGCTCCCACTGCTCCAGCCACACTGACCACTCTGGGCATCATTAAACATGGCAAGCAGAAATCCACGCCCATAGTCTTAAGTCATTTTGAAGTCCATGAATGAGTTAGGAGTGAGCTTTGAGTCCTCAGATCTCAGACACTCCAGCTTAGAGGCTGTGGGGGTGCATCAATCCTGCAGAGTTGCTTAAACCACTATGAGCTCCCAGCCTTCCTCCATCTGCCTTCTCAGCTGGACAGGGCTCTCCCACAAGAGCCCACAGCCCACAGCTGCTATTGTCAATGCAGGGATGATGACTGCTGCACACCAGTGACGTCTTTGCTGTCTTCATTGGCATGTGACGTGTTCCCAGACTTCTGGCGTGGCTTTGGCTATTATTATTGGCTTCTCACTTTGCTGCTGAATTGCTAATTTAAAACCAAACCAAACTGGACAAGCTCTTATACATTCTTTTCTGCTGATTACACAAAATAGGAAATAGAATCAATATTTCAAGTCCCGTCTGTTTTTACATATATAAATATTTGCTTTCAGTTCTTATCAAGTGTTAGGCACTATGCTGAGTAGACTGTGCTACACACTATATGCTCCTATCTAGACTATTGCTTATGTCTTAATTCAACCAATATTTATTGAACACTTTCTGTGTGCCACATACTATTTTAGGTATTAGGGATATATCAATGAACAACAAAAGAAGCCAACAGACTAAGTTTTTGCCCTCAAAAAACTTATGTTAGAGAAAAATAAGACAGCAATAAACAAGTGAATACATGTCAGGTGGTCAAATGTTCATCAACAGATGAATAGATAAAGCAAACGTGATATATCTACGTATCACATTTGAGAGTGATATACATACATATCACATTTGAGAGTGATATACATACATATCACATTTGAGTGTGATATACATACATCACAGTTGAGTGTGATATATATACACACACACTACAGACACACACACACAAATGGAGTACTATTTAGCCATAAAAAAGTAAGAAATCCTGCCATTTGCAGCAACATGGATGAGCCCAGAGGACATTATATTAAGCAAAATAAGTCAGGCATGGAAAAATAAATGCACGTTCTCACTCACATGTGGGAGAAAAAATAAACTCATAGAAGTAGAGAGTAGAATTGAGGTCATTTGAGGTTCGAAAGGGTAGGAGGGAAGGAGGATAGGGAGAGGTTGATTAATGGCTGCAAAATTATGCCTAGATGGAGGAATGCTTCTAGTGTTCTGTAGCACTGTAAGGTGAATATGGTTAACAATAATTTAGTGTACATTTTCAAAAAAAGCTAGAGGATTTTGAGTGTTCACAACACAAAGAAATGATCAATGTTCAAGGTCATGAATATGCTAATTACTTGGATCTAAGCATTGCACATTGCATGCATGCATCAAAATATCTCTTTGCATCCCATAAATATGTACAATTATTACATGCCAATTAAAAATAAAAGGAAACAATGTGTCAGGTGGTAATAACTGATAAGGAAAACAGTGGGTAAAGAGAGTGGAGAGTAATGGGAGTTTAGGAGAAGCCTCTCTGGGAGAGTACAGTTGAGAAAAGATAGCTGAGCAGAAACTTGAAAGAGGTGAAGGAACAAGTGTCACAGGTATCTGTGGGAAGAGCCTTCCTGGCAGAGCAACAGGAAACAGAGAGACTATGGGCGTGGATTTCTGCTTGCCATGTTTAATGATGCCCAGAGTGGTCAGTGTGGCTGGAGCAGTGGGAGCAGGGAGAGGAAAGGGGAAGATGTAACTAAACAGATCGCTGGGGCCAGCTCTTTAGGGCCCTGCAAGGATGTTGGCTTGACCTGACTTGGTCAGAGGGGAGCTGCGATGTGACCCAGTGTTAGGAGCGTCACTGAGGTTGCCGTGCGGGGAACAGAGCCCAGAGGGGCATTGTGAGGAGCAAAGAGCCTGCTAGAAGGCATTTGCAATGTCTATTTGTTCCGGAGGAATATTCCACAGCATTGTGCTAAGAATTGCAGGGTTGGAAGAAGTAGCATGAGGCAGGATGCCTGGGGCTATCTCCTGCTTTCTCCCACTTGCCTATGGTTATGCTGATACTTCTCTCTGAACCTGTTTTCTCACAAGGAGGCAGAATAACCTAGTGATTAAGAATACAGGTGTTTTAGTTTAACTGAGTCCCATTTGTCTATTTTTGGTTTTGTTGCCCGTGCTTTTGAGGTCTTACTTATGAACTCTTTGCCTAAACCAAAGCCTAGAAGCATTTTACTTGGGTTTTCTTCCAGGATTGTTATAGTCTCAGGTCTTATACTTAAGTCTTTAATCCATTTTAAGTTGATTTTTGTATATGCTGAGGGACAGGGGTCCAGTTGCGTTCTTCTATAAGAGCCATCTAATTTTCCCAGTACCATTTATTTAAAAGAGTGTCCTTTCCCCAACGTTGGCTTTGTCAAACATCAGTTGGCTGAAAACATGTGGCTTTATTTCTGGATTTTCTATTCGGTTCCATTGATCTATGTGTCTACTTTTATACCAGTACCACAATGTTTTGGTCATATAATTTGAAGTCAGGTAAGTGATGCTTCCAGCTTTGTGTGTTACTCAGGTGATGGGTTAAAATAGTACATATGTCAGGCTGGGCGCGGTGGCTCACGCCTGTAATCCCAGCACTTTGGGAGGTTGAGGCAGGTGGATTACAAGGTCAGGAGTTCAAGACCAGCCTGGCCAAGATGGTGAAACCCCGTCTCTACTAAAAATACAAAAATTAGCCAGGTGTGGTAGTGGGCACCTGTAATCCCAGTTACTCAGGAGGCTGAGGCAGGAGAATGGCTTGAACCCAGGAGGCAGAGATTGCAGTGAGCCAAGATCATGCCACTGCACTCCAGCCTGGGTGACAGAGCAAAACTCCATCTCAATAATAATAATAATAATAAATTAAATTTAAAAATTTAAAAAATAGTACATATGTCATAGAGTTGTAAGGGATTAAGGGTAGTCATTCATGTGCAGTGCTTATCAGAATGCCAGGCACACAGAGTTGATTGGAGAATAACAGAAGGTAGAACATGGGAATGTTCTCCGTAAATAGTAGATGTCATGTAAATGTTAGTTGTTAATTCTACAGGATATGCATCAATGTGTGCGAAGTTTGACAGTATGTGCTGTGAGGGGTCCCAGCACAGGTTCATTCTGCAGAGGAAGTTTAGGGGCAGATTTTGCACATATCATGACATTAGGCCAAACATTGCACAGTCATTTCCCATTAGACAATGGGATGTGGGCCAATCGCACGGGTGTGAAGGCTGGCCTTGACCTTTCACAGATGGACCTTGTCAGACAGAGATTGGGTGGGGTGAGTGTGAGTGTCTGTGCATAGCCTGCCCCTCCTTTAGAAAGAGAGGTCTTGTTTCCCAGCAGGAGCAGGAGGTGCGTCCTCCATGTGCCCCCTTGCATCTCCCTTGTGTGCTTTTCCCACCCTCGTTGGAGCTGGCATTATGCCAGTGGAATGCCAAAGACCAAGGCCCTGAAAGATTGCATCTTATGACTTAAAAGGCTATGACACTGAGGACATTCTCTTGCCCAATCTTTCTCACACCATGGAGATGCTGAATAAGACGATTACACAAACATTTTCCAAGTTAAAATTGGATTTGAGGCTTCATGGGACTCATGCGCCAAGTGCAGCCTGTCCTCTTTCTCATCACTCCCCAGTCCCGAGTCATTCTCAGCAATTTAAGTAAACACCTAAATGTCATCCCAAGGAGAATTGCTCAAGAAGTTTTATTAGTTTGGATGAATTCTTCCTTCCTTCCTTTCTCTCTCTTGTTTTTAACTTCTTCAAAATTTAATACACATTTTCTGTCCTGGTTTAGTCTTTCCACTTTCCAATGGGCAATAACAGAAAACAGCTTGCATTGCGCACTTTGAAAAATTGTTCCCAATGAAGCACGAGAAGGGAACATCAGGAGTCTGAGGTCCAATGACTGCAGTTGGCTTATCAGGCCAGTTGCGCAAGTCAGCTCCAGTCTCTGGGCCTCAGTTTCCTAATCTGCAAATGGAATCAGAGTTATAGTCTCCAAGTTTCACCCTCAGAGAAAGTGGGTTGTAAAAATTACCCTTCTTCGAGTGTTTGGAAGTTGGGACTGCAGAAATGAATCAATTGTCATCATTTCCTTCAAGAACTTTAGGAGATTTAATGATATCTAATTCAACCTTACTAAATGATTGCAAGGTACAAGAACAATAGTATTACACAGTAAGAGATCACCAGCTTGATTTATTTATATATAAAATGTATTATTGTCATTATAATACACTAATATTAACATATATATTATTAATATATTATATGTTAATATATTATATTATGTTATATATTACATATATTAATAGACATTAATCTACATAGAATTATATACTATATATTAACATTATACATAACATAATATATGTATTATATTATGTATACATTAATATAGTGTAATATGTTAATTATATAATTAACATATATTTTCATATTTTAATATATTAGCATACAATATATTTTATACGTTAATAACATATAATTATTATATATATAATATTTTAGAGATAGATCTTGCTCCATTACCCAGATTGGAGTGCAGTGGTGCAAGCAAAGCTTACTGTAGCATCAACCTCCTTGGCTCAAGCAATCCTCCTGCTTCAGGCTCCCAAGTAGCAGGGACTCAAGGCACATGTCACCATGGCCAGATCATTGATTTGCATTTTGAAATATAGAAACATGTTCTTGCAGCACAGAACAATAGTGGGCTGCTCTTACAGTGACCCATGTTTCTTCCTGAAACTTGAGCAAAGCTGGGTGGAAATGGTGCAGAATGAATGCTAGAATGTTTCCATTCTTGTTTTCCCTATGATGCTATATATTTGGGGTTCTGTTTTTCTATCAGTTTACTGTTGGTTCTCTACTTGCCTCATGAACCAGCTTTCTTAAGCTTCCCCCATGCTCACGGTTCTAACTCTTCAGACCTTCATTTAACCAGTTTATTGAGGATTAAAAACAACTTTGTCCTGCACAAAGGTAAAGAGAAGTTAAATATGGTGTTAAAACATATATTTGGGATAGATTTATAGACTGCTAGAGCTGGAAGAGGCAGCAGATTAGCAATTTAAACTCAAAGTCACATAAATGGTTAGTGACAGATCTCGGGCTGGATCATGGCCTTTGATGTCCAGCCTCCTCCTCTTGCTGTTACCCAGGATGTCATTTGCATGCATCCATTGAAAGTGACATCCAGGTTTTTGGCTATGTTGTGCCCAATCTGACATCCTGAGTGGGGAGCCAGGGTGGAATTGGTCATTTGGTGTTAAGAATTGAGCAGGTGGCGAGAGAAGAGCAGGGCACATTTCAGCATGAGGAGATGGGCAGTGGAGGTAGAACCTGAGCCAAACCAAGCTGGGGCTCTGTCAATCAGGAGGCCAAGCTATACAGCTCACATCTGGGGTGAAGGGACATTGACATGGGCACACAAAGTACCCACAAGCAAAGTGCAAACATTTCCCAAAGTACTTCTGGTACAATATGCACCGATCAGAGAACATGCTCTTCAACCGTGTTACAGGAGGAAACTATGGAAAACTGAAGATGAATGGCATACAGTCTCATCTGCACTCTCCACACGAACTAGGAGATCCTGTTCCTCTTAGTTTCCCTCTCCATTTACTAAGCCACATGCATACACAAGACTCACCCAATCCCATTCCCTTTGGGTAGCTCTGACCAACTTACCTTGTTCAATAAATTGCCCTTGTCCTCTGCACTTGGATTTGTAGTTTCTATGTCCTTTTCACATTTTGAGCACTTCCATTATACATACTTCCACTATAGAGTTTATCCCTTTGAACTTGCATAATAATTTTTTTTATTTAACGTACGTGTCTTCCCTCTGGTCTAGACTGTGGACTTACTGGAAGTAGACATACTAAGGTAGAAAAATACAGGTTTGGGGTTAGGTTTGAGCTGTTCCACTTTCTTCCTGAGTGAGGTTAGACAAATCGCTTCCTTCTTCTGGTCCAGTGTTCTTATGTTGAACGTCCAGATGATGATCCCCATGGTGAAGGATGTAGAGAGGATTAAGTGAGATGGAACGTGTAAAGCATTTAGCCGGTGCCTGGCACACACCAGGCAACCTCTAGGCAGAAGCTCTTGTCACTCACCTTGGTTGTCCCTGCAGCACTATGAGTGTCCCTCACACAGTAAGTACTCAGAAAGTGCTGGCTGATTGAGCAGGGGTGCTCCATCAGCAACAGTGATATGGTGCCACAGTGGCTGAAGGGTGTGGGACAACTGAGTACCAGGAGGGCGAAGCAGAGCTTTCTGCTGACCATGAGTTCCAGGAGCTGCCTATGTGACACTGAAACAGTCTGGGGATAAGTCCCTCCTCACCTGCTAAGGGAGTCCAACTTCTTTCCTAACAATTGCCTGATAGCAGGGGGGTGTCTGAGCTGTGACAAAGTAATTAACGACACCCACCAACAACAAGACCTTTCTCTGGGACCATTTGACAGACCTAGTGACTCCTTTGGCCCAAGACAAAGGGTGGTGATTTTCTCGGCCACTACATGTGCCTGGATGAAGCCTGTGACCAGACACCATGTCAGCTTTAAGAGCTAGCAGCTTATTAGCAAAGCCAGACCCAGGTGCACCAGGCAGTGTAACAGTCTAGATCCCTTCCAAGCAGTAGCCTCAAATCTACATGTAGAGTCAGGTATAAATCCATCGTTCTCATCATGCTTGGCTTTGTCTAAGGAGAACACTTCAGGTCCCTGCCCTGGCCAGGCAGCGGTAGTGTCAACAGACCATGTGTTTAGGATGATGGTCTAGGATTAAAAAATCCAAAGCAGAAAACCTGAAAAGAGGGGAATTTACATAAAAATAATTGGAAAGTTATTAGCTTATGTTTGCATGTAGGTTCTGTACAATTTCTGGGGAAAAGGGAAAGTAGTTTAAGCTACATTTAAGCCAGATCTATATTTTGTTTTGAACCTACACTTTCTAGAGGTTTTCAAGTGACCCCCTGCCATTAGGGCCAGTGTGTGGCTCCCAGTGTTTAGAAGAGCATAAATATGCTGGAGGCAGGACATTCATTCCCCTGGTGTCCCCATGAAGCTGAGTGCACGGCCAGGGAGCACACTAGCAGCCACTAGAGTGTGCAGAACTGATGGCTTGCCTGGCAGTGGGAGCTGTGTCAGGGTCCTTCCTTTGTCTCAGGACAGCTGAACTTTTCGTGCCCTGAGATGAGGCTGGCCTGCAAGGGCCTGTGGCAATGACATGTAGCCGGATGGGATACCACATGCAAACAGGAAGACGGTTTATAAGCCCCAAGGGACGCTGAGGCTTCTGGGTCTGCTTCTAGGCATAGGGCCAGAATGTATAATGACCCACTACAAGACTGTCTTAGATGGTCATAAAATGCCTTGCACAGACCTCAGACTAAATTAAGACAAATCTGATGGAGAAGGAAAACAGGTTGAAACTCTAGAGGCAAATAAAATGCCTCTGCCTGGAAATTTTCCTTGAATCCTGCTCCAAATGTATTTGGGAGTATTTTCCAGGCACAATCCTTGCCCAGTAGCCCCCACAGTGCCTGTGGTCCCTCCACAGTGCAGTAGGGGCACGTCTGGGGCTGCAGGGGAAGCCTTTGGCAACATTCATTAGGGGCCTAGAAGTGAAATGCACCTGTTTCTAGTCATTCAAGTCAAATGGCAAGTTGATCTTTTTGTTGATCCTAGAAGTCACACCCCTGGATCCAATTTGGGATTCCACTCTGTCTCCACAATTTCTGCTCATGCTGGAACACGCGCTGCCATCCCAGGCAGACCAGTTCATGGGAGTGTCTGTGTGCTCCTAGCACTAACAGCAACCCATCTCCTCCTCCCATCAAAACGCAAGGAGTGTGATGATACAGGTTTATTTTTGGTGTAACGCTGACTATGCTTTTCAGTATAACACAATGATTATTGACAAAGAGAATCACTAAATTCTAGTTTTTGATCTGGAAACTGAAATATTCATCTTGTTTCTCCAAAAAATGATCTGCTCCTTCCAGCGACCGCCATGAGCTCTTTCTGCTACCCAAAGCACTATGTCAACATATTTACAGAAATCATTGTTGATTTTTTTCCTCTTAGTTTTACGTTAACAAAATGTTCTTTCTCTTTTATTTAACAAACATGGTCTGGAGGTGGGAAGAGAAGCAGGAGAGGGAAGACATAATAGAAAAGTATTGCAGGGGAAGGACATTCTCAGTATGAACAATATAGAGCATTAGAACCCCAGGAATTGCATCTGTTTCCATCACCGTTTCATCTCCAGCATCTACAATAGTGCCCAGGACATAGAAAGCCCTCAATAAGCATTGTTGAATGAAGGATAGATCGCTTAGTTAGGACGGATTCAGATAAACCAACCCAGCATGGAGCAAAGCATGTTGCCAGAAATGGTTCATCCCCTGGTTATTAAGCCTGGCCAATCATCAGCATTCCCCAGGAGCATTAGAAAAATACAGATTTGCCGTTATACCCTGGACCGACTATAAAATAATCCAGGGTGGTGCCCAGGATTCCGAATTTTTCTGAAGCCTCACACAGGACTCTTAGGTCAACAGTGTCTGGACTGGCCTTTGAGAACCACCAATATACATCCTAACAACATTTGCCAAGAGCCTTTGTGGTTTTTCTTCTCCCCACTATAAAAAACTCATGTATACACACGCCACACAAAGAATTCAAAACCAATAGACCCACAAATGATGATATAGACATAGTTCTGCAATGTCGCAAGTATTTTACTGTGTGGGGTTGGCCTGTCCCCTGGCAAGTCCAGGGAACAGGCTCACAGAGGCACATTCTGATTTTCTGGTTTGAGAAGAAAGGGTTAGTTCAAACCAATCATTTAAAAAATATATATCAAGTTAAACTAAAGGGTTGAGAGGAAGGCAATCTATGTTAAAGCGACTAGAGAATTCCATCAGCTAATATTATCATGTAGAGCTAAAGTGCAAGATTCAAGGTTTGGTGGCTGGGCAGTTACCCACATAAAGAAGGCTATATGCAAATATGCAGACATTTTATAATATCTCCTGCATGGGAGGCCAGGCCACTGAAGCAGCACCAGGGGCTGGCGTGCCCTCAAAGGAGGTGATAAATCCCAGGAAGGGGCAGTACCTGACTTTTCCAAAGCTGGCGTGGAGTGAAGCTGTGAACTAATGCGAGAATTAACCTGGGGAAGACTTGAATGAAAATCATGGGAGTCCCCATTTATAAGGAAAGATTCTAAAGACATGGAAGGTTTGGGCTAGAGAAGGCAAAGGTGTGTGTGGCTGTTCATGGACAGTTCTAGTTATAATCCCTACAGGAGAATCCAGTAAATGTTAGTTTTAGAAAGTGTCCTTTGGATCTTGAATTTTTATTTTATTTTATTTTATTTTATTTTATTTTATTTTATTTTTTTGAGATGGAGTCTCACTCTGTTGTCTCGGCTGGAGTGCGGTGGAATGATCTCAGCTCACTGCAACCTCTACCTCCGCCTTCCGGGTTCAAGTGATTCTCTTGCCTCAGCCTACCGAGTAGCTGGGATTACAGGTGCACGCCACCATTCCCGGCTAATTTTTTTGTATTTTTAGAGGAGATGGGGTTTCACCATCTTGGTCAGACTGGTGGATCTTGAATTCCTGATGTGTCTCTGAGTCTCATTGCTGAGTATTTCCAAGACTTACTACACCACCCTGGAAATTATCAGTACCCAGCTCTCGGTACTGTTTTTGCCCCCAAACAAAAATTAAAGCCAAGTACTAAATCATTATTCCCTTTCAGGAAAATGTTAATTTGCAAGAAGATTTTGTTTTATATATTATTTCTCATCACTATGCGGAACAAAACAGCGATCTGCAAGCCAACAGAGGAGAAACAAATTAATTTTGCTTTCCCCCATCTCCCTGTCCTTTGCTCACTCCAATGCCATTGGACCCACTGTCTTTCCTCACCTTTCAGGTTTCCAATTTTAAAATGACCTCTCTCAAGGAGGCTCCTTTCATTTCATTCCTCAGATGGGAATCAAAGAAATCCTTCGAGGGTTGCTGGGGTGTAGATGACAGGAAATGGCCCACCGTGGAGGCATTTATCATCTCTCTTTCTGTCCTCTCTTCTGCAGGAGGGCACTACTTGTAAAACCAAGTCATGAATAATGGATGCAAAGCCAAGCCTGCATTTTGGTCTTATTAGCATGCACCTTGTCAGAAACTGCCTTCCCTGAGCTGTGAATCCACTCTCCCTCGCTCTGCGCTCTGCGGTCCCAGGTACTGCTGTCCTGCAGCCGCTTTGTGTTCATTTTGCGTTCTTCCTCCCTGTCTCTCGCTGTCCCCAGCCAGCTTCCATTGTTGCTGCTTTCCAGGTTCCCGCACTCTGGTGTCATTGCCTGTGGGAAGTCTTTCCTTTTGTCTAGATTTTTTTTTTCCTTTCATTTTTTTTTCTCATTATTATCCTTGAAGGGATTTTAATCTGCCCTGGTGATATAAACTTTCTCTCTTTTTTTTTGGTTCAGAAAATGTTTAATAGTGCAAATTCCTAAGACTTTTCTCTATCATATATTTTTTTTTTTGTTTAGTTGTTTCATTTGTTTCTAATTCTTTTCTCTAGCTTTTCAAACTCTCCCTACTGGGGTTTAAACATTTGCCTCATCCCCCTATTCACGTTGGTTTTCTTTAGTCAATCACACGGCTTCTAATCAATAGACCTTTTTCTGTAATAAAACATACGCCTTATTCAGTTCTTGAAAGAAATGCCCTAACCTGAGCATTCAGTCAAAACTTGCAATTTAATTTGACTAAGACATTTCACAGGCTGACATCTTTTACCTCTAGGATTTAGAAGAACCAGATTCCAATGCCAGCTACACTTCTAATTAGCTATGTCACTAGGTGCAAATAAATCAGACTTTGCAGACCTCGGTCTTTTTATCTGAGAAATGACAAGGCCGCATACAGTAATTGCTATGCTCCCTTACTATTTAAAACTGATACAATTCTAAGTTTCATTCTTGTTGGAAATATATCAGCATCTTTCCCAGCTACTTCTCTTTCTCTGGTGTTACATTATTTCATTTCCATCTTCAGACAGTTCAATAACTCAGCCTGTGGTTAAACTCTTCATGAGATTCCAATTCTGCCCTTACCTTTGTCATATTACTGACTCTTTCTTCTAATACACACATAACACACTGTGTTTATGTTGACTCTGACTTCAGCTAAGCAGAACAAACGAACACAGAACCCACCGAAAGATGCTTTATGAGATGTGCAGGCTTTGAGGAACTGCAGGTTTTAGGAAATGCTTATGTAAGGCATTTGTTCATTCAACTTTGCTCAAACCAAAAGAGCCCATATTTACAGTGCTCTCAGCCCTCTTTCAAATTGTGTTGGTTATTAGTCCTAAATAGTATCTAAAGCCAGATTAACCACTCAAGCCATCAGTCTGATGAATGTTTCCCTACATTAATTCACATACATAGACAATGTTCTCCCCACAATTTCCCATGTTTCCTCCACTGAATCACCATGACAATCATGTCGGGGAGCTTCGAGGCAGGTTAGATCATTCTCATTTTACAGAGGAAGAAAACTGGAGCTCAGAAAGGGCATAGGATCTGCCTGAGTCCCTCAGAGAATTGGAAGAAAGATCTGGCTCTCCTAACACCAAGCTGCCACTGAAGAAATCAGTCTGGTTTTTGTTTGTGTTTGTTGTTTTTTTGAACTTGCATAGAAGTAGAGCCAGCCCCACTCTTGTTATCCCGCAAATGGGCTTGCTGCCTGACATGCGTAGAAACCAATACTATGGCACTGGATTTTGAGAAAAGAAAGGCTTTATTGTGAGGTCAGCGAGGAGACAGGAGGTGCAATGAGAGTCTGTCTCCCCAATTTGGGGCCTAGAGAGCAAGTTTTTTTTTTTTTTTTTTTTTTTTTTGAGACGGAGTCTCGCTGTGTCTCCCAGGCTGGAGTGCAGTGGCGTGATCTCGGCTCACTGCAAGCTCTGCCTCCCGGGTTCACGCCATTCTCCCGCCTCAGCCTCCCAAGTAGCTGAGACTACAGGCGCCCGCCACCACACCCGGCTAGTTTTTTGTATTTTTAGTAGAGACGGGGTTTCACCATGTTAGCCAGGATAGTCTCGATCTCCTGACCTCGTGATCCACCCGCCTCGGCCTCCCAAAGTGCTGGGATTACAGGCTTGAGCCACCGCGCCCGGCCGAGAGCAAGTTTTAAGGAGTTGGAGGGCAAGGGAAAGGATTTAGGAATGTTGGCTTGGTAGAGTCTGATGGGAGTGCTTCAAGTTTGACTATTTATGGTAAGGTATGTTGAAACAGAATATAGCCCCAGATTTTCCTGGTTAATGGGTCCTTCACTTCTGAAAAAGTTTTGGCATTCAGGTTCTCGTTATGTCCCAGTCTTCTCAGTTCTGTGGGGAAGGAATCATTGGTTCTAGGTGTTGTTGGAGGTCAAATCTTTTTCTACTACACATGCCTAGGCTACATGACTTGTGGTTTTGGCTTCGTTATACTTACAAGGTAACTTGACATTCTGTTATCAACAGAGTAGGCCCAGTGTGGGCTGGTCCTGCAATTACAGTTCCTTCAAGCAAAATATCAGCACAAAGGCTCACTACCAGGGTGATGCAGCAGGAAAACACCCCCTCCTTCCCCTCCTTTCTCTCCAAAGTCTGCAGAGAGCACTGTCACAGCTTGCCTCCAGCCATCGGGCTCTGAGGAGAGGATAATATGCTAGAAATAGCAGATCCCACTAATTTCCAATCTCTGCTACTACAAGACATGAAGAACTGACTATCCCAGCAGAGGCCAGGCCTCAGGGCCATGCAGTGTACACTGGGCCCCAAGTACGAGTGCCTCCTTCCATTTACTGCCTGGGCACCTTGCTCCCCTGTCCTGGTTTCGATCCTCCTCTCTTCCCTCCCTGCTCGGGGCTTTTTCCACTGCAAAGAGAATACAGTTCACACAAGAGAGCACAGCTTCCCTGTCTTCATAAAATTCCTTTCTTGAGCATGAACGGGCCCCCTACTTAGTTTTTGCCCAAGGAATTTTACCCAGTGGACCCCTGATCCATGGCTTACCTTAATCTCCTTTCCCATGGGTAGACGTCTGGGACCCTTGCTATAGACACTGACCTACTCAATCTTGGTTTGGTCAAAAACTACATGGGCATATACACAATGTTTAGAGCCACTTAATTCATAATAATCCCAAACTGGAAATAACCCAAATGTCCATCCAAAAGAGAATGGATAGATGAATTGTAGTATATTCACATGACAGAATTTGAAAAGAAGAAACCACTTGCTATGGCTTAAATATTTGCTCCCTCAAAAACTCATGTTGAAATTTAATCCCCAATGTGACAATATTAAGAGAGAGTGCCTTTAGGAGGTGACTGGATCTTGAAGGCCCTGCTCTCATAAATGAATTAATCCACTCATGAATGAATGCATTAATGGGTTAGGACTAACGGGTATCATGGGAACGAAAGTGGTGGCCTTAGAAGGAGAAGAACACAGACCTGAGCTAGCACATTAGCACACTTTATCCCTTCACCCGGCCCAGCCTCGGAACTCTTCAGACAGTCCCCGCCAGCAAGAAGGCTGTCACTAGATACAACCCCTCAACCTTGGACTTTTCAGCATCCATAACTGTAAGAAATACATTCTTTTTCTTTATAAATTACCTAGTTTCAGTTATTCTGTTATAAGCAACAGGAAACAGACTAAGACACCATTAATACAGACAATTTTTGAGATCTACTCATGTTGATATCACAAATAGGTCTCAAAAAATATCACATTGAGCCAAAGAAGCCAGATCAATGAGCACATACTGAATGAATGCTTTTGAATGCACTCTATTTACAGGAAGTTCAATGACAGGCAAAAAAACATCTGTGGTAGTGAAAAGTAGAACTGTGGCGGGGTTTGTTTTGGCTAGAAGATGGGCCTTCCAGTGGGGATGGACATGTTTTTTGGGGTGGTGGTCTCATGAGTATAAGCAACTGTCAAAACTTACCAATCCATACATTTAAAATCTGTGTGTAAATTTTATTTATGGCATACACATTATGCTTAACTTTGGAATATTTTTTAAAACAATATGTGGTCAAACTATTGCACAAATGTCATAAATGCCTCTTCCACCAGGCCTTTTGTCACCTTGAGCTGAGCTTAGCTAACCCTGACCTGAGCTAAGTATCCCCTTTCTCCGGGCTCTCATTTGCATCATAGCTACAATTTGCATTTACATGTGACATTGACATTTGCCATAAATCAAGCTCTTTGCGAGGGCTGGGTCTGGGCCTGGCATCTTCCAGATCCAAAGAGCCCCCACAATTCTCATCTTGCTCTGTGGGCACAAGGAGGAATTCTGTGAGGAAACCAAGTTCTGTGTAGCTGAAGGTAAGGGAAGGCCCTCACTGTGAGTTAAGAGTTCCCCAGTGGGACCAGTTGGGATTTTCTACACTGGGTAACCTGGAAAGGGATCAGGACAATGTTCAGGATTAGGTCCCAGGAGGGATGGTGAAGTGATGGTGAGGAGAACCTCATCACTTAGCTACAAAAATGAGGAGGTGTAACTGATGACTTCTCCCCTTCCCCACTGCTGCAAAAAAGAAAAAGACAAAGAGCAAGAAAAATTTGAAAGAATTTTGGGGGTCAAAGGCATATGTTTCTGTGTACATACTGGTCTAAATGAGTTACATTGCATTGCTTAAGTATGTCAAGGCATGAGTCTATTAACTACTCAAGGGAAAGACAGTAGGCTAGACTCTGGTGGGAGCGAAGTATCAGGTGGACCTCTCATCACAGCAGGATGTAGTCCAAAAGTCCAAGGTTGATACAGTCAAGCAGGGGAGGATGCTGGTTTTGCGGAGACAAAGGAATCACAAAGCGCAGGCAGCCAACTCAGGAGATCCATAGTTTCTAAGCTCCAGGGAAAGCAAGTCAGGAGAAAAAGTAGAGAGGATACAAAGAAAAGGACTGGGACTCAACAGCTGCAGCCCAGGTAAGTTTTGCCCCGAGGTATGGGTGTGGCTCATTCTGGCCTGGTTGCCTGAGCCTCTGCCCTGACCTCCCCTAGGTAGGGAGGCAGCAGGCAGGGAAAGCGAGGCTGGGGTGGAAAAAGGGTGGACTGCTGAGAAAAATCCCTTCCTTTGTGAAATTTACAATCTGGTTGTAAAGGCAAATTTTAGATAATACGAGATTGAGAAGTCATGAAGAAATACAGGATTAGCAACTAAGTGATGGAGACAGGAAGTGAGTGCTAGAATCAAGTCACTTCCGTCCAGAATCACAGGCTGGACCACCTGCAGGGAGCAGGCAGGTTTCATAAACCAGGGACTCAAGTTGCATTCTTTCATCCCATGCAGTAGGGTATGCAGATTAAACAGCCAGGAGGAGTCAGTACTTCCTTAAAGAAATATAGGCTGTCTCCCATCTTGCTTTGTCAAAACCCCATCCTCTTAGTCCACTTTTTTTTCCTTGCTTTTGGTAGAGATACCGCCCCTGAGACATAACCACCTTAACAAGGAAAAGTACAGGGCATGTGAAAGATAAAGGGGAATGGGTGCCTTGCCTCGGGGAGGTGGGAGGGGTAAGAGACAGCAGGAGGCCCCTGAGGAACATCTGCTGATTTTGGCAGTATTGTCCTATGTCTCTGTTTTTGAAGAGATCTGTGAAATCCTGATTTTATGTGAAATCTCTAAATTTGTAAATATGGGCTTTTACTTTTCTTGTCACTGTAAGCTACATAGAATATATTGTTGGTCATCAGTTTGACCTGTTTGAGATAGTAAATCTAACTTTAGTTAGGAGATAAAATCTATATTCCAATCAGAGTGATGAGGTTCAGGACATGCTACCCCCGAAATGTGGCTCCTTGATACACTGAATATTTTAAGTAGAGGAAATTTGAGATATAGCATATGCAGGAAGGACTCTGAATTTCCCCACCCTTCTTCCATGAAGGAGGTCAGAAAACCCAGGAAGAATGTTCTGATCTTCCCCTGAAGCAGGTCATAAGACCCTCGTATGAAAGGTGCCCTCCCCTCTCTAGGAGGAAAGGGGTTTCTTTATCTCTGAAGATGAAGGGACACAAGAGTATCTGAACAAACAGACCTTGGTAAGTTTCCCCCAGTTTACTACTCTTACCTCGTACTCTATGCTTGTATTGGTTGGTTTTCACACTGCTATAAAGAACTAGCTGAGACTGGGTAATTTATGAAGATAAGAGGTTTAATTGACTCACAGTTCCACAGGCTATACAGAAAGCAAGGTTAGAAAAGCTCAGGAAATTTACGATCATGGCAGAAGGTGAAGGGGAAGCAAGCATGCCTTTGCCACGGTGGAGTAGGAGAGAGCGAGAGAGGGGAGAAGTGTTACACTTTTAAGCTATCAGATGCCGTGAGAACTCACTCACTATCACAAGAACAGCATGGGGGAAGTCCGCCCCCATAACCCAATCACCTCCCACCAGGTCCCTTGACACGTGGGAACTACAATTCGACATGAGATTTGGGTGGGGACACACAGCCAAACCACACCGATGCTCTACTGGATTTCTCCATGACTGCTCACGCTTCATCAAACCTATTAGTAAAAACATGCAGGTTTAACTGTTTCTTTGAGTCTTTATTTCCTTATGAAGGCTCTTGTGTCATGTGAAATTCACATTAAATATATTTGTTTGTTTTTGTTTTATCAATCTGTCTTTTGTTACAGGGCGCCAGCCGGGAACTTGGAAGGGTAAAAGGAATATATATATTTTTCCTTCCCTGCAGCAGTATTGCCTTAAAAAGAAGAAACATATAATGTAACTGAATACAAGCCAGCGGCTGTCCTGCTTCTTACAGTCTTGGTGTGGAAACACAAAACCTACTAGGCTACATTCAGTGGCATTCCAACACCCACCATTAGACGTCTGCACATTCTTGGAGAAGGGAACAGGAGGGGATGATTTCTTCTCTATGTGCTCAATAAATGTTAGATACCTGAAGGAACATGTCAAGTGTAATGAGAAACTGTCTCCAAAGCAACAATATCAGCAAGGGAATCAATTCCTTTAAGGATTCATAAATTTCTAGAGTATTTTGACAGGAGGGAAAGGGTCGTATCACACAGCATTCATATTCACACCATCTCTTCAACTAGTCTTGCTAAATTCTCTCCCACTCCCCGCCCCCAGCCCCATCCTTTGCTCCTCTCTTTCTTGTATAATAGCCTCTATTCCAAAAGCTTTGCCGTCTCAACACAACTGCTGTCAGCAGCCTTGCTACCAATCAACATGCAGGCCCGAAGGGGTCTGGGGTGCCTTTACCAAGGAATTTTCTTGGGTAAAGACAGTTTCCTTCCCAAGAGGAATTCTGAGGCCAGCTGTTTAGATAGTAAACACTTCGCCAACTCTTCACAAAAAAAAAAAAAAAAAAAAATTAGCAGCTAACATTGCCACAGCTTTTGTTCTTCCCCATTTTGATCCTCTTCCCAGTAAAGTAGGTTGAGTCAACATGTAAAAAGATAAGCTCCAGAGAGAAAACATAAGTAATCAGACAACTTATGTAAGGACAGGCAACTTGTAAACGGGGCAGCTAAGCCGAGAGTTGGCACACTTTAAAGGGGGACACTTAGGGTTCACAAGCAATGGGTGGAGGTCTGTCACCATGTGCCAACCTGGACCCACACGTCAACAACAGGGAGACTACGAGAAAAGCTGGCCCTGGAGCATTAGGTAGATGCCTCCCAGGTACCCAGGAGCCTGGCAATGAAGTTCCTTAACTAAGATGATCCTTTGCCTCCCTGGTGTTTGATGTTAATGGTGGATTTTACACCGTTACTTGGGTCCTGTGTCTACTTTTCCCCCCAGATGTCTTAGTTTCCTAGGGCTGCTGTAACAAAATACTATAAACTGTGAGCTTAAAACACCTCATATTTATTCTCTCACAGTTCTGGAGGCCAGAAGTCTGAAAGTAGGGTGTGGACAGGGCCTCCCTCCCTCTGAAGGCTCTGGGGTGGGTCCCTCCTTGCCTTTTCCTAGTTTCTGGTGGTTGCCAGCCATCCTTAGTATTCCTTGGCAGTCAGTGTCTCCATTGTGACATGGTCTTCTGTCTCCTCTCTGTCTCGAAATCCTCTCTCCTTAGAAGGACACGAGCCATTGGATTTCGGGCCCACTCTAATACAGTATGACCTCATGTTAACTAATTACACCTGCAAAGACCCCATTCCCAAACAAGGTCATCTTCTGAGGTTCTGGGTAGACATGCAATTGGGTGACACTGTTTAACCCAGTAAAGTGGTTATTTATATGCTTATGTATGTCTGCTAAAAATGCCAATGGCACATTCAGAAGCCTCTGGAATCTGCATTTTAGTGAGGAATTCTTCTTTTAGGATCGGTTTTCCTAAATAACATTCAAGAGCTTGAGTCTACTGACTCTCTGGGCATTAAGCCAGGCTTATATCCTTATTAGCTTCAAACACTTACATTTGGGTTAGGAAAAAAATTGCCTTACTCAGCAACACTGAGACAAGGTTATTAACCTCAATATTAGATTCACATTTTTCTCGGTGGTTCTGAAGTAGTCTGGAAGGCCAGAAGACAGCCTCCCTCTCACTCCTATCAAAAGTCCTCAACAACTTTGTTTATGTTTGATTTTTATTATAAAGGCAAAAAGGAGGAAATAATGTGTGCTAACCACATGTCACTGACCACATAGTTAATGACATGATTTTATTCCATGGGCTTTATGTTCCATACACACATATGTTATGGCACGAAGCGATCATGAGAAAAATGCTTACGAATAAGCACTTGCTAAACTTCCTTCCTCAGGATCCATAAAGTAAAATCATTATTTAAATATAAAAGATAGAGAAACACGACTTTAGCGCCTATAATCACCAGGTGGCTCCCACCCACCCCTGCTCCGGGGTCCTCCATCCGTGACTCTGCTTTTCCTCCTCCCCTCTTTACCTTTACGTTTTTCCTCCTTTCCCATGCCTCCCTCTCTCAGAATCTAAAGAGATGAAGTCAAGAGCTTCTCTGTCACTGCACCTGAGTCTTCTATGCCTCTCCTGAGACATTCCTCACTAGATATCAGGGTCCAGATGTTGGATTGAGCTTAGGCTGCAACCTCTCTTCTTCCCCAACACATACTTTTAAAGATCTCAGATGTATTTATAAGCACATAGCCAGCACAAAAACAAGAAAAGGAAATCTCTATAGACAAGAATTGATGCAGTCTCTCTACACCACAGGGGTGGAGAAAACCAGCAATGATAAGTGGACTCCTGGCCCACATTCCTCCAGTGGGCCAGGTCCAGAACCAGGCCAAGCAGGCGGGGCAGGGGACAGGGTCCCCATACCGAGGTTGGGTCCGGCGTTAGAACCCAGCTGCCCACCCAGGGCTGTGGCCTGGCTGCAGGCTGCAGCTACGTGGCTGGGGCTGGGAGTTGTTTCCCATATATTGTAGGAGCCCAGAATCTTGCTTCTACCAGGTCCCAGGCTGAAACCACAATGACATCATCCCACTAGCAGTCTCACATCCCACATGAACAAGGGAGAGGCCCTCTGAGAAGGCCCAGCAGCAGGAGGACGGGCTGCAAGCACGAGCACTCAACTCACCCCTGAGAGAACTGTTTTCCTACCCTTATGGAAACAAGGGGGGAAATAGCATCCATTAAACATGAATTCATGGTTGGAGGAAAAAATTAGAAATTTTGGAACTGAAGAATACAGTTAATGAAACAAAAGCTCAATGAATTTGTCCATTATTAATCTGAGTACAGTTCAAGACTGAATTCATGAAATGGAAGATAAAACTGAAAAAATCTTCCAGAATGGATCACAAAGAAAAAATATTATAAAAAGTTAATGGACAGGGAGGATTAACCTAGAAACTTCCATAATTATTCAATGAGTTCTAGATATGGAGAATAGGGTTCTTGGGGGACAACGTTTGAAAAGTAAGAATTTTGCAAGAAAAAAAAAAAGAGGCCTGAGTCCTTAGACAGAAAAAATTATCTCCCAAAGTGGCAAGCAGAGTGAATTTTTTAAAAATCCACATTTAGACACGTTTGCAAAAGTTTGTAACATATAAGGTAAAGAGAAAAATCCAAAAAGCTGAGAGAGAGAGAGAGAGAGAGAGAGAAAGAAAGAGAAAGAGAGAGCAATCTACTCACATACACATGGATATAGACCTCATAAAATTTCCTGCAGATATGTACATTTAAAAAGTAAAAAATTCCTTTGTGTCAAAGTTGGGTCATTTTAGGAAAACATTTTGCAAATTTAACTACCATCTCTCTCAGTTTCTGAGTCTTGTGGACATAAGGGGTCAACAACCAATTCCAGCACTTCTTTGCTTCTCTGTGAATTGACTGCTTCTATGTCAAAACTGCTTCTTTTCCCAACAACCTCAGGAGACATGACACTGGCCTTCCTGGGGTCTCAGGACTAAAGGACACCTTTTGAAACTGAGCAAATAAATAAACATTCCTTGAATTGCTTTTTTATTAAAAGCAACATTTCCCCCTCAAAAGTTCCGAAGACCTTTCTCTTTTCTATCATAAAGAGATCCTTGGATATGTTTCTGAAAAAGCTTCTTTCACTTTTTTTCTTGCTATTTTCTCTATAGCAGAATGTAGCGTGAGCTCTGTAAACAATTTAAGCCCATTTAACTTTAAGTCCATTTAAGTAAAGATTTAAGATGTCATTTTTTTTATGGTTCTCTGATCTTTTGTCCTAATAATTACAGTTAAAATATTATATCAAAGAGGAAGTTTTCAAAGGGTAAGTCAGACCTAACATTCTAACTACAATACTGAGGAACTTGAAAACCTTTCAAGGAAACGTACTTTTCTGTGTGTATATATATATATTTTTAATTTTCTAATGATGGAATAAATAAGGAATGGAATCTCCAAAAAAAGCCATGCAAAAGAAAGGTTTGCAAGTGCAATATTCAAGTGACTCAGCAAAGCAAGAGCTTCCTAAGTTAAGCTGTGTAGAGTATCCCTTCTTGGCTGTACCTTCCTTCTTGGGATCTACTTGATCAAAGCGTGGACGAGTGATGTTGACCTTGGGGAAGTCACTCTGGTAAGAACCAGGGGTCCATCACAGACATCTTCCCCAGCCACCTCGCATCGTCCATGCCCTCCTGAAGCTTAGGTGGTGTTAGTTTATTCCCTCAGGTTGCAGACATGGCTGGCAGACTTGCTGGACAGCTCTGCGGAGCATTTTTGTGACAGGTGAAGGGGTCTTTTCATGCCTGGAGGGGACTCCTTCTATGGAAAGAGAGCACTAGGAACACAAACATGACTCAGTTACCAGAGTCAACAGATAATTTCAGGTGTAATCCCATGCATGTCTTACATTAGGCACTCAACAAATACTTGTTATTTAATTAGCTGTTAATTAACAATAATTATCAACTAATAATTTATTAGTCTGCACAGTTATTAATTAAATACTGTTATTGAATTTGTAAATTTTGGGTCAAGAACCAGAAAGCAGGAAGCTCCAAGTCAAGCTGAACAGCGTATCTGTGCAGTAATAATAGTGCCTGAGAGTCATGAAGGTAGCAAAGTGATCCTGCAATGGGGTAGAGGTTCTCCCCCATTTCACCAGAGATGACTGCCTCGCTGTCACATTGAGGGTGCCAGAGGATGGATGTTCCCTGTGGAGGAGCTTCAGCTGGGCATACCTTTGACAGCGGGCCTTTGATGGCCTTCAGCTTCCAACAGCAGTGGAAGTGCAGGAGTCTTCATGGGCATGAGAAGTCTTAGCAGTAGGGGTCACTATAAGGGCCTGGGGCAGAAGAAAGTTTGGCAGGTATGACCACCATCACCTTGAGGTGAGATGGCTGTGACTATAGGCAGACAGGACACACTTATGGGGACTCCCAGACCTGGCAGCACTGGGAGAAGGTGCATGTATCCACTAGGGTTCAGGTGCATGAAACTGAAAATATTCTAGGTACTTTCAGCAAAAAGAGGATTTAATAACAGGAATTAGCAATTTGCAGAATCCTTTGGAGAGCTACGAGTAAGATAACTCTCAGAAAAGCAACAAACTGGCCCACTGGAGAACAGTCTACCTCTGCTGAGCAGATCCTGAGTGGTGGAGCTCAAGAACACACGTCCAGCAGGCACAGAACCACACTTGCTTCTCAGCACAACTGAAGCTAGTGGCTGGACCCTGGATGCTGAGTCAGGGAGCCCAGCATCATCTCCAGGACAGCAGCTCCAGGAGCTGCAGCTGAAGCCACAGGCAGTAGCCCCTGCCACACTTCCATCTTCCAAATCATGCAAGTTCATCATAAACAAACCATCCAGGACCCTAGCTGCAAGAGAGTCTTACAAGGTATTGTAAAAAATCTTTCCAGCCCTGTCACACAGGAAGCCACAAAGAAAGTAAGGTGGAATGGAATAATACAATATAAATGCCAATTACCCATCTCTATCCTGTGACTGAGGTGCTGGGTTTGAAAGTGGTTTTTGAGACAAGTAGCAGCATCAGGAAAATGCCAGAGGTCCTAAAGTAGTGAATGAAAGCATAACTAGGAAAATCTGACTTGTCACTATTACTGTGATTGCTTTTTTAAAATGTCGAGATTGTGTGGGATATGGAAAAATGGAGATGGTGCCTGTTTCACATGATTATTTTGAAGATTTATTAAGACAAAATAAAAGAAAAAGTCTGTATACATTGTAAATTATTATACAATGATAGTAACTTCAGGTGAAAAAAAAACCAAACATAACTCTTTCCACTAATGAGTCAGAAATAAATCCTTTTGAACAAATTCTAAACAAGATCGCCCACAGAAGGTTTAAGTAACAGTTAGCAGTTGGTGTTTAGTATGATAAACATCCTGATGACTCATGGGAAAAGGTGAGTCCATTCCTCCAACTGCCACCGTCCCAAGGAGATTTCATTAACCTTTAGCAAAATCTCTGACCTACAGCCCCAATCTGCTGGTTCATCTGAGAGTTGGCACCTGGCATCTTCATCTACCATAACCTGGAGATTTATAAGAAGTCCTCCAATGGTACCCAGGGGAGAATGTGCCCTGGGCCTCCCCATGAGGCTTGGCAGCGCCTTCTCCAACTCTGTCCCTGCCTTAGCAGCTCCTGCTTTTGGGGCTAGCACTGTGCTGTTCTTTCTGCCTCCATCTCAGCCAAAAGCAACGTCTAGGTGTCAGATTAGTTCCACAATTCCTGCAGACAGAGGGGCTTAGTTACACAATTCATTAATGTAACGAATCACTGCCTCAGTTTTAGGAAAGCTTTGACAACAAATCTAAAAGCTGACCTTGGGGCTGGGTGTGGTGGCTCATGCCTGTAATCCTAGCACTTGGGGAGACCAAGGTGGGAGGATCACTTGAGTCTTGGAGTTCAAGACCAGCCTGGGCAACACAGGAGACCCCATTTCTTTACGTAAATAAATAGATAAATAAAATAAAAACTGACCTTGGAATTAATCTTTAACAGAACTTTTATATATTAGCCAATGTGATCAAAGAAAGGAAGGCACAAGAGAGGGAAGAGGAAGGAAGGATGGATAGAAGGAAGGAGGGAGAGAGAGAAAGAGCATAAGAGAGAAGGGAAGATAAAAAGGCAGAAAGGCGAAGAGAAAGAAAGAATGAAAGGGAGAAAGAAGTAAAGAAGGAAATTAAAGGAAAGGAGGAGAGGAAAGGAAAGGAAAGGGAGAGAAAAGCAAAATCAGGAAGGAGTTCTATGCAAATTTCGTACTTTCATTTAAAGAAAAATCAACCCCAAGTGGCAACACAAGAGCAGCCTGTTTGGACAGATTTAGGCTACATTTACCACAGGGAGCTCTACCTGACACATCTGGACTGAAAGCCATTGTATTTTCCATCAGTCACAGCTCAGTTTCCCTCCAGTTCTGTCTCAGAAAAGCCAGAGCTGAAATGGGAGGAAATTGCACTGCTCCTACTGCACAGTGTCAATGAAAACAGCAAACAGGGTGAAGACATGCACTCCAGATCAAAGCCCCATTTGTGTTGATGCTGCAGGACCTGGGGACTGAACAGGATCTCCACCATGAACCATTTCTCTTATGGGAGCCCAGTCTGTCTCGGTCGATTTTTAAAAATATCCCTCTGAGTTTATATGAAAAATGTGAACTGGCCAGTGGGGGATAAATTCCTAGAGGCTGGTTTGTGAGCATAGGGAAGAGACTGTAGAGCAAAATAATGTCTGCTTCATCTAGGAGTTACTGGAAATCCCACTGGGTTTAGCACTGTGCACAGAACCAGGGGCTGAGTCCAGGCCTGGGTTTTTGTGAAGGTGCTTTCCCGTGTGGTGAACAGAGCTTTGCTTACCTGATTCACTTCTTTAAGCAGAGCATTAAGCATTTCAGTCGTAGTTTATAGCACAGATGCAATGTATTTGTCATTTCAATGCATTACGTTCTCCTTCACTGCGAGTTTTCCATCCATGCCTTCACAGCAGGATAGATGATATTGGCTTTAATCCTATCATGCAACCAAAGCTGGCATGGTGGTATCCAGGGTTACCATCATTTAGGATTTCACAGAAGAGCCAGGAGAGTCAGGATTTGGAGTCAAAGGCAAGTGCCAGTTCTCTTTCCCTGAGCCTCAGTGTTCTCAGCTGTAAAGTGGAAAAGTCAGAAAAACAATCTCACCGAGTTGTGAAGAAGTGAGATAGTATTCAGAAAATATCTTAAACAGTAAAGCGACATAAATAGTTACTATTGTTAAACTGGTGCCAAAAAAAAAAAAAAAAGAGCTACAGTCACCCAAATAAACCTTTCATTGATTGTGAGAATCCAACACCCAACTCATAAAATTGTCACTGTAATGATATTATTGGAATTTAAGAATTTCAAAGATAACATCATTGTATTAAGACGAATATGTTATAGAGTTAAAAGATAGCCACTTCCCTCCCTTCGCTATTTAACTCTGAGTCAATCCTTTTGGCAAGTTGGTATTACTCTATGAAATGGTCATAACTGTTACAACAGGTTTAGAATGCAGTGATACGTGCCTTGTCTTAGCTGTTTTAAAGGAAGGCGAAGACTAAACACTAAGAATGTAGTTTGGGAAGCTCTGCACGCTTTTGTTTCTTGGTTCCTCTTTACTTTGATACCTAAGCCTCTGCAATTTAATTCTTTTGACCCCCAACTCGTTAGCTGCATCTCTCAAGATCAACACAACCCTAGTCATCCTTGTAAGAGCACCCAAGAGCTCTTCCCCAGAGGCCCACAAAATCAATGCCTGGTTTCTCCAATACTGCAGTCATCTTCCTGACCCATGTTTTTTTGAGCATCTTCTCCTAGTTCCTTGCACCTTCTCTCCAAGCAGTGCAAATGAGTGTTGGATAAAAATCAGGGGAGACAGGCCTCTGATGGATGGTAGATGATGAGAGAAGGAGGTGCTCACCTGCCAGCATTACCGCCTACCCACTGCACCCACTGGCCTCGGCTTTCCTGGAGGCAGTGACTGTTACCCACAGCACGGAGGTCACCAAGGGGCTAGGCAAGCAACTGGGAATTTTAATAGGAGCACTTCTTGCCTCTGCTCTGCTGGAGACTTTTCTGCCTTTTTTTCTTTTCTTCTGGAGATAAACAAAACAGGAAATGAAACTCAAAAAATGCACAAGGCATTTGTTCAGGCAAATAAAGGATCCAATTTTAAACATCCCTCGTGCTAAATTTTTTCCCTCATTCATACAGGCAGATCAAACCTTAGAGACAAATGCAATTTCTGTGGGAGCGCTTATGCCTCCCTGGCTTCCTAAGCCCTGCTCAGTCTGAAACAGTGGCCTTTCCAAGACCCCGTGGATTTCATCACTAGATACTTGTTAGATATTCCCTAAGGCCTCCACTTCACAGATGGAGAAAGCGGGCTTCCAGGAAGTACAATTACTTACCCTAAAGGATTCCCAGCTGGGCTAAGAGCTCTGGAGGCCACTGAATTCTTGCATGAGTTGTACCCAACGTGGCTTTAAGAATCAGAGGGTCTTTTACAACTTTCAAAATATTTTCAGTCAGTGTGCCTCATCCTCATTGCTTATGAAACGCCTGTATATAGTCTAAGCACCACCAGGGTAGTCAAGAAGATGAAATTGAGTCCTTTAAGTGCTTACCATCTTGTTAAGGAATCAGTGGGATAACTTTCATCAAATCCTTTCAATATCCTCTTGTGTAAATCAGGGTTGCCAGAATGAATACCCTTCTAGGTAGAAAGCAAAGCAGAAAGACAACTTATCTATTAAAAAAATATGAGGAAACTCAGAATCTCCAGAGATTCAAGCAGGGAGTTCTCACAGCCTGGAGGCCCTGTGGCCTCTGAAATCATGGTATCTCTCTGCCATATTCTACCTCTTTTGCCAGAAAATGACATCTTTTGAACGTCTGCTTTCTCTCTTAAATGAGTGACTGATTAGCCAAGTTTAAGTCTTGTGGCTTCACATTAGGTGCCAAGAAGGCTGAGAAAGAGTTCATTCTGATCAAAGTTCTAGCTTTTACCTAGAGAAAGCTTCATTCCCATGTTTCCCAAACACAGGAAAACTGTTAAAGAGTCTGGCATCCGAAAAATGGCAAATATTTGCCAGTCCACAACAGTCATGCCAGCTGATACCCTCATAATTTCATACTTAGTTTTATATAGTAGCCTGCTACCTCTTTTTCCTCTTTTCTAACTCTTCTCTGTCCATTCCTTACTCTACATAATTTCTAGATTGATTTTTCTAAAATGCAGCTCTCCAGTCCTTCAACGACTCCCTATTAAAATGTCAATATTTCCAGCAGGAGCTAAGCATTAAACAATTAACCTCAGTTTCTTCTATGGAATTAATCTGGGGAGCAGGCATCACTCCCAGGAGAATGGAATATAGTCTAGGTGAATTTTACAAGGCATATTAAAGACCCAGAGGCAGGCAGAGCCCCTGAAGCAGGGGGCCAGGCCAATGGAAGGAATGGGGTGGGCAGAGACAGCGCTAAAAGAACACTTGTTTGTCCTTGAGCGTATCCTTGGTATTGAGATGGGCTCCTGGAACACAGGAGAAGGAGGGAAGGAGACACAGTCTAGCCTGGGAATTGGAGCCTGGAAGGCTCCTAGAACTTAGCTTTATGCCTGGCTCATTTTGACAACAATGGAGCCCAGGAAGAAGACATCTTGTTTTTGCCATCCGGAAGAAGAGGGGCCTGAGTATAAAGGGAAGGAGCTTCATCAGGAAGGGTGGATCACACTGATACCTATTTAGCCTGATTTCCAGTGATTTAGGTCAAATACCTTTTTGCAGAGATGGAGAAAAAATGGGTAGATAAATGTAGCACTGGCCATCCCTGAGTGAGGAGGTAATGTGCTTCCCTTTAATGACCATGTAGGATCTAGAACATAGTGTGAATAACTCTTCAGTGGATTTTCTTCATCCAACATTTGCCAGGAGAGAAGCTGTGGCTTGTAAGCACTGTCAGTCTTTATGTGTCTTGGTTTCCTGTGTCTAATATGGTGACCAGAGTATATTTTCAAACATTCCATTCACTTTCTTGGCCCTGAGAATTCTGTTCTCTGAGGGCTGGCAACATGAGAGTATTCATGCTGTTATTCCCTTTAGGAAGGACCAGGAGGGGCAAACCTGTGACTCCATAAGCACATGGAGAGGTAGAACTGGACTGGCTGCCCTGTGGTCAGGCCCTGAGCTTTATGGTCCTTCTTGGCCTTGGTGGTCAGAACAGTGGCTTTCCTATGGCTTCAACGGGAAAGGAGAAGATGATTCTTAAGCCTGGGCTGGACATACAGGCCCCACTTGGATGCTTCTTAGCTACAGGCAGGGTGGGATAACAACAATTTTCTGGAAGCTCAGCCTGTCTTCTTCATTTGGGCATTCATTCATTCAACAAGCCTATCTTCACCAAACACCCCTATCTGTCAGGCAGTGCAATAAATAAGGGAGATGCAAAGGAGCTTAAATTCATGGAAGGAGAGAGGACAACGACCCTTGGGCGAGGTGTGTACCGGTGATCAAAGAATGAAGTTACCAGACGGGTGCGGTGGCTCATGCCTGTAATTCTAGCACTTTGGGAGGCTGACGCTGGAGGATTGCTTGAAGCCAGCAGTTTCAGATTACCCTAGGCAACAGGCTAATCTCAAACTGAATTTAGGAAATTTTTTCAATCACTGGAAATCAGACATTAGTGGAATTAATCTGGGGAGCAGGCATCATTCCCAAGAGAATGGAACATAGCCTAGGTGAATTTTACAAGGCATGGAAAAAGGCCTTGTAAATCAAACATTTCCTTACCCATCTTTTTCTCTTCATTTCTGCAAAATGTGCTTGATCTAAATCACTGGAAATCAGCCTAAATAGGTATCAGTGTAGAGCCTCCAGAGCCTTCTGATGAAGCTCCTTCCTTTTATACTCAGGCCCCTTTACCGGATGGTAAAATATGTTTATATATACACGCACATATATGCATGGAGAGGCAGAACTGGACTGGCTGAGCATTTATGAGTATGCTGAACAGCAAAGCTGAGGCAAGAAGTGCTCCTATTAAAAATCCCATTTGCTTGCCTAGCCCCTTGGTGACCTCCGTGCTATGGGTGACATTCACTGCCTCCAGGAAAGCCAAGGTGGGTAGGTGCAGTGGGTAGGTGGGAATGCTGGCAGGTGAGCCCCTCTTTCCCTCATCACACCATTTTTTCCTCCCTTTCTGCAAAACTGTGTTTGACCTAAATCACTGGAAATCAGACTAAAGAGGCATCAGTGTAGAGCCTCCAGAGACTCCTGATGAAGCTTCTTCCTTTTATACACAGGCTCCTTTACTGGATGGTAACATATATATAATATATAAATATTACAATATATGATAAAATGTATATTATAATACAATATATACAATTTTATATATATATATATATTTTTTTTCCTGGGCTACAATGTTGTCACAATGAAACAGGCATAGCTTTGGGGTAGGAGACAAAGGACAGTGGCACCAGCATATAGCTACGAAAAAATTAAAAATTATTCAGGTATGGTGGCATGTACCTCTAGTTCCAGCTACTCAGGAGGCTGAGGTAGGAGGATCACTTGAACCCAGAAGTGGGAGGTAACAGTGAGGCATGATGGCGCCACTGCACTGGTGATAGAGCAAGACCTTGTCTCTAAAAAAAGAAAAGAAAAGTAAAGTAAAGAAAGAACCCAGAATGGAAACCTCCTTCTTTTCCCCCAAATAATTCTGACGGTTCTTCTCCTTCCAAATGCCCACATCTCACCAATGCCCACATCTCACCAGTATGCACACTCTCCCGCACAGTTGCAGATCCTCTTGTCTACCATGGAGCTTAGGATTCATAGGGGTAAAAAGGGGGTGAAGGGAGAGAAGGGAGGCAGCAGAAAAGCCAGGAGAGAAAGATGCTCCTCAGCAAAATGTAGGACTCAGAACTCTTCAGCAGGAGGAGGGGAAACCCTGGTGCCTCACCTGCTGGCTTTGCCTCGCTCATGCTTAGAATTTGCTTCCTTCCAGGGGCAGAACCAGGACCTCCTGCCTTGGCCTCCTACCTGCATGAGTGGTTGTCCACTCTCGACATCCCACCCTCTGTGGCCACAGGTCAGCATGTGCATCTTCCCTGCTGCCCCGAACCTGGGAGTTGCTTCGTGTGCAGGACTGGAACAGGGATCTGCACACAAGAGATTCCCATTTGATGTGCTATCCAGGGCTCTTCAGAAACTCCCCCTTGTGAAGCTGTTAGCACAGCCTGGAATTTTATATCAGGAGAAGAAACCAGGAAAGAACAGAGACAGAGAATTCTTTAGTCACCACCAGAAAATGCTCTCTAGTGACCCAAAAAACTTGTCCTCAGCCCAGGGCACACGAATTCAGGGCTCTCACCTGAGGCTTCTAAACTGGGTCTACCCCAGACCCTTGAATCCACCCTGGTGCTTTTGAGGAAAACTGGGAGAAACCCTGGGTAGGACTCTCAGCTGCCACCTGCCTGATTCTCATGGGTGAAGTAGCATTGACAGCAGTAATCCAAAAATACAACACATGGCTGTGAGGGAGAAGCAAAGGCTATCTGCTCAGTAGAAAATGCCCCCATTTCCCGATTCTAGACCTGGCCCAGCCTTGGCTCCCTTACCTTGTCAATAAATCAGCTTCATTTCCTGTCTTATTCTGGCTGCTGGGAGAAGCCTTTCTGGAGTCATTTACCTGTTGGGTTCCTTCTCCGAGAACTCAGTGCCCGCACAGGTGCAGCTGGCATGTGCTCTCAGTCTCAGCCCTGAGCCCTAAGGCACTGGATGTCTTGGGGCAGACAAGAAGTACGGGTTATGGGGTAGATAGGAAGTATGAGTGATTTGGGCAAGCAGACTGGGGGAGGGTGGGAAAAAAGGTGTCGTATTTGTGGATTACTGCTCTCATCCATAAAAGAAACCCCTGCCCTGTATTCTATGGTGAAATTGCAACAAAAATACCTGTGGCTCTAAATGTGCCCCATTCTTTCTCCTTTCCTTCTTTGCCCCTTCCTCAGACACAGTTTACCTAGGTGTCTGTGATTTCCACTTTGTGATCTCATAGACTTCAGAGATTTCTACACAAGCCACATTTCTTACAGTTCAAAATCCTGATCATATAGAGCTTCAACTCATACTTTTTGCTCCTAGACTTGAAGTGTTCATAGCATCAGTTTCTGTCTTATGTAGAAAAAAATCTGTCCCATAAAAGCAATATCAGGCTAGTGAGGGAATGAGAAATATATAAACATATCTCACTCATTCCCTCACTACAAAATCAATACACATTTTTTTTAAACTCTTCTATATTTGAGATATTTTCAGCTTTCTTTCATTGTCTTAAACATCTGTTAGGTTGCCTTTCTGCAGACAGTCGCTAAATAATATGGTTTATTTTGGGTAACTGATTATAGGAAACCATCCCATATATCCGCAAAATAACATTTTTAATCACATCTTCTTTTCAACTTTAAAGAATCAAATGATTTCCTTATCTTGACATGATTTATCATTTGACCATGAGCCAGGGACCTAGGAGGATGTTATCTATAGCTCCTTCACATGAGGGTTCTTATCAAGCAAGCAAAGTTTACAATCACAGCCAGAGAATAGAAGAAAAACAAATGGTATGGTCAATAGTTCTCTATGTCAGATTTTTTTCAGACGATCTTATCTAGTGAACCCCTTTCCAAAAAGCTCACAGAAGATGTGATTTTCCATTAACTGCAGAGATATGGTAGGTGATGTGGATAATATTTTGAACTTTTCTCTTTTCACTGGCTATCAGCTACGACTCCTATTTTATTTCTTTTTGGACATTAGTTGGGGTTTTCCCCCCATGAGCTCAAAGCCTTTGTTGCTAAAGATTTTCTCTCATGACAGATTGTTTTGATCCGAAGCTTAAAAACCATAAGGAAAAGGCCACTTCTCTCCATTCTCTCATGCTCTCTTGGGATTTAGTGACTCGTGTGGCCCAGTTGGAAGTGTATCCCCAGGTTCACTTTGCTACCAAGAAAATCCCCAGCACCTCCTTCCCCAGTCTTTTTTTTTTTCCTTTAAAATGGGGGTCTTGCTGTTGCCCAGGCTGGTCTCAAACGCCTGGGTTTAAGTGATCCTCCTGCCTCAAACTCCAAAGTGGCTGGGATTACAGGGACGCAGCAGCCTAACCCAATCTCATTGATGGCTGTTCTTGCTTCCTGCTTACTTCACTTCAGGTGACTAACCATCCTGGTTGCCCAGGGCTGATGGTTTCCTGGGACATAGTACCCCTAGTGCTGGGACAGGCCCAGGTGCCACAAAAGGCTGGTAATGCTGAAACTCCGTCCTTAAACCTGGAGGATGTTATGCCAAGTGGACTGAGCCAGGCACAGAAAGATAAAATACTGCATGATCTCATTTATGTGTGGAATCTCGAAAAGCTGACTACACAGGGCATGGTTACCAGGGGTGGGAGGTGGGAGAAATGCACAGATGTTAGTTCAGGGGTACAAAGTTGCAGTTACGTAGGATGAATAATTCTAGAAATCTAATGTATGGCAGAAGACTATAGTTAGTAATACTGTATTGTATACTGGAGATTTGCGAAGAGACTAGATTTTAAGTGCTTTCACTACACCCCGCCCCCACCCCACCCCGTCCCACACAGGTAACTGTGAGGAGATGAATATTAACTAGTTTGATATGAATAATCATTCCTACGTATGTGTATATATACACATCATATTCTTTATTATGTATATATAAACATGTTGTACACTTTAAAGAAATACAATTTTATTTAAAAATAAAATAAAAATATAATAAAATTGCATCCTCTCTTAACCTTTCAAGGACAGCATTCCACCAAAATTCTAATTTTAGGATGTATCCTAAATCATGTCTTCCCCTTTCTAGTGCACCTTTATTTTTAGTGTAGAAACATGCTCTTATTTCTCACATTCAAAATCAGTAATAAACAAAACTCAGTTCCCTGATCAGCCACATCCCATGCCCCGCCCGCCTCTGCAGCCAAACACCTGGAAAGGGAAGCCTCTCCTTGTCTCCAGCTCACTTCAAGCCCCTGTGCCTCAACCCACTGCAATCAGCCGTCACCCCACCATGCTGCCAACACTGGCCCCATGGAGGTCACCAAAAACTACAGACGGATAAATCCAACTTTCTCAGTCTTCCTCCGACTTGTCCATCAGTGGTGACAGGACTGATGGGGTGACCACTCCCTCCTCTTTGCTACACCTTCCTCAATTGGCTTTTAAGACACTACCCTCCTGTTCCTCATCTCTGCTCCTTGGCCGTGTCTTCAGTGCGCTTCCTCATCCCTCCTCATCTCCCTGATGCCTAAAGTTGAGGAACCCTAGAGCTCAACCCTGGCTCCTCACCAACATTGGCCTGGACCATTTTATCTGAATTATCATCATAATGATCCTATCTGGTCTCCCTGCATTTGCCCTTCTCCTTCCCCTCTACCACAGTGGATTCTCAACTCAGCAGCCAGAATTGTAATGAAAATGTCAGATCCCATTACTCCTCTGCTGAAAACCCTCAGAGGCCTCCCCTGCTCACTCACTCAGCGGAACGTCAAAGGCCTTGCAGGATATGCTATGCTCCCTTGTTTCTCTGACCTCCACTGCTTCCCCAGCCCCTTCACTCACTAGGCTCCACCACCCTGGCCACCTTCCTGTTCCTTGGAAAGGCCAGGCACCTCCTACATGCCTAGGAAGGTGGCTATGAGGATGGGGTTGCAGAGGGTAGAGCAGATGATCCACAGCTGAATTCAACTGCACCAGAGAACATGCATCTTTGCAACAAAGGAATGGGAGAAGGGCTAAGGAAAAGGAATAAGGACTTGGTATGCCCATTGTGGCTCTGCCTTGCCCTTACAACTATTCCTAGCCCTTCCAGCTGGGCCTGACCAGTGGGAGGCAGTGGGAAGAATTTGGAGGGTGAGGGAAGCTCCGGAGATGCCACGGATTTTGCTCCCTCCCACTCTGCCTTGGGTAGCTTCTCCGCCAGCAGCTGCATCTCCTGTGATTCTGGCTCTTGCTGAACCAGCCCACATGGACCCAGCTCATATTTGGTGACCTTGACTCTTGGGCTCCAGTAACACTGCTTCCTCCTTTTGTTTTTCTAGCCTAGGAGTGGCCGTGGCTTCCTGATGTGGCTAATACCTGAGGAACCTCATCTCTCTCTATTGGCTTTCCAACTCCTCCATCACCTGTGTTACCAATTCCCTGAATTAAATTATTTGTTTTAAATACTTAACATAGATTCTGTCTTCCTGGATGGGCCTTGGCTAACGCCCTTGACTCTTGGGAATATGTGGGCTGCCAGATGGTGGTCAGCTGTGATCCAAACTGCTCAGCCCACACGGTTGGTACTTGGCTCAGATCAGTTCATGTTTCTTAATGGCTCAGTGTCCAGGTGAGACATCTGAGAATAAATGCTCACAGCTCCAGATTGAAATGAGCTTACAGTTTAGATGGGAGATGAGGAATATTTCTATGAAAAGAGCAAACAACAATTCAAGGCAATGTGTGATTAAATGCCAAGATGCCTGGTAAAGACAATTTGTACTGAGACTAATTCTCCAGAGCTTAGATTCTGCATCACATGTGGATTTTCTACCTGTCCACGTACGAGTCACTCTAAAGTGAAAAAAATTCATAGAAAGGTCAAGGCTCAATCACAGAATATTTGTAAGCTATTACTTTCAATATACAAATTCTGACACTGAGGAAAGCTAACTCGCGTGCTCCTTGGAAGAAACATGCCCCTATTTGCAACCTCTCTGATAAAGGTCATTTAAAACCACTTCCAGTGGGTGCGTGTAACTCAGTCAAAGTAGAGGTGGGCTTCAAGTAGGCGACTGTGATGTATTCGTGACTTATCAGGCTGGTAGGAAAAGACAACAGTGAAGACTCCTCTCCTGCAATTTCCTGAGCTTCTTTTCACAGCATACGTGTTTATAATAAGAGGAATATTCACAAACCAGTGTTCACACAGCAGACATTTCCCTACTTTGAACCATTTCCTTGCCTCCTTTCAATAAGAGTGGAGCCCAGGCCTACCTTTATAACTGCTTCAAGTGACAAAGTTTTCTTTCTCTTTAACTCATTTAATCTTTCAACAAATGTTGTTGAGCACCTAATTTGCTCTAGAAATTAGTCTAGGTACTAGACACACAATGGTGGATCAATAAGGCGCAATCTTTTCCCCATGGAACTGGCGCAGAAGCATTATAGAAATTTTCTCTAAATGGAGGCATACTCTACCTGGGAGTAAGGCTCGCAGAACATGGTCCACTGAAAGTAGCTGGATTTTTCTTTACATTAGAAAATAAGTTTGACATAATTCAATATCATCTGTTTTGTGGTTTCAGTGTCAAGAAATTCAGAAAGAAATTTAAATTTAGTTTTATTTTTTTCTTGGTAAGAAAAATTTTAAAAATGAAATAAAAATAAATTTAGCTTTATTTAGATCTGAAGAACTTTTATTAACTTTTAAACTGAGGTACAACATACATATAGAAAAGTTTACAAGTCACAAACTCAGAGATTGATGAACTATTACAAAGTAAACACACCTCTGTAACCACTTCCCATCAATAGAGTGAACATTTTTGAACCCCATGGAGCTCCTGCTCTCCTTCCTCAAATTATCCTGTATCCCCTACCTCTCCTGACCTCTAAAACAATAGATTGCTTGTCTGTCTTCAAACTTGGCATAAATGAAATCATATGGTATGCATTTTCCAACTTATTTTGTTCAATATGTTTGTAATATTCATCCAAATTGTTGCATGAAATGATTCATTCATTTTAGTTGCTGTTTAGTATTTTGCTCTATGAATGTATCCAAATTCATTTATCAGTTCTACTGTTAATAGATATTGGGGTTGTTTCCAGTTTTTAGTGATTATACGTTGTGCTGTTATGAATATTCTTAAACATATTTTTGATGTACATGTGTACACATTTCTCACAAGGGTATATTTAGCAGTGAAACTGCTGGAATAAAGTGTATATATGTAATAAAATGTAGTGTAAAATGTCATTTACTAAAATGGCTGTGCCAATATACACCAATATGTACCAAAATGCACCCAGGTTTACATAAGAGGACCCATTGCTCCATATCCTTGCGAATTCTGAATATTTTCAGACATCTAAATTTTGTTCCTTCTAGTAAGTGTGACGGTTACTCATCATGGTTTAAATATCCCTGAATTCTAATGAGGTTGAGCCCCTTTTCATGTTTAGTAGTCATTAGAATATCATTTTTTGAAGTGCTAGTTCAAATGTCCTGTCCATTTTGCTATTGGGTGTCTGATATTTTTCGTATTGATTCTTATGTGTTTTGCATACTCTGGGACATAACTCTTTTCAGATGTATGTGTTCCATGTATCTTTTCCCACTTACGGCTTAATGTTTAAAATTCCCTTAATGGTGTTATTTGATGAATAGTTTTTAATTTTTATGTAGTCAAATTTATCTGACAAATAAGTTATTAAAGTGGAAATAATTATGAGATGATGATTTTATAATAAAAATGTTCAACAAACACATAAACATCAATTCTAAATTTATTGCAGCTAACAGCACAGTTTCAAAGTATATAAACCAAAAATGTACAGAACTGAAGTAAGATATTTAAAAATCTATAATCTTTTATTAGTAGTAATAGACTGGATGAAGACATAAAACCTTACTCTACACTGCTTATAAGAGGCACAAATGAAATATTAACACACTGAAAGTTTAAAAAATGGAAGGATGAAAAAGGTATATGATTTAAACATTAATCCAAAGGAGGTTGGTGTTGGAATGTTGAATCAGCCCAGCAACTCAGAGGCAACATCCAATTTGTCATGATGCATTATCCTTTTACAAATAAGTGTATTCAACTTGCTAAAATTTTGTTAAAATTTTTGTATCTGTGTTTGTGATGGACATTTGTCTACAGTTTATTTTCCTGTCATTATTTTGTCAGGATTTGGTATAAGTATAATTCTAGCCTCACAGAATGAGTTAGTGTTTTTTCCTCTTCAATTTTCTGAAATAAATTGTGCTATTGGTATTACTTCTTTTGAAATGTTTGGTAGAATTTGCCAGTGAAGCAATCTGGGCCTGGCGTTTTGTTTGTGGGGAGGTTTTAACTCATAATTCACTTTCTTTAATAGGCATAGGGATATTCAGGCTGTCTATTTCTTCTTGAATGAGCTTTGGTAGTTTGTGTCTTTTATAAAGTTTGTCTACTTTATCTAAATTGTCAAATTTATTGGCATAAGTTTTTTCATATTTCATTATCATTTTAATGTCTGTTATAGGGGCTGTCATGTTATTCTCTTTCCTTCCTGATACTGGTAATTTGTGTCTTCTCTGTCTTTCTCTTTCTGTTATTTTTCCCTATCAGTTAGGCTAGAAATGTTTCTATTTTATTTATCTTTTTTAAAGAACCAGGTTTTGAATTCATTGATTCTTTTCTCTGTTATTTTCTGTTAATTCTTTTCTTTTTTTTTTTTTTTGGTGAGACGGAGTTTCGCTCCTGTTGCCCAGGCTGGAGTGCAGTGGCACAACATCCGCTCATGCAGCATCTGCCTCCCGGGTTCAAGCGATTCTCCTGCCTTAGCCTGCTGAGTAGCTCGTATTACAGAGGCATGCCACCACGCCTGGCTAATTTTTGTATTTTTAGTAGAGACGGGGTTTCATCATGTTGGCCAGGCTGGTCGCGAACTCCTGACCTCATGATATGCCCACCTCGGCCTCCCAGAGTGCTGGGATTACAGGCGTGAGTCACTACGCCCGGCCTTTCTGTTAATTCTTATTGACTTCTGCCTTTGTTCAATTTATTATTAGAAGTCAAGAATTATGCTATTTTTCTGTTTGTTCAGAAACTTTGCTCTTAGGACTTCTTATAGATCATGGGAAACATAAAACTTGGTGCAAAGTCTCAATACCATAAGTTGAAAAATGAACGTTTCAATTAAGTAAGGAAATGAATAACCCTTCATAACATTTAATACCTTATTTCACTTGATCTGTTCTTGCGACTCTTATCAACTCAGCGATCTTAGGTCTAGTCAATTTAAAACATACGTATCATTTTGTAAACTCTCAGAAACCTTAAAAATTAATATAATTTCCCTATTTTACAGGTAAGAAAGCTAAAAATCAGAATGAGGTTTCTAATTATGCATTACAAAGTAGAAGATTGACTTGGAAGTTAATGCTCTTAAATCCTGTATTTTATCACCTCCAAAGTAAAGTCATTTGGGGTCTCAGATAGTCCAAACAACAAATTTAAAAACTCTTCCTTTCAAGTTGCGGCCCACTATAGATGCAGCTTATTTGCTTTATCTTTGACAAGCAAACATCTCTAATTCCAATTTACTTTATTGCTATTTTGCCCTTGCAACCCATTTGAATTCCTTCTTACATGACATTTCAGCATTTTTTAAATGTTGAGTCTTTTAGGTTGGTTTTGCTTTTTATTAGACCTGTACAGTTTTGTTAATTGACTAATGATTTTGTTTATTATTTAACCTACAATTAATCTTTTTTTTCCTTTGGTGATATTTGTTCCTTTGCCCTGTTTTTAAAACTACTTTCAATTTTTAGATGTTTTGTTGGATCTATTTAGAGCTTCATCACCATGGCAATATGTTTTTTTTTAAACACTGCAAACAAATATACTAGGAGTACACCCTTTTAATCTTCACCAGTTACTGTGAGATTGCTGTGTAAGCTAATTTACACATTTGTAAATACATTATTTGCAGGAAGAAAACTTCTGAGATACAGCTCAGGAAAAGCCTGCTGAATTTATGTTGTAAGCATTACTTCACACAGTTGTATCAGTCCGTTTTCACACTGCTTTTAAAGACATACCCGAGACTGGGCAATTTACAAAAGAAAGAGGTTTACTGGACTTACAGTTCCACATGGCTGGGGAGGCCTCACAATCATGGAGGAAGGCAAGGAGGAGCAAGTCACATCTTAACAGGATGGCAGCAGGCAAAAAGAGAGCTTGCGCAGAGAGACTCC